>NC_092767.1:26500812-26810812 GCF_047496795.1 Chiloscyllium punctatum
CTGGCTTCTGCACTGGGACTCGATTCCCCTCACTGGCCTCCGCACTGGGACCCGATTCCCTTCACTGGCCTCCGCACTGGGACTCGATTCCCCTCACTGGCCTCCGCACTGGGACTCGATTCCCCTCACTGGCCTCTGCACAGGGACTCGATTCCCCTCACTGGCCTCTGCACTGGGACTCGATTCCCCTCACTGGCCTCTGCACTGGGACTCGATTCCCTCACTGGCCTCTGCACTGGGACTCGATTCCCCTCACTGACCTCTGCACTGGGACTCGATTCCCCTCACTGGCCTCCGCACTCGGACACAATTCCCCTCACTGGCCTCCGTACTGGGACTCGATTCCCCTCACTGGCCTCTGCACTGGGACTCGATTCCCCTCACTGGCCTCCGCACTGGGACTCAATTCCCCTCACTGGCTCTGCACTGGGACTCGATTCCCCTCACTGGCCACCGCACTGGGACTCGATTCCCCAAACTGACCTCCGCACTGGGACTCGATTCCGCTCACTGGCCTCCGCACTGGGACTCGATTCCCCTCACTGACCTCTGCACTGTGACTCGATTCCCCTCACTGGCCTCCGAACTGGGACTCGATTCCCCTCACTGGCCTCCGTACTGGGACTCGATTCCCCTCACTGACCTCCGCACTGGGACTCGATTCCCCTCACTGGCCTCCGCACTTGGACTCGATTCCCCTCACTGGCCTCCGCACTGGGACTCGATTCCCCTCACTGGCCTCTGCACTGGGACTCGATTCCCCTCACTGACCTCCGCACTGGGACTCGATTCCCCACACTGACCTCCGCACTTGGACTCGATTCCGCTCACTGGCCTCCGCACTGGGACTCGATTCCCCTCACTAGCCTCCGCACTGGGACTCAATTCCCCTCACTGGCCTCTGCACTGGTACTCGATTCCCCTCACTGGCCTCCCCACTGGGACTCGATTGCCCTCACTGGCTTCTGCACTGGGACTCAATTCCCCTCACTGGCCTCCGCACTGGGACCCGATTCCCTTCACTGGCCTCCGCAATGGGACTCGATTCCCCTCACTGGCCTCCGCACTGGGACTCGATTTCCCTCACTGGCCTCTGCACTGGGACTCGATTCCCCTCACTGGCCTCTGCACAGGGACTGGATTCCCCTCACTGACCTCTGCACTGGGACTCGATTCCCCTCACTGGCCTCTGCACTGGGACTCGATCCCCTCACTGGCCTCCCCACTGGGACTCGATTCCCCTCACTGGCTTCTGCACTGGGACTCGATTCCCCTCACTGGCCTCCGCACTGGGACCCGATTCCCTTCACTGGCCTCCGAACTGGGACTCGATTCCCCTCACTGGCCTCCGCACTGGGACTCGATTCCCCTCACTGGCCTCTGCACTGGGACTCGATTCCCCTCACTGGCCTCTGCACAGGGACTCGATTCCCCTCACTGGCCTCCACACTGGGACTCGATTCCCCTCACTGGCTTCTGCACTGGGACTCGATTCCCCTCACTGGCCTCTGCACTGGTACTCGATTCCCCTCACTGGCCTCCCCACTGGGACTCGATTCCCCTCACTGGCTTCTGCACTGGGACTCGATTCCCCTCACTGGCCTCCGCACTGGGACCCGATTCCCTTCACTGGCCTCCGCACTGGGACTCGATTCCCCTCACTGGCCTCCGCACTGGGACTCGATTCCCCTCACTGGCCTCTGCACAGGGACTCGATTCCCCTCACTGGCCTCTGCACTGGGACTCGATTCCCCTCACTGGCCTCTGCACTGGGACTCGATTCCCTCACTGGCCTCTGCACTGGGACTCGATTCCCCTCACTGACCTCTGCACTGGGACTCGATTCCCCTCACTGGCCTCCGCACTCGGACACAATTCCCCTCACTGGCCTCCGTACTGGGACTCGATTCCCCTCACTGGCCTCTGCACTGGGACTCGATTCCCCTCACTGGCCTCCGCACTGGGACTCAATTCCCCTCACTGGCTCTGCACTGGGACTCGATTCCCCTCACTGGCCTCCGCACTGGGACTCAATTCCCCTCACTGGCTCTGCACTGGGACTCGATTCCCCTCACTGGCCACCGCACTGGGACTCGATTCCCCAAACTGACCTCCGCACTGGGACTCGATTCCCCTCACTGGCCTCTGCACTGGTACTCGATTCCCCTCACTGGCCTCCCCACTGGGACTCGATTCCCCTCACTGGCTTCTGCACTGGGACTCGATTCCCCTCACTGGCCTCCGCACTGGGACCCGATTCCCTTCACTGGCCTCCGAACTGGGACTCGATTCCCCTCACTGGCCTCCGCACTGGGACTCGATTCCCCTCACTGGCCTCTGCACTGGGACTCGATTCCCCTCACTGGCCTCTGCACAGGGACTCGATTCCCCTCACTGGCCTCCCCACTGGGACTCGATTCCCCTCACTGGCTTCTGCACTGGGACTCGATTCCCCTCACTGGCCTCTGCACTGGTACTCGATTCCCCTCACTGGCCTCCCCACTGGGACTCGATTCCCCTCACTGGCTTCTGCACTGGGACTCGATTCCCCTCACTGGCCTCCGCACTGGGACCCGATTCCCTTCACTGGCCTCCGCACTGGGACTCGATTCCCCTCACTGGCCTCCGCACTGGGACTCGATTCCCCTCACTGGCCTCTGCACAGGGACTCGATTCCCCTCACTGGCCTCTGCACTGGGACTCGATTCCCCTCACTGGCCTCTGCACTGGGACTCGATTCCCTCACTGGCCTCTGCACTGGGACTCGATTCCCCTCACTGACCTCTGCACTGGGACTCGATTCCCCTCACTGGCCTCCGCACTCGGACACAATTCCCCTCACTGGCCTCCGTACTGGGACTCGATTCCCCTCACTGGCCTCTGCACTGGGACTCGATTCCCCTCACTGGCCTCCGCACTGGGACTCAATTCCCCTCACTGGCTCTGCACTGGGACTCGATTCCCCTCACTGGCCACCGCACTGGGACTCGATTCCCCAAACTGACCTCCGCACTGGGACTCGATTCCGCTCACTGGCCTCCGCACTGGGACTCGATTCCCCTCACTGACCTCTGCACTGTGACTCGATTCCCCTCACTGGCCTCCGAACTGGGACTCGATTCCCCTCACTGGCCTCCGTACTGGGACTCGATTCCCCTCACTGACCTCCGCACTGGGACTCGATTCCCCTCACTGGCCTCCGCACTTGGACTCGATTCCCCTCACTGGCCTCCGCACTGGGACTCGATTCCCCTCACTGGCCTCTGCACTGGGACTCGATTCCCCTCACTGACCTCCGCACTGGGACTCGATTCCCCACACTGACCTCCGCACTTGGACTCGATTCCGCTCACTGGCCTCCGCACTGGGACTCGATTCCCCTCACTAGCCTCCGCACTGGGACTCAATTCCCCTCACTGGCCTCCGCACTGGGACTCGATTCCGCTCACTGGCCTCCGCACTGGGACCCGATTCCCTTCACTCGCCTCCGCACTGGGACTTGATTCCCCTCACTGGCCTCTGCAATGGAACTTGATTCCCCTCACTGGCCTCTGCACTGGGACTCAATTCCCCTCAATGGCCTTCACACTGGGACTCGATTCCCCTCACTGGCCTCCACACTGGGACTCGATTCCCCACACTGACGTCCACACTGGAACTTGATTCCCCTCACTGGCCTCTGTACCAGGACTCGATTCCCCTCACTGGCCTCTGCACTGGGACTCGATTCCCCTCACTGGCCTCTGCACTGGGACTCGATTCCCCTCACTGGCCTCTGCACTGGGACTCGATTCCCTCACTGGCCTCTCCACTGGGACTCGATTCCCCTCACTGACCTCTGCACTGGGACTCGATTCCCCTCACTGGCCTCCGCACTCGGACACAATTCCCCTCACTGGCCTCCGTACTGGGACTCGATTGCCCTCACTGGCCTCTGCACTGGGACTCAATTCCCCTCACTGGCCTCTGCACTGGGACTCAATTCCCCTCAATGGCCTTCACACTGGGACTCGATTCCCCTCACTGGCCTCCACACTGGGACTTGATTCCCCACACTGACGTCCACACTGGAACTTGATTCCCCTCACTGGCCTCTGCACCAGGATTCGATTCCCCTCACTGGCCTCTGCACTGGAACTTGATTCCCCTCACTGGTTTCTGCACTGGGACTCGATTCCGCTCACTGGCCTCCGCACTGGGACTCAATTCCCCTCACTGACCTCTGCACTGGGACTCGATTCCCCTCACTGACCTCTGCACTGGGACTCGATTCCCCTCAATGGCCTCTGCACTGGGACTCGATTCCCCTCACTGGCCTCTGCACCAGGACTTGTTTCCCCTCACTGGCCTCCGCACTGGGACCCAATTCCCCTCACTGGCCTCTGCACTGGGACTCGATTCTCCTCAATGGCCTTCACACTGGGACTCGATTCCCCTCACTGGCCTCTGCACTGGGACTCGATTCCCCTCAATGGCCTTCACACTGGGACTCGATTCCCCTAACTGACCTCCGCAGTGGGACTCAATTCCCCTCACTGGCCTCCGCACTGGGACTCGATTCCCAACACTGACCTCCGCACTGGGACTCGATTCCCCTCACTGGCCTCCGCACTGGGACTCGGTTCCCCTCACTGGCCTCTGCACTGGGACTCGATTCCCCTCACTGGCCTCTGCACTGGTACTCGATTCCCCTCACTGGCCTCCCCACTGGGACTCGATTCCCCTCACTGGCTTCTGCACTGGGACTCGATTCCCCTCACTGGCCTCTGCACTGGGTCTCGAATCCCCTCACTGGCCTCCCCACTGGGACTCGATTCCCCTCACTGGCTTCTGCACTGGGACTCGATTCCCCTCACTGGCCTCCGCACTGGGACCCGATTCCCTTCACTGGCCTCCGCACTGGGACTCGATTCCCCTCACTGGCCTCCGCACTGGGACTCGATTGCCCTCACTGGCCTCTGCACTGGGACTCAATTCCCCTCACTGACCTCTGCACTGGGACTCAATTCCCCTCAATGGCCTCCGCACTGGGACCCGATTCCCTTCACTCGCCTCCGCACTGGGACTTGATTCCCCTCACTGGCCTCTGCACTGGAACTTGATTCCCCTCACTGGCCTCTGCACTGGGACTCAATTCCCCTCAATGGCCTTCACACTGGGACTCGATTCCCCTCACTGGCCTCTACACTGGGACTTGATTCCCCACACTGACGTCCACACTGGATCTTGATTCCCCTCACTGGCCCCTGCACCAGGACTCGATTCCCCTCACTGGCCTCTGCACTGGGACTCGATTCCCCTCACTGGCCTCTGCACTGGGACTCGATTCCCCTCACTGGCCTCTGCACTGGGACTCGATTCCCTCACTGGCCTCTGCACTGGGACTCGATTCCCCTCACTGACCTCTGCACTGGGACTCGATTCCCCTCACTGGCCTCCGCACTCGGACACAATTCCCCTCACTGGCCTCCGTACTGGGACTCGATTGCCCTCACTGGCCTCTGCACTGGGACTCAATTCCCCTCACTGGCCTCTGCACTGGGACTCAATTCCCCTCAATGGCCTTCACACTGGGACTCGATTCCCCTCACTGGCCTCCACACTGGGACTTGATTCCCCACACTGACGTCCACACTGGAACTTGATTCCCCTCACTGGCCTCTGCACCAGGATTCGATTCCCCTCACTGGCCTCTGCACTGGAACTTGATTCCCCTCACTGGCTTCTGCACTGGGACTCGATTCCCCTCACTGGCCTCCGCACTGGGACTTGATTCCCCACACTGACCTCTGCACTTGGACTCCATTCCGCTCACTGGCCTCCGCACTGGGACTCAATTCCCCTCACTGACCTCTGCACTGGGACTCGATTCCCCTCAATGGCCTCCGCACTGGGACTCAATTCCACTCACTGGTCTCCGCACTGGGACTCGATTCCCCTCACTGGCCTCTGCACCAGGACTTGTTTCCCCTCACTGGCCTCCGCACTGGGACCCAATTCCCCTCACTGGCCTCTGCACTGGGACTCGATTCTCCTCAATGGCCTTCACACTGGGACTCGATTCCCCTCACTGACCTCCGCACTGGGACTCGATTCCCCTCACTGGCTTCTGCACTGTAACTCGATTCCCCTCACTGGCTTCTGCACTGGAACTCGATTCCCCTCACTGGCCTCTGCTCTGGAACTTGGTTCTCCTCACTGGCCTCCGCACTGGGACTCGATTCCCCACACTGACCTCCGCACTGGGACTCGATTCCCCTCACTGGCCTCCGCACTGGGACTCGATTCCCCTCACTGGCCTCTGCACTGGGACTCGATTCCCCTCCCTGGCCTCTGCACTGGTACTCGATTCCCCTCACTGGCCTCTGCACTGGTACTCGATTCCCCTCACTGGCCTCCCCACTGGGACTCGATTCCCCTCACTGGCTTCTGCACTGGGACTCGATTCCCCTCACTGGCCTCCGCACTGGGACCCGATTCCCTTCACTGGCTTCTGCACTGGGACTCGATTCCCCTCACTGGCCTCTGCACTGGGACTCAATTCCCCTCAATGGCCTTCACACTGGGACTCGATTCCCCTCACTGGCCTCCACACTGGGACTTGATTCCCCACACTGACGTCCACACTGGAACTTGATTCCCCTCACTGGCCTCTGCACCAGGATTCGATTCCCCTCACTGGCCTCTGCACTGGAACTTGATTCCCCTCACTGGCTTCTGCACTGGGACTCGATTCCCCTCACTGGCCTCCGCACTGGGACTTGATTCCCCACACTGACCTCTGCACTTGGACTCGATTCCGCTCACTGGCCTCCGCACTGGGACTCAATTCCCCTCACTGACCTCTGCACTGGGACTCGATTCCCCTCAATGGCCTCCGCACTGGGACTCAATTCCCCTCACTGGTCTCCGCACTGGGACTCGATTCCCCTCACTGGCCTCTGCACCAGGACTTGGTTCCCCTCACTGGCCTCCGCACTGGGACCCAATTCCCCTCACTGGCCTCTGCACTGGGACTCGATTCTCCTCAATGGCCTCCGAACTGGGACTCGATTCCCCTCACTGGCCTCCGCACTGGGACTCGATTCCCCTCACTGGCCTCTGCACTGGGACTCGATTCCCCTCACTGGCCTCTGCACAGGGACTCGATTCCCCTCACTGGCCTCCACACTGGGACTCGATTCCCCTCACTGGCTTCTGCACTGGGACTCGATTCCCCTCACTGGCCTCTGCACTGGTACTCGATTCCCCTCACTGGCCTCCCCACTGGGACTCGATTCCCCTCACTGGCTTCTGCACTGGGACTCGATTCCCCTCACTGGCCTCCGCACTGGGACCCGATTCCCTTCACTGGCCTCCGCACTGGGACTCGATTCCCCTCACTGGCCTCCGCACTGGGACTCGATTCCCCTCACTGGCCTCTGCACAGGGACTCGATTCCCCTCACTGGCCTCTGCACTGGGACTCGATTCCCCTCACTGGCCTCTGCACTGGGACTCGATTCCCTCACTGGCCTCTGCACTGGGACTCGATTCCCCTCACTGGCCTCCGCACTCGGACACAATTCCCCTCACTGGCCTCCGTACTGGGACTCGATTCCCCTCACTGGCCTCTGCACTGGGACTCGATTCCCCTCACTGGCCTCCGCACTGGGACTCAATTCCCCTCACTGGCTCTGCACTGGGACTCGATTCCCCTCACTGGCCTCCGCACTGGGACTCAATTCCCCTCACTGGCTCTGCACTGGGACTCGATTCCCCTCACTGGCCACCGCACTGGGACTCGATTCCCCAAACTGACCTCCGCACTGGGACTCGATTCCCCTCACTGGCCTCTGCACTGGTACTCGATTCCCCTCACTGGCCTCCCCACTGGGACTCGATTCCCCTCACTGGCTTCTGCACTGGGACTCGATTCCCCTCACTGGCCTCCGCACTGGGACCCGATTCCCTTCACTGGCCTCCGAACTGGGACTCGATTCCCCTCACTGGCCTCCGCACTGGGACTCGATTCCCCTCACTGGCCTCTGCACTGGGACTCGATTCCCCTCACTGGCCTCTGCACAGGGACTCGATTCCCCTCACTGGCCTCCCCACTGGGACTCGATTCCCCTCACTGGCTTCTGCACTGGGACTCGATTCCCCTCACTGGCCTCTGCACTGGTACTCGATTCCCCTCACTGGCCTCCCCACTGGGACTCGATTCCCCTCACTGGCTTCTGCACTGGGACTCGATTCCCCTCACTGGCCTCCGCACTGGGACCCGATTCCCTTCACTGGCCTCCGCACTGGGACTCGATTCCCCTCACTGGCCTCCGCACTGGGACTCGATTCCCCTCACTGGCCTCTGCACAGGGACTCGATTCCCCTCACTGGCCTCTGCACTGGGACTCGATTCCCCTCACTGGCCTCTGCACTGGGACTCGATTCCCTCACTGGCCTCTGCACTGGGACTCGATTCCCCTCACTGACCTCTGCACTGGGACTCGATTCCCCTCACTGGCCTCCGCACTCGGACACAATTCCCCTCACTGGCCTCCGTACTGGGACTCGATTCCCCTCACTGGCCTCTGCACTGGGACTCGATTCCCCTCACTGGCCTCCGCACTGGGACTCAATTCCCCTCACTGGCTCTGCACTGGGACTCGATTCCCCTCACTGGCCACCGCACTGGGACTCGATTCCCCAAACTGACCTCCGCACTGGGACTCGATTCCGCTCACTGGCCTCCGCACTGGGACTCGATTCCCCTCACTGACCTCTGCACTGTGACTCGATTCCCCTCACTGGCCTCCGAACTGGGACTCGATTCCCCTCACTGGCCTCCGTACTGGGACTCGATTCCCCTCACTGACCTCCGCACTGGGACTCGATTCCCCTCACTGGCCTCCGCACTTGGACTCGATTCCCCTCACTGGCCTCCGCACTGGGACTCGATTCCCCTCACTGGCCTCTGCACTGGGACTCGATTCCCCTCACTGACCTCCGCACTGGGACTCGATTCCCCACACTGACCTCCGCACTTGGACTCGATTCCGCTCACTGGCCTCCGCACTGGGACTCGATTCCCCTCACTAGCCTCCGCACTGGGACTCAATTCCCCTCACTGGCCTCCGCACTGGGACTCGATTCCGCTCACTGGCCTCCGCACTGGGACCCGATTCCCTTCACTCGCCTCCGCACTGGGACTTGATTCCCCTCACTGGCCTCTGCAATGGAACTTGATTCCCCTCACTGGCCTCTGCACTGGGACTCAATTCCCCTCAATGGCCTTCACACTGGGACTCGATTCCCCTCACTGGCCTCCACACTGGGACTCGATTCCCCACACTGACGTCCACACTGGAACTTGATTCCCCTCACTGGCCTCTGTACCAGGACTCGATTCCCCTCACTGGCCTCTGCACTGGGACTCGATTCCCCTCACTGGCCTCTGCACTGGGACTCGATTCCCCTCACTGGCCTCTGCACTGGGACTCGATTCCCTCACTGGCCTCTCCACTGGGACTCGATTCCCCTCACTGACCTCTGCACTGGGACTCGATTCCCCTCACTGGCCTCCGCACTCGGACACAATTCCCCTCACTGGCCTCCGTACTGGGACTCGATTGCCCTCACTGGCCTCTGCACTGGGACTCAATTCCCCTAACTGGCCTCTGCACTGGGACTCAATTCCCCTCAATGGCCTTCACACTGGGACTCGATTCCCCTCACTGGCCTCCACACTGGGACTTGATTCCCCACACTGACGTCCACACTTGAACTTGATTCCCCTCACTGGCCTCTGCACCAGGATTCGATTCCCCTCACTGGCCTCTGCACTGGAACTTGATTCCCCTCACTGGCTTCTGCACTGGGACTCGATTCCGCTCACTGGCCTCCGCACTGGGACTCAATTCCCCTCACTGACCTCTGCACTGGGACTCGATTCCCCTCACTGACCTCTGCACTGGGACTCGATTCCCCTCAATGGCCTCTGCACTGGGACTCGATTCCCCTCACTGGCCTCTGCACCAGGACTTGTTTCCCCTCACTGGCCTCCGCACTGGGACCCAATTCCCCTCACTGGCCTCTGCACTGGGACTCGATTCTCCTCAATGGCCTTCACACTGGGACTCGATTCCCCTCACTGGCCTCTGCACTGGGACTCGATTCCCCTCAATGGCCTTCACACTGGGACTCGATTCCCCTAACTGACCTCCGCAGTGGGACTCAATTCCCCTCACTGGCCTCCGCACTGGGACTCGATTCCCAACACTGACCTCCGCACTGGGACTCGATTCCCCTCACTGGCCTCCGCACTGGGACTCGGTTCCCCTCACTGGCCTCTGCACTGGGACTCGATTCCCCTCACTGGCCTCTGCACTGGTACTCGATTCCCCTCACTGGCCTCCCCACTGGGACTCGATTCCCCTCACTGGCTTCTGCACTGGGACTCGATTCCCCTCACTGGCCTCTGCACTGGGTCTCGAATCCCCTCACTGGCCTCCCCACTGGGACTCGATTCCCCTCACTGGCTTCTGCACTGGGACTCGATTCCCCTCACTGGCCTCCGCACTGGGACCCGATTCCCTTCACTGGCCTCCGCACTGGGACTCGATTCCCCTCACTGGCCTCCGCACTGGGACTCGATTGCCCTCACTGGCCTCTGCACTGGGACTCAATTCCCCTCACTGACCTCTGCACTGGGACTCAATTCCCCTCAATGGCCTCCGCACTGGGACCCGATTCCCTTCACTCGCCTCCGCACTGGGACTTGATTCCCCTCACTGGCCTCTGCACTGGAACTTGATTCCCCTCACTGGCCTCTGCACTGGGACTCAATTCCCCTCAATGGCCTTCACACTGGGACTCGATTCCCCTCACTGGCCTCTACACTGGGACTTGATTCCCCACACTGACGTCCACACTGGATCTTGATTCCCCTCACTGGCCCCTGCACCAGGACTCGATTCCCCTCACTGGCCTCTGCACTGGGACTCGATTCCCCTCACTGGCCTCTGCACTGGGACTCGATTCCCCTCACTGGCCTCTGCACTGGGACTCGATTCCCTCACTGGCCTCTGCACTGGGACTCGATTCCCCTCACTGACCTCTGCACTGGGACTCGATTCCCCTCACTGGCCTCCGCACTCGGACACAATTCCCCTCACTGGCCTCCGTACTGGGACTCGATTGCCCTCACTGGCCTCTGCACTGGGACTCAATTCCCCTCACTGGCCTCTGCACTGGGACTCAATTCCCCTCAATGGCCTTCACACTGGGACTCGATTCCCCTCACTGGCCTCCACACTGGGACTTGATTCCCCACACTGACGTCCACACTGGAACTTGATTCCCCTCAGTGGCCTCTGCACCAGGATTCGATTCCCCTCACTGGCCTCTGCACTGGAACTTGATTCCCCTCACTGGCTTCTGCACTGGGACTCGATTCCCCTCACTGGCCTCCGCACTGGGACTTGATTCCCCACACTGACCTCTGCACTTGGACTCGATTCCGCTCACTGGCCTCCGCACTGGGACTCAATTCCCCTCACTGACCTCTGCACTGGGACTCGATTCCCCTCAATGGCCTCCGCACTGGGACTCAATTCCCCTCACTGGTCTCCGCACTGGGACTCGATTCCCCTCACTGGCCTCTGCACCAGGACTTGTTTCCCCTCACTGGCCTCCGCACTGGGACCCAATTCCCCTCACTGGCCTCTGCACTGGGACTCGATTCTCCTCAATGGCCTTCACACTGGGACTCGATTCCCCTCACTGACCTCCGCACTGGGACTCGATTCCCCTCACTGGCTTCTGCACTGTAACTCGATTCCCCTCACTGGCTTCTGCACTGGAACTCGATTCCCCTCACTGGCCTCTGCTCTGGAACTTGGTTCTCCTCACTGGCCTCCGCACTGGGACTCGATTCCCCACACTGACCTCCGCACTGGGACTCGATTCCCCTCACTGGCCTCCGCACTGGGACTCGATTCCCCTCACTGGCCTCTGCACTGGGACTCGATTCCCCTCCCTGGCCTCTGCACTGGTACTCGATTCCCCTCACTGGCCTCTGCACTGGTACTCGATTCCCCTCACTGGCCTCCCCACTGGGACTCGATTCCCCTCACTGGCTTCTGCACTGGGACTCGATTCCCCTCACTGGCCTCCGCACTGGGACCCGATTCCCTTCACTGGCTTCTGCACTGGGACTCGATTCCCCTCACTGGCCTCTGCACTGGTACTCGATTCCCCTCACTAGCTTCTGCACTGGGACTCGATTCCCCTCACTTGCCTCCGCACTGGGACCCGATTCCCTTCACTGGCCTCCGAACTGGGACTCGATTCCCCTCACTGGCCTCCGCACTGGGACTCGATTCCCCTCACTGGCCTCTGCACTGGGACTCGATTCCCCTCACTGGCCTCTGCACAGGGACTCGATTCCCCTCACTGGCCTCCCCACTGGGACTCCATTCCCCTCACTGGCTTCTGCACTGGGACTCGATTCCCCTCACTGGCCTCTGCACTGGTACTCGATTCCCCTCACTGGCCTCCCCACTGGGACTCGATTGCCCTCACTGGCTTCTGCACTGGGACTCGATTCCCCTCACTGGCCTCCGCACTGGGACCCGATTCCCTTCACTGGCCTCCGCAATGGGACTCGATTCCCCTCACTGGCCTCCGCACTGGGACTCGATTTCCCTCACTGGCCTCTGCACTGGGACTCGATTCCCCTCACTGGCCTCTGCACAGGGACTGGATTCCCCTCACTGACCTGTGCACTGGGACTCGATTCCCCTCACTGGCCTCTGCACTGGGACTCGATTCCCTCACTGGCCTCCCCACTGGGACTCGATTCCCCTCACTGGCTTCTGCACTGGGACTCGATTCCCCTCACTGGCCTCCGCACTGGGACCCGATTCCCTTCACTGGCCTCCGAACTGGGACTCGATTCCCCTCACTGGCCTCTGCACTGGGACTCGATTCCCCTCACTGGCCTCCGCACTGGGACTCAATTCCCCTCACTGGCTCTGCACTGGGACTCGATTCCCCTCAATGGCCTTCACACTGGGACTCGATTCCCCTCACTGGCCTCCACACTGGGACTTGATTCCCCACACTGACGTCCACACTGGAACTTGATTCCCCTCACTGGCCTCTGCACCAGGATTCGATTCCCCTCACTGGCCTCTGCACTGGAACTTGATTCCCCTCACTGGCTTCTGCACTGGGACTCGATTCCCCTCACTGGCCTCTGCACTGGGACTCAATTCCCCTCAATGGCCTTCACACTGGGACTCGATTCCCCTCACTGGCCTCCACACTGGGACTCGATTCCCCTCACTGGCTTCTGCACTGTAACTCGATTCCCCTCACTGGCTTCTGCACTGGAACTCGATTCCCCTCACTGGCCTCTGCTCTGGAACTTGGTTCTCCTCACTGGCCTCCGCACTGGGACTCGATTCCCCACACTGACCTCCGCACTGGGACTCGATTCCCCTCACTGGCCTCCGCACTGGGACTCGATTCCCCTCACTGGCCTCTGCACTGGGACTCGATTCCCCTCCCTGGCCTCTGCACTGGTACTCGATTCCCCTCACTGGCCTCTGCACTGGTACTCGATTCCCCTCACTGGCCTCCCCACTGGGACTCGATTCCCCTCACTGGCTTCTGCACTGGGACTCGATTCCCCTCACTGGCCTCCGCACTGGGACCCGATTCCCTTCACTGGCTTCTGCACTGGGACTCGATTCCCCTCACTGGCCTCTGCACTGGTACTCGATTCCCCTCACTGGCTTCTGCACTGGGACTCGATTCCCCTCACTGGCCTCCGCACTGGGACCCGATTCCCTTCACTGGCCTCCGAACTGGGACTCGATTCCCCTCACTGGCCTCCGCACTGGGACTCGATTCCCCTCACTGGCCTCTGCACTGGGACTCGATTCCCCTCACTGGCCTCTGCACAGGGACTCGATTCCCCTCACTGGCCTCCCCACTGGGACTCGATTCCCCTCACTGGCCTCTGCACTGGTACTCGATTCCCCTCACTGGCCTCCCCACTGGGACTCGATTGCCCTCACTGGCTTCTGCACTGGGACTCGATTCCCCTCACTGGCCTCCGCACTGGTACTCGATTCCCCTCACTGGCCTCCCCACTGGGACTCGATTGCCCGCACTGGCTTCTGCACTGGGACTCGATTCCCCTCACTGGCCTCCGCACTGGGACCCGATTCCCTTCACTGGCCTCCGCAATGGGACTCGATTCCCCTCACTGGCCTCCGCACTGGGACTCGATTTCCCTCACTGGCCTCTGCACTGGGACTCGATTCCCCTCACTGGCCTCTGCACAGGGACTGGATTCCCCTCACTGACCTCTGCACTGGGACTCGATTCCCCTCACTGGCCTCTGCACTGGGACTCGATTCCCTCACTGGCCTCTGCACTGGGACTCGATTCCCCTCACTGACCTCTGCACTGGGACTCGATTCCCCTCACTGGCCTCCGCACTCGGACACAATTCCCCTCACTGGCCTCCGTACTGGGACTCGATTCCCCTCACTGGCCTCTGCACTGGGACTCGATTCCCCTCACTGGCCTCCCCACTGGGACTCGATTCCCCTCACTGGCTTCTGCACTGGGACTCGATTCCCCTCACTGGCCTCCGCACTGGGACCCGATTCCCTTCACTGGCCTCCGAACTGGGACTCGATTCCCCTCACTGGCCTCCGCACTGGGACTCGATTCCCCTCACTGGCCTCTGCACTGGGACTCGATTCCCCTCACTGGCCTCTGCACAGGGACTCGATTCCCCTCACTGGCCTCCCCACTGGGACTCGATTCCCCTCACTGGCTTCTGCACTGGGACTCGATTCCCTCACTGGCCTCTGCACTGGTACTCGATTCCCCTCACTGGCCTCCCCACTGGGACTCGATTCCCCTCACTGGCTTCTGCACTGGGACTCGATTCCCCTCACTGGCCTCCGCACTGGGACTCGATTCCCCTCACTGGCCTCCGCACTGGGACTCGATTCCCCTCACTGGCCTCTGCACAGGGACTCGATTCCCCTCACTGGCCTCTGCACTGGGACTCGATTCCCCTCACTGGCCTCTGCACTGGGACTCGATTCCCTCACTGGCCTCTGCAATGGGACTCGATTCCCCTCACTGACCTCTGCACTGGGACTCGATTCCCCTCACTGGCCTCCGCACTGGGACTCGATTCCCCAAACTGACCTCCGCACTGGGACTCGATTCCGCTCACTGGCCTCCGCACTGGGACTCGATTCCCCTCACTGACCTCTGCACTGTGACTCGATTCCCCTCACTGGCCTCCGCACTGGGACTCGATTCCCCTCACTGGCCTCCGTACTGGGACTCGATTCCCCTCACTGACCTCCGCACTGGGACTCGATTCCCCTCACTGGCCTCCGCACTTGGACTCGATTCCCCTCACTGGCCTCCGCACTGGGACTCGATTCCCCTCACTGGCCTCTGCACTGGGACTCGATTCCCCTCACTGACCTCCGCACTGGGACTCGATTCCCCACACTGACCTCCGCACTTGGACTCGATTCCGCTCACTGGCCTCCGCACTGGGACTCGATTCCCCTCACTAGCCTCCGCACTGGGACTCAATTCCCCTCACTGGCCTCCGCACTGGGACTCGATTCCGCTCACTGGCCTCCGCACTGGGACCCGATTCCCTTCACTCGCCTCCGCACTGGGACTTGATTCCCCTCACTGGCCTCTGCAATGGAACTTGATTCCCCTCACTGGCCTCTGCACTGGGACTCAATTCCCCTCAATGGCCTTCACACTGGGACTCGATTCCCCTCACTGGCCTCCACACTGGGACTTGATTCCCCACACTGACGTCCACACTGGAACTTGATTCCCCTCACTGGCCTCTGCACCAGGACTCGATTCCCCTCACTGGCCTCTGCACTGGGACTCGATTCCCCTCACTGGCCTCTGCACTGGGACTCGATTCCCCTCACTGGCCTCTGCACTGGGACTCGATTCCCTCACTGGCCTCTGCACTGGGACTCGATTCCCCTCACTGACCTCTGCACTGGGACTCGATTCCCCTCACTGGCCTCCGCACTCGGACACAATTCCCCTCACTGGCCTCCGTACTGGGACTCGATTGCCCTCACTGGCCTCTGCACTGGGACTCAATTCCCCTCACTGGCCTCTGCACTGGGACTCAATTCCCCTCAATGGCCTTCACACTGGGACTCGATTCCCCTCACTGGCCTCCACACTGGGACTTGATTCCCCACACTGACGTCCACACTGGAACTTGATTCCCCTCACTGGCCTCTGCACCAGGATTCGATTCCCCTCACTGGCCTCTGCACTGGAACTTGATTCCCCTCACTGGCTTCTGCACTGGGACTCGATTCCCCTCACTGGCCTCCGCACTGGGACTTGATTCCCCACACTGACCTCTGCACTTGGACTCGATTCCGCTCACTGGCCTCCGCACTGGGACTCAATTCCCCTCACTGACCTCTGCACTGGGACTCGATTCCCCTCACTGACCTCTGCACTGGGACTCGATTCCCTCACTGGCCTCTGCACTGGGACTCGATTCCCCTCACTGACCTCTGCACTGGGACTCGATTCCCCTCACTGGCCTCCGCACTCGGACACAATTCCCCTCACTGGCCTCCGTACTGGGACTCGATTCCCCTCACTGGCCTCTGCACTGGGACTCGATTCCCCTCACTGGCCTCCCCACTGGGACTCGATTCCCCTCACTGGCTTCTGCACTGGGACTCGATTCCCCTCACTGGCCTCCGCACTGGGACCCGATTCCCTTCACTGGCCTCCGAACTGGGACTCGATTCCCCTCACTGGCCTCCGCACTGGGACTCGATTCCCCTCACTGGCCTCTGCACTGGGACTCGATTCCCCTCACTGGCCTCTGCACAGGGACTCGATTCCCCTCACTGGCCTCCCCACTGGGACTCGATTCCCCTCACTGGCTTCTGCACTGGGACTCGATTCCCCTCACTGGCCTCTGCACTGGTACTCGATTCCCCTCACTGGCCTCCCCACTGGGACTCGATTCCCCTCACTGGCTTCTGCACTGGGACTCGATTCCCCTCACTGGCCTCCGCACTGGGACCCGATTCCCTTCACTGGCCTCCGCACTGGGACTCGATTCCCCTCACTGGCCTCCGCACTGGGACTCGATTCCCCTCACTGGCCTCTGCACAGGGACTCGATTCCCCTCACTGGCCTCTGCACTGGGACTCGATTCCCCTCACTGGCCTCTGCACTGGGACTCGATTCCCTCACTGGCCTCTGCACTGGGACTCGATTCCCCTCACTGACCTCTGCACTGGGACTCGATTCCCCTCACTGACCTCTGCACTGGGACTCGATTCCCCTCACTGGCCTCCGCACTCGGACACAATTCCCCTCACTGGCCTCCGTACTGGGACTCGATTCCCCTCACTGGCCTCTGCACTGGGACTCGATTCCCCTCACTGGCCTCCGCACTGGGACTAAATTCCCCTCACTGGCTCTGCACTGTGACTCGATTCCCCTCACTGGCCTCCGCACTGGGACTCGATTCTCCTCACTGACCTCCGCACTGGGACTCGATTCCCCTCACTGACCTCCGCACTGGGACTCGATTCCCCTCACTGGCCTCCGCACTTGGACTCGATTCCCCTCACTGGCCTCCGCACTGGGACTCGATTCCCCTCACTGGCCTCTGCACTGGGACTCGATTCCCCTCACTGACCTCCGCACTGGGACTCGATTCCCCACACTGACCTCCGCACTTGGACTCGATTCCCTTCACTCGCCTCCGCACTGGGACTTGATTCCCCTCACTGGCCTCTGCACTGGAACTTGATTCCCCTCACTGGCCTCTGCACTGGGACTCAATTCCCCTCAATGGCCTTCACACTGGGACTCGATTCCCCTCACTGGCCTCCACACTGGGACTTGATTCCCCACACTGACGTCCACACTGGATCTTGATTCCCCTCACTGGCCCCTGCACCAGGACTCGATTCCCCTCACTGGCCTCTGCACTGGGACTCAATTCCCCTCACTGGCCTCCACACTGGGACTTGATTCCCCACACTGACGTCCACACTGGATCTTGATTCCCCTCACTGGCCCCTGCACCAGGACTCGATTGCCCTCACTGGCCTCTGCACTGGGACTCAATTCCCCTCACTGGCCTCTGCACTGGGACTCAATTCCCCTCAATGGCCTTCACACTGGGACTCGATTCCCCTCACTGGCCTCCACACTGGGACTTGATTCCCCACACTGACGTCCACACTGGAACTTGATTCCCCTCACTGGCCTCTGCACCAGGATTCGATTCCCCTCACTGGCCTCTGCACTGGAACTTGATTCCCCTCACTGGCTTCTGCACTGGGACTCGATTCCCCTCAATGGCCTCCGCACTGGGACTCAATTCCCCTCACTGGTCTCCGCACTGGGACTCGATTCCCCTCACTGGCCTCTGCACCAGGACTTGTTTCCCCTCACTGGCCTCCGCACTGGGACCCAATTCCCCTCACTGGCCTCTGCACTGGGACTCGATTCTCCTCAATGGCCTTCACACTGGGACTCGATTCCCCTCACTGACCTCCGCACTGGGACTCGATTCCCCTCACTGGCTTCTGCACTGTAACTCGATTCCCCTCACTGGCTTCTGCACTGGAACTCGATTCCCCTCACTGGCCTCTGCTCTGGAACTTGGTTCTCCTCACTGGCCTCCGCACTGGGACTCGATTCCCCACACTGACCTCCGCACTGGGACTCGATTCCCCTCACTGGCCTCCGCACTGGGACTCGATTCCCCTCACTGGCCTCTGCACTGGGACTCGATTCCCCTCCCTGGCCTCTGCACTGGTACTCGATTCCCCTCACTGGCCTCTGCACTGGTACTCGATTCCCCTCACTGGCCTCCCCACTGGGACTCGATTCCCCTCACTGGCTTCTGCACTGGGACTCGATTCCCCTCACTGGCCTCCGCACTGGGACCCGATTCCCTTCACTGGCTTCTGCACTGGGACTCGATTCCCCTCACTGGCCTCTGCACTGGTACTCGATTCCCCTCACTGGCTTCTGCACTGGGACTCGATTCCCCTCACTGGCCTCCGCACTGGGACCCGATTCCCTTCACTGGCCTCCGAACTGGGACTCGATTCCCCTCACTGGCTTCCGCACTGGGACTCGATTCCCCTCACTGGCCTCTGCACTGGGACTCGATTCCCCTCACTGGCCTCTGCACAGGGACTCGATTCCCCTCACTGGCCTCCCCACTGGGACTCGATTCCCCTCACTGGCTTCTGCACTGGGACTCGATTCCCCTCACTGGCCTCTGCACTGGTACTCGATTCCCCTCACTGGCCTCCCCACTGGGACTCGATTGCCCTCACTGGCTTCTGCACTGGGACTCAATTCCCCTCACTGGCCTCCGCACTGGGACCCGATTCCCTTCACTGGCCTCCGCAATGGGACTCGATTCCCCTCACTGGCCTCCGCACTGGGACTCGATTTCCCTCACTGGCCTCTGCACTGGGACTCGATTCCCCTCACTGGCCTCTGCACAGGGACTGGATTCCCCTCACTGACCTCTGCACTGGGACTCGATTCCCCTCACTGGTCTCTGCACTGGGACTCGATTCCCTCACTGGCCTCTGCACTGGGACTCGATTCCCCTCACTGACCTCTGCACTGGGACTCGATTCCCCTCACTGGCCTCCGCACTCGGACACAATTCCCCTCACTGGCCTCCGTACTGGGACTCGATTCCCCTCACTGGCCTCTGCACTGGGACTCGATTCCCCTCACTGGCCTCCCCACTTGGACTCGATTCCCCTCACTGGCTTCTGCACTGGGACTCGATTCCCCTCACTGGCCTACGCACTGGGACCCGATTCCCTTCACTGGCCTCCGAACTGGGACTCGATTCCCCTCACTGGCCTCCGCACTGTGACTCGATTCCCCTCACTGGCCTCTGCACTGGGACTCGATTCCCCTCACTGGCCTCTGCACAGGGACTCGATTCCCCTCACTGGCCTCCCCACTGGGACTCGATTCCCCTCACTGGCTTCTGCACTGGGACTCGATTCCCCTCACTGGCCTCTGCACTGGTACTCGATTCCCCTCACTGGCCTCCCCACTGGGACTCGATTCCCCTCACTGGCTTCTGCACTGGGACTCGATTCCCCTCACTGGCCTCCGCACTGGGACCCGATTCCCTTCACTGGCCTCCGCACTGGGACTCGATTCCCCTCACTGGCCTCCGCACTGGGACTCGATTCCCCTCACTGGCCTCTGCACAGGGACTCGATTCCCCTCACTGGCCTCTGCATTGGGACTCGATTCCCCTCCCTGGCCTCTGCACTGGGACTCGATTCCCTCACTGGCCTCTGCACTGGGACTCGATTCCCCTCACTGACCTCTGCACTGGGACTCGATTCCCCTCACTGGCCTCCGCACTCGGACACAATTCCCCTCACTGGCCTCCGTACTGGGACTCGATTCCCCTCACTGGCCTCTGCACTGGGACTCGATTCCCCTCACTGGCCTCCGCACTGGGACTCAATTCCCCTCACTGGCTCTGCACTGGGACTCGATTCCCCTCACTGGCCACCGCACTGGGACTCGATTCCCCAAACTGACCTCCGCACTGGGACTCGATTCCGCTCACTGGCCTCCGCACTGGGACTCGATTCCCCTCACTGACCTCTGCACTGTGACTCGATTCCCCTCACTGGCCTCCGCACTGGGACTCGATTCCCCTCACTGGCCTCCGTACTGGGACTCGATTCCCCTCACTGACCTCCGCACTGGGACTCGATTCCCCTCACTGGCCTCCGCACTTGGACTCGATTCCCCTCACTGGCCTCCGCACTGGGACTCGATTCCCCTCACTGGCCTCTGCACTGGGACTCGATTCCCCTCACTGACCTCCGCACTGGGACTCGATTCCCCACACTGACCTCCGCACTTGGACTCGATTCCGCTCACTGGCCTCCGCACTGGGACTCGATTCCCCTCACTAGCCTCCGCACTGGGACTCAATTCCCCTCACTGGCCTCCGCACTGGGACTCGATTCCGCTCACTGGCCTCCGCACTGGGACCCGATTCCCTTCACTCGCCTCCGCACTGGGACTTGATTCCCCTCACTGGCCTCTGCAATGGAACTTGATACCCCTCACTGGCCTCTGCACTGGGACTCAATTCCCCTCAATGGCCTTCACACTGGGACTCGATTCCCCTCACTGGCCTCCACACTGGGACTTGATTCCCCACACTGACGTCCACACTGGAACTTGATTCCCCTCACTGGCCTCTGTACCAGGACTCGATTCCCCTCACTGGCCTCTGCACTGGGACTCGATTCCCCTCACTGGCCTCTGCACTGGGACTCGATTCCCCTCACTGGCCTCTGCACTGGGACTCGATTCCCTCACTGGCCTCTCCACTGGGACTCGATTCCCCTCACTGGCCTCTGCACTGGGACTCGATTCCCCTCACTGGCCTCTGCACAGGGACTCGATTCCCCTCACTGGCCTCCCCACTGGGACTCGATTCCCCTCACTGGCTTCTGCACTGGGACTCGATTCCCTCACTGGCCTCTGCACTGGTACTCGATTCCCCTCACTGGCCTCCCCACTGGGACTCGATTCCCCTCACTGGCTTCTGCACTGGGACTCGATTCCCCTCACTGGCCTCCGCACTGGGACTCGATTCCCCTCACTGGCCTCCGCACTGGGACTCGATTCCCCTCACTGGCCTCTGCACAGGGACTCGATTCCCCTCACTGGCCTCTGCACTGGGACTCGATTCCCCTCACTGGCCTCTGCACTGGGACTCGATTCCCTCACTGGCCTCTGCAATGGGACTCGATTCCCCTCACTGACCTCTGCACTGGGACTCGATTCCCCTCACTGGCCTCCGCACTGGGACTCGATTCCCCAAACTGACCTCCGCACTGGGACTCGATTCCGCTCACTGGCCTCCGCACTGGGACTCGATTCCCCTCACTGACCTCTGCACTGTGACTCGATTCCCCTCACTGGCCTCCGCACTGGGACTCGATTCCCCTCACTGGCCTCCGTACTGGGACTCGATTCCCCTCACTGACCTCCGCACTGGGACTCGATTCCCCTCACTGGCCTCCGCACTTGGACTCGATTCCCCTCACTGGCCTCCGCACTGGGACTCGATTCCCCTCACTGGCCTCTGCACTGGGACTCGATTCCCCTCACTGACCTCCGCACTGGGACTCGATTCCCCACACTGACCTCCGCACTTGGACTCGATTCCGCTCACTGGCCTCCGCACTGGGACTCGATTCCCCTCACTAGCCTCCGCACTGGGACTCAATTCCCCTCACTGGCCTCCGCACTGGGACTCGATTCCGCTCACTGGCCTCCGCACTGGGACCCGATTCCCTTCACTCGCCTCCGCACTGGGACTTGATTCCCCTCACTGGCCTCTGCAATGGAACTTGATTCCCCTCACTGGCCTCTGCACTGGGACTCAATTCCCCTCAATGGCCTTCACACTGGGACTCGATTCCCCTCACTGGCCTCCACACTGGGACTTGATTCCCCACACTGACGTCCACACTGGAACTTGATTCCCCTCACTGGCCTCTGCACCAGGACTCGATTCCCCTCACTGGCCTCTGCACTGGGACTCGATTCCCCTCACTGGCCTCTGCACTGGGACTCGATTCCCCTCACTGGCCTCTGCACTGGGACTCGATTCCCTCACTGGCCTCTGCACTGGGACTCGATTCCCCTCACTGACCTCTGCACTGGGACTCGATTCCCCTCACTGGCCTCCGCACTCGGACACAATTCCCCTCACTGGCCTCCGTACTGGGACTCGATTGCCCTCACTGGCCTCTGCACTGGGACTCAATTCCCCTCACTGGCCTCTGCACTGGGACTCAATTCCCCTCAATGGCCTTCACACTGGGACTCGATTCCCCTCACTGGCCTCCACACTGGGACTTGATTCCCCACACTGACGTCCACACTGGAACTTGATTCCCCTCACTGGCCTCTGCACCAGGATTCGATTCCCCTCACTGGCCTCTGCACTGGAACTTGATTCCCCTCACTGGCTTCTGCACTGGGACTCGATTCCCCTCACTGGCCTCCGCACTGGGACTTGATTCCCCACACTGACCTCTGCACTTGGACTCGATTCCGCTCACTGGCCTCCGCACTGGGACTCAATTCCCCTCACTGACCTCTGCACTGGGACTCGATTCCCCTCACTGACCTCTGCACTGGGACTCGATTCCCTCACTGGCCTCTGCACTGGGACTCGATTCCCCTCACTGACCTCTGCACTGGGACTCGATTCCCCTCACTGGCCTCCGCACTCGGACACAATTCCCCTCACTGGCCTCCGTACTGGGACTCGATTCCCCTCACTGGCCTCTGCACTGGGACTCGATTCCCCTCACTGGCCTCCCCACTGGGACTCGATTCCCCTCACTGGCTTCTGCACTGGGACTCGATTCCCCTCACTGGCCTCCGCACTGGGACCCGATTCCCTTCACTGGCCTCCGAACTGGGACTCGATTCCCCTCACTGGCCTCCGCACTGGGACTCGATTCCCCTCACTGGCCTCTGCACTGGGACTCGATTCCCCTCACTGGCCTCTGCACAGGGACTCGATTCCCCTCACTGGCCTCCCCACTGGGACTCGATTCCCCTCACTGGCTTCTGCACTGGGACTCGATTCCCCTCACTGGCCTCTGCACTGGTACTCGATTCCCCTCACTGGCCTCCCCACTGGGACTCGATTCCCCTCACTGGCTTCTGCACTGGGACTCGATTCCCCTCACTGGCCTCCGCACTGGGACCCGATTCCCTTCACTGGCCTCCGCACTGGGACTCGATTCCCCTCACTGGCCTCCGCACTGGGACTCGATTCCCCTCACTGGCCTCTGCACAGGGACTCGATTCCCCTCACTGGCCTCTGCACTGGGACTCGATTCCCCTCACTGGCCTCTGCACTGGGACTCGATTCCCTCACTGGCCTCTGCACTGGGACTCGATTCCCCTCACTGACCTCTGCACTGGGACTCGATTCCCCTCACTGACCTCTGCACTGGGACTCGATTCCCCTCACTGGCCTCCGCACTCGGACACAATTCCCCTCACTGGCCTCCGTACTGGGACTCGATTCCCCTCACTGGCCTCTGCACTGGGACTCGATTCCCCTCACTGGCCTCCGCACTGGGACTAAATTCCCCTCACTGGCTCTGCACTGTGACTCGATTCCCCTCACTGGCCTCCGCACTGGGACTCGATTCTCCTCACTGACCTCCGCACTGGGACTCGATTCCCCTCACTGACCTCCGCACTGGGACTCGATTCCCCTCACTGGCCTCCGCACTTGGACTCGATTCCCCTCACTGGCCTCCGCACTGGGACTCGATTCCCCTCACTGGCCTCTGCACTGGGACTCGATTCCCCTCACTGACCTCCGCACTGGGACTCGATTCCCCACACTGACCTCCGCACTTGGACTCGATTCCCTTCACTCGCCTCCGCACTGGGACTTGATTCCCCTCACTGGCCTCTGCACTGGAACTTGATTCCCCTCACTGGCCTCTGCACTGGGACTCAATTCCCCTCAATGGCCTTCACACTGGGACTCGATTCCCCTCACTGGCCTCCACACTGGGACTTGATTCCCCACACTGACGTCCACACTGGATCTTGATTCCCCTCACTGGCCCCTGCACCAGGACTCGATTCCCCTCACTGGCCTCTGCACTGGGACTCAATTCCCCTCACTGGCCTCCACACTGGGACTTGATTCCCCACACTGACGTCCACACTGGATCTTGATTCCCCTCACTGGCCCCTGCACCAGGACTCGATTGCCCTCACTGGCCTCTGCACTGGGACTCAATTCCCCTCACTGGCCTCTGCACTGGGACTCAATTCCCCTCAATGGCCTTCACACTGGGACTCGATTCCCCTCACTGGCCTCCACACTGGGACTTGATTCCCCACACTGACGTCCACACTGGAACTTGATTCCCCTCACTGGCCTCTGCACCAGGATTCGATTCCCCTCACTGGCCTCTGCACTGGAACTTGATTCCCCTCACTGGCTTCTGCACTGGGACTCGATTCCCCTCAATGGCCTCCGCACTGGGACTCAATTCCCCTCACTGGTCTCCGCACTGGGACTCGATTCCCCTCACTGGCCTCTGCACCAGGACTTGTTTCCCCTCACTGGCCTCCGCACTGGGACCCAATTCCCCTCACTGGCCTCTGCACTGGGACTCGATTCTCCTCAATGGCCTTCACACTGGGACTCGATTCCCCTCACTGACCTCCGCACTGGGACTCGATTCCCCTCACTGGCTTCTGCACTGTAACTCGATTCCCCTCACTGGCTTCTGCACTGGAACTCGATTCCCCTCACTGGCCTCTGCTCTGGAACTTGGTTCTCCTCACTGGCCTCCGCACTGGGACTCGATTCCCCACACTGACCTCCGCACTGGGACTCGATTCCCCTCACTGGCCTCCGCACTGGGACTCGATTCCCCTCACTGGCCTCTGCACTGGGACTCGATTCCCCTCCCTGGCCTCTGCACTGGTACTCGATTCCCCTCACTGGCCTCTGCACTGGTACTCGATTCCCCTCACTGGCCTCCCCACTGGGACTCGATTCCCCTCACTGGCTTCTGCACTGGGACTCGATTCCCCTCACTGGCCTCCGCACTGGGACCCGATTCCCTTCACTGGCTTCTGCACTGGGACTCGATTCCCCTCACTGGCCTCTGCACTGGTACTCGATTCCCCTCACTGGCTTCTGCACTGGGACTCGATTCCCCTCACTGGCCTCCGCACTGGGACCCGATTCCCTTCACTGGCCTCCGAACTGGGACTCGATTCCCCTCACTGGCTTCCGCACTGGGACTCGATTCCCCTCACTGGCCTCTGCACTGGGACTCGATTCCCCTCACTGGCCTCTGCACAGGGACTCGATTCCCCTCACTGGCCTCCCCACTGGGACTCGATTCCCCTCACTGGCTTCTGCACTGGGACTCGATTCCCCTCACTGGCCTCTGCACTGGTACTCGATTCCCCTCACTGGCCTCCCCACTGGGACTCGATTGCCCTCACTGGCTTCTGCACTGGGACTCAATTCCCCTCACTGGCCTCCGCACTGGGACCCGATTCCCTTCACTGGCCTCCGCAATGGGACTCGATTCCCCTCACTGGCCTCCGCACTGGGACTCGATTTCCCTCACTGGCCTCTGCACTGGGACTCGATTCCCCTCACTGGCCTCTGCACAGGGACTGGATTCCCCTCACTGACCTCTGCACTGGGACTCGATTCCCCTCACTGGTCTCTGCACTGGGACTCGATTCCCTCACTGGCCTCTGCACTGGGACTCGATTCCCCTCACTGACCTCTGCACTGGGACTCGATTCCCCTCACTGGCCTCCGCACTCGGACACAATTCCCCTCACTGGCCTCCGTACTGGGACTCGATTCCCCTCACTGGCCTCTGCACTGGGACTCGATTCCCCTCACTGGCCTCCCCACTTGGACTCGATTCCCCTCACTGGCTTCTGCACTGGGACTCGATTCCCCTCACTGGCCTACGCACTGGGACCCGATTCCCTTCACTGGCCTCCGAACTGGGACTCGATTCCCCTCACTGGCCTCCGCACTGTGACTCGATTCCCCTCACTGGCCTCTGCACTGGGACTCGATTCCCCTCACTGGCCTCTGCACAGGGACTCGATTCCCCTCACTGGCCTCCCCACTGGGACTCGATTCCCCTCACTGGCTTCTGCACTGGGACTCGATTCCCCTCACTGGCCTCTGCACTGGTACTCGATTCCCCTCACTGGCCTCCCCACTGGGACTCGATTCCCCTCACTGGCTTCTGCACTGGGACTCGATTCCCCTCACTGGCCTCCGCACTGGGACCCGATTCCCTTCACTGGCCTCCGCACTGGGACTCGATTCCCCTCACTGGCCTCCGCACTGGGACTCGATTCCCCTCACTGGCCTCTGCACAGGGACTCGATTCCCCTCACTGGCCTCTGCATTGGGACTCGATTCCCCTCACTGGCCTCTGCACTGGGACTCGATTCCCTCACTGGCCTCTGCACTGGGACTCGATTCCCCTCACTGACCTCTGCACTGGGACTCGATTCCCCTCACTGGCCTCCGCACTCGGACACAATTCCCCTCACTGGCCTCCGTACTGGGACTCGATTCCCCTCACTGGCCTCTGCACTGGGACTCGATTCCCCTCACTGGCCTCCGCACTGGGACTCAATTCCCCTCACTGGCTCTGCACTGGGACTCGATTCCCCTCACTGGCCACCGCACTGGGACTCGATTCCCCAAACTGACCTCCGCACTGGGACTCGATTCCGCTCACTGGCCTCCGCACTGGGACTCGATTCCCCTCACTGACCTCTGCACTGTGACTCGATTCCCCTCACTGGCCTCCGCACTGGGACTCGATTCCCCTCACTGGCCTCCGTACTGGGACTCGATTCCCCTCACTGACCTCCGCACTGGGACTCGATTCCCCTCACTGGCCTCCGCACTTGGACTCGATTCCCCTCACTGGCCTCCGCACTGGGACTCGATTCCCCTCACTGGCCTCTGCACTGGGACTCGATTCCCCTCACTGACCTCCGCACTGGGACTCGATTCCCCACACTGACCTCCGCACTTGGACTCGATTCCGCTCACTGGCCTCCGCACTGGGACTCGATTCCCCTCACTAGCCTCCGCACTGGGACTCAATTCCCCTCACTGGCCTCCGCACTGGGACTCGATTCCGCTCACTGGCCTCCGCACTGGGACCCGATTCCCTTCACTCGCCTCCGCACTGGGACTTGATTCCCCTCACTGGCCTCTGCAATGGAACTTGATACCCCTCACTGGCCTCTGCACTGGGACTCAATTCCCCTCAATGGCCTTCACACTGGGACTCGATTCCCCTCACTGGCCTCCACACTGGGACTTGATTCCCCACACTGACGTCCACACTGGAACTTGATTCCCCTCACTGGCCTCTGTACCAGGACTCGATTCCCCTCACTGGCCTCTGCACTGGGACTCGATTCCCCTCACTGGCCTCTGCACTGGGACTCGATTCCCCTCACTGGCCTCTGCACTGGGACTCGATTCCCTCACTGGCCTCTCCACTGGGACTCGATTCCCCTCACTGGCCTCTGCACTGGGACTCGATTCCCTCACTGGCCTCTCCACTGGGACTCGATTCCCCTCACTGACCTCTGCACTGGGACTCGATTCCCCTCACTGGCCTCCGCACTCGGACACAATTCCCCTCACTGGCCTCCGTACTGGGACTCGATTGCCCTCACTGGCCTCTGCACTGGGACTCAATTCCCCTCACTGGCCTCTGCACTGGGACTCAATTCCCCTCAATGGCCTTCACACTGGGACTCGATTCCCCTCACTGGCCTCCACACTGGGACTTGATTCCCCACACTGACGTCCACACTGGAACTTGATTCCCCTCACTGGCCTCTGCACCAGGATTCGATTCCCCTCACTGGCCTCTGCACTGGAACTCGATTCCCCTCACTGGCCTCTGCACCAGGACTTGTTTCCCCTCACTGGCCTCCGCACTGGGACCCAATTCCCCTCACTGGCCTCTGCACTGGGACTCGATTCTCCTCAATGGCCTTCACACTGGGACTCGATTCCCCTCACTGACCTCCGCACTGGGACTCGATTCCCCTCACTGGCTTCTGCACTGTAACTCGATTCCCCTCACTGGCTTCTGCACTGGAACTCGATTCCCCTCACTGGCCTCTGCTCTGGAACTTGGTTCTCCTCACTGGCCTCCGCACTGGGACTCGATTCCCCACACTGACCTCCGCACTGGGACTCGATTCCCCTCACTGGCCTCCGCACTGGGACTCGATTCCCCTCACTGGCCTCTGCACTGGGACTCGATTCCCCTCCCTGGCCTCTGCACTGGTACTCGATTCCCCTCACTGGCCTCTGCACTGGTACTCGATTCCCCTCACTGGCCTCCCCACTGGGACTCGATTCCCCTCACTGGCTTCTGCACTGGGACTCGATTCCCCTCACTGGCCTCCGCACTGGGACCCGATTCCCTTCACTGGCTTCTGCACTGGGACTCGATTCCCCTCACTGGCCTCTGCACTGGTACTCGATTCCCCTCACTGGCTTCTGCACTGGGACTCGATTCCCCTCACTGGCCTCCGCACTGGGACCCGATTCCCTTCACTGGCCTCCGAACTGGGACTCGATTCCCCTCACTGGCCTCCGCACTGGGACTCGATTCCCCTCACTGGCCTCTGCACTGGGACTCGATTCCCCTCACTGGCCTCTGCACAGGGACTCGATTCCCCTCACTGGCCTCCCCACTGGGACTCGATTCCCCTCACTGGCTTCTGCACTGGGACTCGATTCCCCTCACTGGCCTCTGCACTGGTACTCGATTCCCCTCACTGGCCTCCCCACTGGGACTCGATTGCCCTCACTGGCTTCTGCACTGGGACTCAATTCCCCTCACTGGCCTCCGCACTGGGACCCGATTCCCTTCACTGGCCTCCGCAATGGGACTCGATTCCCCTCACTGGCCTCCGCACTGGGACTCGATTTCCCTCACTGGCCTCTGCACTGGGACTCGATTCCCCTCACTGGCCTCTGCACAGGGATTGGATTCCCCTCACTGACCTCTGCACTGGGACTCGATTCCCCTCACTGGCCTCTGCACTGGGACTCGATTCCCTCACTGGCCTCCCCACTGGGACTCGATTCCCCTCACTGGCTTCTGCACTGGGACTCGATTCCCCTCACTGGCCTCCGCACTGGGACCCGATTCCCTTCACTGGCCTCCGAACTGGGACTCGATTCCCCTCACTGGCCTCCGCACTGGGACTCGATTCCCCTCACTGGCCTCTGCACTGGGACCTGATTCCCCTCACTGGCCTCTGCACAGGGACTCGATTCCCCTCACTGGCCTCCACACTGGGACTCGATTCCCCTCACTGGCTTCTGCACTGGGACTCGATTCCCCTCACTGGCCTCTGCACTGGTACTCGATTCCCCTCACTGGCCTCCCCACTGGGACTCGATTCCCCTCACTGGCTTCTGCACTGGGACTCGATTCCCCTCACTGGCCTCCGCACTGGGACCCGATTCCCTTCACTGGCCTCCGCACTGGGACTCGATTCCCCTCACTGGCCTCCGCACTGGGACTCGATTCCCCTCACTGGCCTCTGCACAGGGACTCGATTCCCCTCACTGGCCTCTGCACTGGGACTCGATTCCCCTCACTGGCCTCTGCACTGGGACTCAATTCCCCTCAATGGCCTTCACACTGGGACTCGATTCCCCTCACTGGCCTCCACACTGGGACTTGATTCCCCACACTGACGTCCACACTGGAACTTGATTCCCCTCACTGGCCTCTGCACCAGGATTCGATTCCCCTCACTGGCCTCTGCACTGGAACTTGATTCCCCTCACTGGCTTCTGCACTGGGACTCGATTCCCCTCACTGGCCTCCGCACTGGGACTTGATTCCCCACACTGACCTCTGCACTTGGACTCGATTCCGCTCACTGGCCTCCGCACTGGGACTCAATTCCCCTCACTGACCTCTGCACTGGGACTCGATTCCCCTCAATGGCCTCCGCACTGGGACTCAATTCCCCTCACTGGTCTCCGCACTGGGACTCGATTCCCCTCACTGGCCTCTGCACCAGGACTTGGTTCCCCTCACTGGCCTCCGCACTGGGACCCAATTCCCCTCACTGGCCTCTGCACTGGGACTCGATTCTCCTCAATGGCCTTCACACTGGGACTCGAGTCCCCTCACTGACCTCCGCACTGGGACTCGATTCCACTCACTGGCCTCCGCACTGGGACTCGATTCCCCTCACTAGCCTCCGCACTGGGACTCAATTCCCCTCACTGGCCTCCGCACTGGGACTCGATTCCGCTCACTGGCCTCCGCACTGGGACCCGATTCCCTTCACTCGCCTCCGCACTGGGACTTGATTCCCCTCACTGGCCTCTGCAATGGAACTTGATTCCCCTCACTGGCCTCTGCACTGGGACTCAATTCCCCTCAATGGCCTTCACACTGGGACTCGATTCCCCTCACTGGCCTCCACACTGGGACTTGATTCCCCACACTGACGTCCACACTGGAACTTGATTCCCCTCACTGGCCTCTGTACCAGGACTCGATTCCCCTCACTGGCCTCTGCACTGGGACTCGATTCCCCTCACTGGCCTCTGCACTGGGACTCGATTCCCCTCACTGGCCTCTGCACTGGGACTCGATTCCCTCACTGGCCTCTCCACTGGGACTCGATTCCCCTCACTGACCTCTGCACTGGGACTCGATTCCCCTCACTGGCCTCCGCACTCGGACACAATTCCCCTCACTGGCCTCCGTACTGGGACTCGATTGCCCTCACTGGCCTCTGCACTGGGACTCAATTCCCCTCACTGACCTCTGCACTGGGACTCAATTCCCCTCAATGGCCTCCGCACTGGGACCCGATTCCCTTCACTCGCCTCCGCACTGGGACTTGATTCCCCTCACTGGCCTCTGCACTGGAACTTGATTCCCCTCACTGGCCTCTGCACTGGGACTCAATTCCCCTCAATGGCCTTCACACTGGGACTCGATTCCCCTCACTGGCCTCCACACTGGGACTTGATTCCCCACACTGACGTCCACACTGGATCTTGATTCCCCTCACTGGCCCCTGCACCAGGACTCGATTCCCCTCACTGGCCTCTGCACTGGGACTCGATTCCCCTCACTGGCCTCTGCTCTGGGACTCGATTCCCCTCACTGGCCTCTGCACTGGGACTCGATTCCCTCACTGGCCTCTGCACTGGGACTCGATTCCCCTCACTGACCTCTGCACTGGGACTCGATTCCCCTCACTGGCCTCCGCACTCGGACACAATTCCCCTCACTGGCCTCCGTACTGGGACTCGATTGCCCTCACTGGCCTCTGCACTGGGACTCAATTCCCCTCACTGGCCTCTGCACTGGGACTCAATTCCCCTCAATGGCCTTCACACTGGGACTCGATTCACCTCACTGGCCTCCACACTGGGACTTGATTCCCCACACTGACGTCCACACTGGAACTTGATTCCCCTCACTGGCCTCTGCACCAGGATTCGATTCCCCTCACTGGCCTCTGCACTGGAACTTGATTCCCCTCACTGGCTTCTGCACTGGGACTCGATTCCCCTCACTGGCCTCCGCACTGGGACTTGATTCCCCACACTGACCTCTGCACTTGGACTCGATTCCGCTCACTGGCCTCCGCACTGGGACTCAATTCCCCTCACTGACCTCTGCACTGGGACTCGATTCCCCTCAATGGCCTCCGCACTGGGACTCAATTCCCCTCACTGGTCTCCGCACTGGGACTCGATTCCCCTCACTGGCCTCTGCACCAGGACTTGGTTCCCCTCACTGGCCTCCGCACTGGGACCCAATTCCCCTCACTGGCCTCTGCACTGGGACTCGATTCTCCTCAATGGCCTTCACACTGGGACTCGAGTCCCCTCACTGACCTCCGCACTGGGACTCGATTCCCCTCACTGGCTTCTGCACTGTAACTCGATTCCCCTCACTGGCTTCTGCACTGGAACTCGATTCCCCTCACTGGCCTCTGCTCTGGAACTTGGTTCTCCTCACTGGCCTCCGCACTGGGACTCGATTCCCCTCACTGGCCTCCGCACTGGGACTCGATTCCCCTCCCTGGCCTCTGCACTGGTACTCGATTCCCCTCACTGGCCTCTGCACTGGTACTCGATTCCCCTCACTGGCCTCCCCACTGGGACTCGATTCCCCTCACTGGCCTCTGCACTGGTACTCGATTCCCCTCACTGGCCTCTGCACTGGTACTCGATTCCCCTCACTGGCCTCCCCACTGGGACTCGATTCCCCTCACTGGCTTCTGCACTGGGACTCGATTCCCCTCACTGGCCTCCGCACTGGGACCCGATTCCCTTCACTGGCTTCTGCACTGGGACTCGATTCCCCTCACTGGCCTCTGCACTGGTACTCGATTCCCCTCACTGGCTTCTGCACTGGGACTCGATTCCCCTCACTGGCCTCCGCACTGGGACCCGATTCCCTTCACTGGCCTCCGAACTGGGACTCGATTCCCCTCACTGGCCTCCGCACTGGGACTCGATTCCCCTCACTGGCCTCTGCACTGGGACTCGATTCCCCTCACTGGCCTCTGCACAGGGACTCGATTCCCCTCACTGGCCTCCCCACTGGGACTCGATTCCCCTCACTGGCTTCTGCACTGGGACTCGATTCCCCTCACTGGCCTCTGCACTGGTACTCGATTCCCCTCACTGGCCTCCCCACTGGGACTCGATTGCCCTCACTGGCTTCTGCACTGGGACTCAATTCCCCTCACTGGCCTCCGCACTGGGACCCGATTCCCTTCACTGGCCTCCGCAATGGGACTCGATTCCCCTCACTGGCCTCCGCACTGGGACTCGATTTCCCTCACTGGCCTCTGCACTGGGACTCGATTCCCCTCACTGGCCTCTGCACAGGGATTGGATTCCCCTCACTGACCTCTGCACTGGGACTCGATTCCCCTCACTGGCCTCTGCACTGGGACTCGATTCCCTCACTGGCCTCCCCACTGGGACTCGATTCCCCTCACTGGCTTCTGCACTGGGACTCGATTCCCCTCACTGGCCTCCGCACTGGGACCCGATTCCCTTCACTGGCCTCCGAACTGGGACTCGATTCCCCTCACTGGCCTCCGCACTGGGACTCGATTCCCCTCACTGGCCTCTGCACTGGGACTCGATTCCCCTCACTGGCCTCTGCACAGGGACTCGATTCCCCTCACTGGCCTCCACACTGGGACTCGATTCCCCTCACTGGCTTCTGCACTGGGACTCGATTCCCCTCACTGGCCTCTGCACTGGTACTCGATTCCCCTCACTGGCCTCCCCACTGGGACTCGATTCCCCTCACTGGCTTCTGCACTGGGACTCGATTCCCCTCACTGGCCTCCGCACTGGGACCCGATTCCCTTCACTGGCCTCCGCACTGGGACTCGATTCCCCTCACTGGCCTCCGCACTGGGACTCGATTCCCCTCACTGGCCTCTGCACAGGGACTCGATTCCCCTCACTGGCCTCTGCACTGGGACTCGATTCCCCTCACTGGCCTCTGCACTGGGACTCGATTCCCTCACTGGCCTCTGCACTGGGACTCGATTCCCCTCACTGACCTCTGCACTGGGACTCGATTCCCCTCACTGGCCTCCGCACTCGGACACAATTCCCCTCACTGGCCTCCGTACTGGGACTCGATTCCCCTCACTGGCCTCTGCACTGGGACTCGATTCCCCTCACTGGCCTCCGCACTGGGACTCAATTCCCCTCACTGGCTCTGCACTGGGACTCGATTCCCCTCACTGGCCTCCGCACTGGGACTCAATTCCCCTCACTGGCTCTGCACTGGGACTCGATTCCCCTCACTGGCCACCGCACTGGGACTCGATTCCCCAAACTGACCTCCGCACTGGGACTCGATTCCCCTCACTGGCCTCTGCACTGGTACTCGATTCCCCTCACTGGCCTCCCCACTGGGACTCGATTCCCCTCACTGGCTTCTGCACTGGGACTCGATTCCCCTCACTGGCCTCCGCACTGGGACCCGATTCCCTTCACTGGCCTCCGAACTGGGACTCGATTCCCCTCACTGGCCTCCGCACTGGGACTCGATTCCCCTCACTGGCCTCTGCACTGGGACTCGATTCCCCTCACTGGCCTCTGCACAGGGACTCGATTCCCCTCACTGGCCTCCCCACTGGGACTCGATTCCCCTCACTGGCTTCTGCACTGGGACTCGATTCCCCTCACTGGCCTCTGCACTGGTACTCGATTCCCCTCACTGGCCTCCCCACTGGGACTCGATTCCCCTCACTGGCTTCTGCACTGGGACTCGATTCCCCTCACTGGCCTCCGCACTGGGACCCGATTCCCTTCACTGGCCTCCGCACTGGGACTCGATTCCCCTCACTGGCCTCCGCACTGGGACTCGATTCCCCTCACTGGCCTCTGCACAGGGACTCGATTCCCCTCACTGGCCTCTGCACTGGGACTCGATTCCCCTCACTGGCCTCTGCACTGGGACTCGATTCCCTCACTGGCCTCTGCACTGGGACTCGATTCCCCTCACTGACCTCTGCACTGGGACTCGATTCCCCTCACTGGCCTCCGCACTCGGACACAATTCCCCTCACTGGCCTCCGTACTGGGACTCGATTCCCCTCACTGGCCTCTGCACTGGGACTCGATTCCCCTCACTGGCCTCCGCACTGGGACTCAATTCCCCTCACTGGCTCTGCACTGGGACTCGATTCCCCTCACTGGCCACCGCACTGGGACTCGATTCCCCAAACTGACCTCCGCACTGGGACTCGATTCCGCTCACTGGCCTCCGCACTGGGACTCGATTCCCCTCACTGACCTCTGCACTGTGACTCGATTCCCCTCACTGGCCTCCGAACTGGGACTCGATTCCCCTCACTGGCCTCCGTACTGGGACTCGATTCCCCTCACTGACCTCCGCACTGGGACTCGATTCCCCTCACTGGCCTCCGCACTTGGACTCGATTCCCCTCACTGGCCTCCGCACTGGGACTCGATTCCCCTCACTGGCCTCTGCACTGGGACTCGATTCCCCTCACTGACCTCCGCACTGGGACTCGATTCCCCACACTGACCTCCGCACTTGGACTCGATTCCGCTCACTGGCCTCCGCACTGGGACTCGATTCCCCTCACTAGCCTCCGCACTGGGACTCAATTCCCCTCACTGGCCTCTGCACTGGTACTCGATTCCCCTCACTGGCCTCCCCACTGGGACTCGATTGCCCTCACTGGCTTCTGCACTGGGACTCAATTCCCCTCACTGGCCTCCGCACTGGGACCCGATTCCCTTCACTGGCCTCCGCAATGGGACTCGATTCCCCTCACTGGCCTCCGCACTGGGACTCGATTTCCCTCACTGGCCTCTGCACTGGGACTCGATTCCCCTCACTGGCCTCTGCACAGGGACTGGATTCCCCTCACTGACCTCTGCACTGGGACTCGATTCCCCTCACTGGCCTCTGCACTGGGACTCGATCCCCTCACTGGCCTCCCCACTGGGACTCGATTCCCCTCACTGGCTTCTGCACTGGGACTCGATTCCCCTCACTGGCCTCCGCACTGGGACCCGATTCCCTTCACTGGCCTCCGAACTGGGACTCGATTCCCCTCACTGGCCTCCGCACTGGGACTCGATTCCCCTCACTGGCCTCTGCACTGGGACTCGATTCCCCTCACTGGCCTCTGCACAGGGACTCGATTCCCCTCACTGGCCTCCACACTGGGACTCGATTCCCCTCACTGGCTTCTGCACTGGGACTCGATTCCCCTCACTGGCCTCTGCACTGGTACTCGATTCCCCTCACTGGCCTCCCCACTGGGACTCGATTCCCCTCACTGGCTTCTGCACTGGGACTCGATTCCCCTCACTGGCCTCCGCACTGGGACCCGATTCCCTTCACTGGCCTCCGCACTGGGACTCGATTCCCCTCACTGGCCTCCGCACTGGGACTCGATTCCCCTCACTGGCCTCTGCACAGGGACTCGATTCCCCTCACTGGCCTCTGCACTGGGACTCGATTCCCCTCACTGGCCTCTGCACTGGGACTCGATTCCCTCACTGGCCTCTGCACTGGGACTCGATTCCCCTCACTGACCTCTGCACTGGGACTCGATTCCCCTCACTGGCCTCCGCACTCGGACACAATTCCCCTCACTGGCCTCCGTACTGGGACTCGATTCCCCTCACTGGCCTCTGCACTGGGACTCGATTCCCCTCACTGGCCTCCGCACTGGGACTCAATTCCCCTCACTGGCTCTGCACTGGGACTCGATTCCCCTCACTGGCCTCCGCACTGGGACTCAATTCCCCTCACTGGCTCTGCACTGGGACTCGATTCCCCTCACTGGCCACCGCACTGGGACTCGATTCCCCAAACTGACCTCCGCACTGGGACTCGATTCCCCTCACTGGCCTCTGCACTGGTACTCGATTCCCCTCACTGGCCTCCCCACTGGGACTCGATTCCCCTCACTGGCTTCTGCACTGGGACTCGATTCCCCTCACTGGCCTCCGCACTGGGACCCGATTCCCTTCACTGGCCTCCGAACTGGGACTCGATTCCCCTCACTGGCCTCCGCACTGGGACTCGATTCCCCTCACTGGCCTCTGCACTGGGACTCGATTCCCCTCACTGGCCTCTGCACAGGGACTCGATTCCCCTCACTGGCCTCCCCACTGGGACTCGATTCCCCTCACTGGCTTCTGCACTGGGACTCGATTCCCCTCACTGGCCTCTGCACTGGTACTCGATTCCCCTCACTGGCCTCCCCACTGGGACTCGATTCCCCTCACTGGCTTCTGCACTGGGACTCGATTCCCCTCACTGGCCTCCGCACTGGGACCCGATTCCCTTCACTGGCCTCCGCACTGGGACTCGATTCCCCTCACTGGCCTCCGCACTGGGACTCGATTCCCCTCACTGGCCTCTGCACAGGGACTCGATTCCCCTCACTGGCCTCTGCACTGGGACTCGATTCCCCTCACTGGCCTCTGCACTGGGACTCGATTCCCTCACTGGCCTCTGCACTGGGACTCGATTCCCCTCACTGACCTCTGCACTGGGACTCGATTCCCCTCACTGGCCTCCGCACTCGGACACAATTCCCCTCACTGGCCTCCGTACTGGGACTCGATTCCCCTCACTGGCCTCTGCACTGGGACTCGATTCCCCTCACTGGCCTCCGCACTGGGACTCAATTCCCCTCACTGGCTCTGCACTGGGACTCGATTCCCCTCACTGGCCACCGCACTGGGACTCGATTCCCCAAACTGACCTCCGCACTGGGACTCGATTCCGCTCACTGGCCTCCGCACTGGGACTCGATTCCCCTCACTGACCTCTGCACTGTGACTCGATTCCCCTCACTGGCCTCCGAACTGGGACTCGATTCCCCTCACTGGCCTCCGTACTGGGACTCGATTCCCCTCACTGACCTCCGCACTGGGACTCGATTCCCCTCACTGGCCTCCGCACTTGGACTCGATTCCCCTCACTGGCCTCCGCACTGGGACTCGATTCCCCTCACTGGCCTCTGCACTGGGACTCGATTCCCCTCACTGACCTCCGCACTGGGACTCGATTCCCCACACTGACCTCCGCACTTGGACTCGATTCCGCTCACTGGCCTCCGCACTGGGACTCGATTCCCCTCACTAGCCTCCGCACTGGGACTCAATTCCCCTCACTGGCCTCCGCACTGGGACTCGATTCCGCTCACTGGCCTCCGCACTGGGACCCGATTCCCTTCACTCGCCTCCGCACTGGGACTTGATTCCCCTCACTGGCCTCTGCAATGGAACTTGATTCCCCTCACTGGCCTCTGCACTGGGACTCAATTCCCCTCAATGGCCTTCACACTGGGACTCGATTCCCCTCACTGGCCTCCACACTGGGACTCGATTCCCCACACTGACGTCCACACTGGAACTTGATTCCCCTCACTGGCCTCTGTACCAGGACTCGATTCCCCTCACTGGCCTCTGCACTGGGACTCGATTCCCCTCACTGGCCTCTGCACTGGGACTCGATTCCCCTCACTGGCCTCTGCACTGGGACTCGATTCCCTCACTGGCCTCTCCACTGGGACTCGATTCCCCTCACTGACCTCTGCACTGGGACTCGATTCCCCTCACTGGCCTCCGCACTCGGACACAATTCCCCTCACTGGCCTCCGTACTGGGACTCGATTGCCCTCACTGGCCTCTGCACTGGGACTCAATTCCCCTCACTGGCCTCTGCACTGGGACTCAATTCCCCTCAATGGCCTTCACACTGGGACTCGATTCCCCTCACTGGCCTCCACACTGGGACTTGATTCCCCACACTGACGTCCACACTGGAACTTGATTCCCCTCACTGGCCTCTGCACCAGGATTCGATTCCCCTCACTGGCCTCTGCACTGGAACTTGATTCCCCTCACTGGTTTCTGCACTGGGACTCGATTCCGCTCACTGGCCTCCGCACTGGGACTCAATTCCCCTCACTGACCTCTGCACTGGGACTCGATTCCCCTCACTGACCTCTGCACTGGGACTCGATTCCCCTCAATGGCCTCTGCACTGGGACTCGATTCCCCTCACTGGCCTCTGCACCAGGACTTGTTTCCCCTCACTGGCCTCCGCACTGGGACCCAATTCCCCTCACTGGCCTCTGCACTGGGACTCGATTCTCCTCAATGGCCTTCACACTGGGACTCGATTCCCCTCACTGGCCTCTGCACTGGGACTCGATTCCCCTCAATGGCCTTCACACTGGGACTCGATTCCCCTAACTGACCTCCGCAGTGGGACTCAATTCCCCTCACTGGCCTCCGCACTGGGACTCGATTCCCAACACTGACCTCCGCACTGGGACTCGATTCCCCTCACTGGCCTCCGCACTGGGACTCGGTTCCCCTCACTGGCCTCTGCACTGGGACTCGATTCCCCTCACTGGCCTCTGCACTGGTACTCGATTCCCCTCACTGGCCTCCCCACTGGGACTCGATTCCCCTCACTGGCTTCTGCACTGGGACTCGATTCCCCTCACTGGCCTCTGCACTGGGTCTCGAATCCCCTCACTGGCCTCCCCACTGGGACTCGATTCCCCTCACTGGCTTCTGCACTGGGACTCGATTCCCCTCACTGGCCTCCGCACTGGGACCCGATTCCCTTCACTGGCCTCCGCACTGGGACTCGATTCCCCTCACTGGCCTCCGCACTGGGACTCGATTGCCCTCACTGGCCTCTGCACTGGGACTCAATTCCCCTCACTGACCTCTGCACTGGGACTCAATTCCCCTCAATGGCCTCCGCACTGGGACCCGATTCCCTTCACTCGCCTCCGCACTGGGACTTGATTCCCCTCACTGGCCTCTGCACTGGAACTTGATTCCCCTCACTGGCCTCTGCACTGGGACTCAATTCCCCTCAATGGCCTTCACACTGGGACTCGATTCCCCTCACTGGCCTCTACACTGGGACTTGATTCCCCACACTGACGTCCACACTGGATCTTGATTCCCCTCACTGGCCCCTGCACCAGGACTCGATTCCCCTCACTGGCCTCTGCACTGGGACTCGATTCCCCTCACTGGCCTCTGCACTGGGACTCGATTCCCCTCACTGGCCTCTGCACTGGGACTCGATTCCCTCACTGGCCTCTGCACTGGGACTCGATTCCCCTCACTGACCTCTGCACTGGGACTCGATTCCCCTCACTGGCCTCCGCACTCGGACACAATTCCCCTCACTGGCCTCCGTACTGGGACTCGATTGCCCTCACTGGCCTCTGCACTGGGACTCAATTCCCCTCACTGGCCTCTGCACTGGGACTCAATTCCCCTCAATGGCCTTCACACTGGGACTCGATTCCCCTCACTGGCCTCCACACTGGGACTTGATTCCCCACACTGACGTCCACACTGGAACTTGATTCCCCTCACTGGCCTCTGCACCAGGATTCGATTCCCCTCACTGGCCTCTGCACTGGAACTTGATTCCCCTCACTGGCTTCTGCACTGGGACTCGATTCCCCTCACTGGCCTCCGCACTGGGACTTGATTCCCCACACTGACCTCTGCACTTGGACTCCATTCCGCTCACTGGCCTCCGCACTGGGACTCAATTCCCCTCACTGACCTCTGCACTGGGACTCGATTCCCCTCAATGGCCTCCGCACTGGGACTCAATTCCACTCACTGGTCTCCGCACTGGGACTCGATTCCCCTCACTGGCCTCTGCACCAGGACTTGTTTCCCCTCACTGGCCTCCGCACTGGGACCCAATTCCCCTCACTGGCCTCTGCACTGGGACTCGATTCTCCTCAATGGCCTTCACACTGGGACTCGATTCCCCTCACTGACCTCCGCACTGGGACTCGATTCCCCTCACTGGCTTCTGCACTGTAACTCGATTCCCCTCACTGGCTTCTGCACTGGAACTCGATTCCCCTCACTGGCCTCTGCTCTGGAACTTGGTTCTCCTCACTGGCCTCCGCACTGGGACTCGATTCCCCACACTGACCTCCGCACTGGGACTCGATTCCCCTCACTGGCCTCCGCACTGGGACTCGATTCCCCTCACTGGCCTCTGCACTGGGACTCGATTCCCCTCCCTGGCCTCTGCACTGGTACTCGATTCCCCTCACTGGCCTCTGCACTGGTACTCGATTCCCCTCACTGGCCTCCCCACTGGGACTCGATTCCCCTCACTGGCTTCTGCACTGGGACTCGATTCCCCTCACTGGCCTCCGCACTGGGACCCGATTCCCTTCACTGGCTTCTGCACTGGGACTCGATTCCCCTCACTGGCCTCTGCACTGGGACTCAATTCCCCTCAATGGCCTTCACACTGGGACTCGATTCCCCTCACTGGCCTCCACACTGGGACTTGATTCCCCACACTGACGTCCACACTGGAACTTGATTCCCCTCACTGGCCTCTGCACCAGGATTCGATTCCCCTCACTGGCCTCTGCACTGGAACTTGATTCCCCTCACTGGCTTCTGCACTGGGACTCGATTCCCCTCACTGGCCTCCGCACTGGGACTTGATTCCCCACACTGACCTCTGCACTTGGACTCGATTCCGCTCACTGGCCTCCGCACTGGGACTCAATTCCCCTCACTGACCTCTGCACTGGGACTCGATTCCCCTCAATGGCCTCCGCACTGGGACTCAATTCCCCTCACTGGTCTCCGCACTGGGACTCGATTCCCCTCACTGGCCTCTGCACCAGGACTTGGTTCCCCTCACTGGCCTCCGCACTGGGACCCAATTCCCCTCACTGGCCTCTGCACTGGGACTCGATTCTCCTCAATGGCCTCCGAACTGGGACTCGATTCCCCTCACTGGCCTCCGCACTGGGACTCGATTCCCCTCACTGGCCTCTGCACTGGGACTCGATTCCCCTCACTGGCCTCTGCACAGGGACTCGATTCCCCTCACTGGCCTCCACACTGGGACTCGATTCCCCTCACTGGCTTCTGCACTGGGACTCGATTCCCCTCACTGGCCTCTGCACTGGTACTCGATTCCCCTCACTGGCCTCCCCACTGGGACTCGATTCCCCTCACTGGCTTCTGCACTGGGACTCGATTCCCCTCACTGGCCTCCGCACTGGGACCCGATTCCCTTCACTGGCCTCCGCACTGGGACTCGATTCCCCTCACTGGCCTCCGCACTGGGACTCGATTCCCCTCACTGGCCTCTGCACAGGGACTCGATTCCCCTCACTGGCCTCTGCACTGGGACTCGATTCCCCTCACTGGCCTCTGCACTGGGACTCGATTCCCTCACTGGCCTCTGCACTGGGACTCGATTCCCCTCACTGGCCTCCGCACTCGGACACAATTCCCCTCACTGGCCTCCGTACTGGGACTCGATTCCCCTCACTGGCCTCTGCACTGGGACTCGATTCCCCTCACTGGCCTCCGCACTGGGACTCAATTCCCCTCACTGGCTCTGCACTGGGACTCGATTCCCCTCACTGGCCTCCGCACTGGGACTCAATTCCCCTCACTGGCTCTGCACTGGGACTCGATTCCCCTCACTGGCCACCGCACTGGGACTCGATTCCCCAAACTGACCTCCGCACTGGGACTCGATTCCCCTCACTGGCCTCTGCACTGGTACTCGATTCCCCTCACTGGCCTCCCCACTGGGACTCGATTCCCCTCACTGGCTTCTGCACTGGGACTCGATTCCCCTCACTGGCCTCCGCACTGGGACCCGATTCCCTTCACTGGCCTCCGAACTGGGACTCGATTCCCCTCACTGGCCTCCGCACTGGGACTCGATTCCCCTCACTGGCCTCTGCACTGGGACTCGATTCCCCTCACTGGCCTCTGCACAGGGACTCGATTCCCCTCACTGGCCTCCCCACTGGGACTCGATTCCCCTCACTGGCTTCTGCACTGGGACTCGATTCCCCTCACTGGCCTCTGCACTGGTACTCGATTCCCCTCACTGGCCTCCCCACTGGGACTCGATTCCCCTCACTGGCTTCTGCACTGGGACTCGATTCCCCTCACTGGCCTCCGCACTGGGACCCGATTCCCTTCACTGGCCTCCGCACTGGGACTCGATTCCCCTCACTGGCCTCCGCACTGGGACTCGATTCCCCTCACTGGCCTCTGCACAGGGACTCGATTCCCCTCACTGGCCTCTGCACTGGGACTCGATTCCCCTCACTGGCCTCTGCACTGGGACTCGATTCCCTCACTGGCCTCTGCACTGGGACTCGATTCCCCTCACTGACCTCTGCACTGGGACTCGATTCCCCTCACTGGCCTCCGCACTCGGACACAATTCCCCTCACTGGCCTCCGTACTGGGACTCGATTCCCCTCACTGGCCTCTGCACTGGGACTCGATTCCCCTCACTGGCCTCCGCACTGGGACTCAATTCCCCTCACTGGCTCTGCACTGGGACTCGATTCCCCTCACTGGCCACCGCACTGGGACTCGATTCCCCAAACTGACCTCCGCACTGGGACTCGATTCCGCTCACTGGCCTCCGCACTGGGACTCGATTCCCCTCACTGACCTCTGCACTGTGACTCGATTCCCCTCACTGGCCTCCGAACTGGGACTCGATTCCCCTCACTGGCCTCCGTACTGGGACTCGATTCCCCTCACTGACCTCCGCACTGGGACTCGATTCCCCTCACTGGCCTCCGCACTTGGACTCGATTCCCCTCACTGGCCTCCGCACTGGGACTCGATTCCCCTCACTGGCCTCTGCACTGGGACTCGATTCCCCTCACTGACCTCCGCACTGGGACTCGATTCCCCACACTGACCTCCGCACTTGGACTCGATTCCGCTCACTGGCCTCCGCACTGGGACTCGATTCCCCTCACTAGCCTCCGCACTGGGACTCAATTCCCCTCACTGGCCTCCGCACTGGGACTCGATTCCGCTCACTGGCCTCCGCACTGGGACCCGATTCCCTTCACTCGCCTCCGCACTGGGACTTGATTCCCCTCACTGGCCTCTGCAATGGAACTTGATTCCCCTCACTGGCCTCTGCACTGGGACTCAATTCCCCTCAATGGCCTTCACACTGGGACTCGATTCCCCTCACTGGCCTCCACACTGGGACTCGATTCCCCACACTGACGTCCACACTGGAACTTGATTCCCCTCACTGGCCTCTGTACCAGGACTCGATTCCCCTCACTGGCCTCTGCACTGGGACTCGATTCCCCTCACTGGCCTCTGCACTGGGACTCGATTCCCCTCACTGGCCTCTGCACTGGGACTCGATTCCCTCACTGGCCTCTCCACTGGGACTCGATTCCCCTCACTGACCTCTGCACTGGGACTCGATTCCCCTCACTGGCCTCCGCACTCGGACACAATTCCCCTCACTGGCCTCCGTACTGGGACTCGATTGCCCTCACTGGCCTCTGCACTGGGACTCAATTCCCCTAACTGGCCTCTGCACTGGGACTCAATTCCCCTCAATGGCCTTCACACTGGGACTCGATTCCCCTCACTGGCCTCCACACTGGGACTTGATTCCCCACACTGACGTCCACACTTGAACTTGATTCCCCTCACTGGCCTCTGCACCAGGATTCGATTCCCCTCACTGGCCTCTGCACTGGAACTTGATTCCCCTCACTGGCTTCTGCACTGGGACTCGATTCCGCTCACTGGCCTCCGCACTGGGACTCAATTCCCCTCACTGACCTCTGCACTGGGACTCGATTCCCCTCACTGACCTCTGCACTGGGACTCGATTCCCCTCAATGGCCTCTGCACTGGGACTCGATTCCCCTCACTGGCCTCTGCACCAGGACTTGTTTCCCCTCACTGGCCTCCGCACTGGGACCCAATTCCCCTCACTGGCCTCTGCACTGGGACTCGATTCTCCTCAATGGCCTTCACACTGGGACTCGATTCCCCTCACTGGCCTCTGCACTGGGACTCGATTCCCCTCAATGGCCTTCACACTGGGACTCGATTCCCCTAACTGACCTCCGCAGTGGGACTCAATTCCCCTCACTGGCCTCCGCACTGGGACTCGATTCCCAACACTGACCTCCGCACTGGGACTCGATTCCCCTCACTGGCCTCCGCACTGGGACTCGGTTCCCCTCACTGGCCTCTGCACTGGGACTCGATTCCCCTCACTGGCCTCTGCACTGGTACTCGATTCCCCTCACTGGCCTCCCCACTGGGACTCGATTCCCCTCACTGGCTTCTGCACTGGGACTCGATTCCCCTCACTGGCCTCTGCACTGGGTCTCGAATCCCCTCACTGGCCTCCCCACTGGGACTCGATTCCCCTCACTGGCTTCTGCACTGGGACTCGATTCCCCTCACTGGCCTCCGCACTGGGACCCGATTCCCTTCACTGGCCTCCGCACTGGGACTCGATTCCCCTCACTGGCCTCCGCACTGGGACTCGATTGCCCTCACTGGCCTCTGCACTGGGACTCAATTCCCCTCACTGACCTCTGCACTGGGACTCAATTCCCCTCAATGGCCTCCGCACTGGGACCCGATTCCCTTCACTCGCCTCCGCACTGGGACTTGATTCCCCTCACTGGCCTCTGCACTGGAACTTGATTCCCCTCACTGGCCTCTGCACTGGGACTCAATTCCCCTCAATGGCCTTCACACTGGGACTCGATTCCCCTCACTGGCCTCTACACTGGGACTTGATTCCCCACACTGACGTCCACACTGGATCTTGATTCCCCTCACTGGCCCCTGCACCAGGACTCGATTCCCCTCACTGGCCTCTGCACTGGGACTCGATTCCCCTCACTGGCCTCTGCACTGGGACTCGATTCCCCTCACTGGCCTCTGCACTGGGACTCGATTCCCTCACTGGCCTCTGCACTGGGACTCGATTCCCCTCACTGACCTCTGCACTGGGACTCGATTCCCCTCACTGGCCTCCGCACTCGGACACAATTCCCCTCACTGGCCTCCGTACTGGGACTCGATTGCCCTCACTGGCCTCTGCACTGGGACTCAATTCCCCTCACTGGCCTCTGCACTGGGACTCAATTCCCCTCAATGGCCTTCACACTGGGACTCGATTCCCCTCACTGGCCTCCACACTGGGACTTGATTCCCCACACTGACGTCCACACTGGAACTTGATTCCCCTCAGTGGCCTCTGCACCAGGATTCGATTCCCCTCACTGGCCTCTGCACTGGAACTTGATTCCCCTCACTGGCTTCTGCACTGGGACTCGATTCCCCTCACTGGCCTCCGCACTGGGACTTGATTCCCCACACTGACCTCTGCACTTGGACTCGATTCCGCTCACTGGCCTCCGCACTGGGACTCAATTCCCCTCACTGACCTCTGCACTGGGACTCGATTCCCCTCAATGGCCTCCGCACTGGGACTCAATTCCCCTCACTGGTCTCCGCACTGGGACTCGATTCCCCTCACTGGCCTCTGCACCAGGACTTGTTTCCCCTCACTGGCCTCCGCACTGGGACCCAATTCCCCTCACTGGCCTCTGCACTGGGACTCGATTCTCCTCAATGGCCTTCACACTGGGACTCGATTCCCCTCACTGACCTCCGCACTGGGACTCGATTCCCCTCACTGGCTTCTGCACTGTAACTCGATTCCCCTCACTGGCTTCTGCACTGGAACTCGATTCCCCTCACTGGCCTCTGCTCTGGAACTTGGTTCTCCTCACTGGCCTCCGCACTGGGACTCGATTCCCCACACTGACCTCCGCACTGGGACTCGATTCCCCTCACTGGCCTCCGCACTGGGACTCGATTCCCCTCACTGGCCTCTGCACTGGGACTCGATTCCCCTCCCTGGCCTCTGCACTGGTACTCGATTCCCCTCACTGGCCTCTGCACTGGTACTCGATTCCCCTCACTGGCCTCCCCACTGGGACTCGATTCCCCTCACTGGCTTCTGCACTGGGACTCGATTCCCCTCACTGGCCTCCGCACTGGGACCCGATTCCCTTCACTGGCTTCTGCACTGGGACTCGATTCCCCTCACTGGCCTCTGCACTGGTACTCGATTCCCCTCACTAGCTTCTGCACTGGGACTCGATTCCCCTCACTTGCCTCCGCACTGGGACCCGATTCCCTTCACTGGCCTCCGAACTGGGACTCGATTCCCCTCACTGGCCTCCGCACTGGGACTCGATTCCCCTCACTGGCCTCTGCACTGGGACTCGATTCCCCTCACTGGCCTCTGCACAGGGACTCGATTCCCCTCACTGGCCTCCCCACTGGGACTCCATTCCCCTCACTGGCTTCTGCACTGGGACTCGATTCCCCTCACTGGCCTCTGCACTGGTACTCGATTCCCCTCACTGGCCTCCCCACTGGGACTCGATTGCCCTCACTGGCTTCTGCACTGGGACTCGATTCCCCTCACTGGCCTCCGCACTGGGACCCGATTCCCTTCACTGGCCTCCGCAATGGGACTCGATTCCCCTCACTGGCCTCCGCACTGGGACTCGATTTCCCTCACTGGCCTCTGCACTGGGACTCGATTCCCCTCACTGGCCTCTGCACAGGGACTGGATTCCCCTCACTGACCTGTGCACTGGGACTCGATTCCCCTCACTGGCCTCTGCACTGGGACTCGATTCCCTCACTGGCCTCCCCACTGGGACTCGATTCCCCTCACTGGCTTCTGCACTGGGACTCGATTCCCCTCACTGGCCTCCGCACTGGGACCCGATTCCCTTCACTGGCCTCCGAACTGGGACTCGATTCCCCTCACTGGCCTCTGCACTGGGACTCGATTCCCCTCACTGGCCTCCGCACTGGGACTCAATTCCCCTCACTGGCTCTGCACTGGGACTCGATTCCCCTCAATGGCCTTCACACTGGGACTCGATTCCCCTCACTGGCCTCCACACTGGGACTTGATTCCCCACACTGACGTCCACACTGGAACTTGATTCCCCTCACTGGCCTCTGCACCAGGATTCGATTCCCCTCACTGGCCTCTGCACTGGAACTTGATTCCCCTCACTGGCTTCTGCACTGGGACTCGATTCCCCTCACTGGCCTCTGCACTGGGACTCAATTCCCCTCAATGGCCTTCACACTGGGACTCGATTCCCCTCACTGGCCTCCACACTGGGACTCGATTCCCCTCACTGGCTTCTGCACTGTAACTCGATTCCCCTCACTGGCTTCTGCACTGGAACTCGATTCCCCTCACTGGCCTCTGCTCTGGAACTTGGTTCTCCTCACTGGCCTCCGCACTGGGACTCGATTCCCCACACTGACCTCCGCACTGGGACTCGATTCCCCTCACTGGCCTCCGCACTGGGACTCGATTCCCCTCACTGGCCTCTGCACTGGGACTCGATTCCCCTCCCTGGCCTCTGCACTGGTACTCGATTCCCCTCACTGGCCTCTGCACTGGTACTCGATTCCCCTCACTGGCCTCCCCACTGGGACTCGATTCCCCTCACTGGCTTCTGCACTGGGACTCGATTCCCCTCACTGGCCTCCGCACTGGGACCCGATTCCCTTCACTGGCTTCTGCACTGGGACTCGATTCCCCTCACTGGCCTCTGCACTGGTACTCGATTCCCCTCACTGGCTTCTGCACTGGGACTCGATTCCCCTCACTGGCCTCCGCACTGGGACCCGATTCCCTTCACTGGCCTCCGAACTGGGACTCGATTCCCCTCACTGGCCTCCGCACTGGGACTCGATTCCCCTCACTGGCCTCTGCACTGGGACTCGATTCCCCTCACTGGCCTCTGCACTGGGACTCGATTCCCCTCACTGGCCTCTGCACTGGGACTCGATTCCCCTCACTGGCCTCTGCACTGGGACTCGATTCCCTCACTGGCCTCTCCACTGGGACTCGATTCCCCTCACTGACCTCTGCACTGGGACTCGATTCCCCTCACTGGCCTCCGCACTCGGACACAATTCCCCTCACTGGCCTCCGTACTGGGACTCGATTGCCCTCACTGGCCTCTGCACTGGGACTCAATTCCCCTCACTGACCTCTGCACTGGGACTCAATTCCCCTCAATGGCCTCCGCACTGGGACCCGATTCCCTTCACTCGCCTCCGCACTGGGACTTGATTCCCCTCACTGGCCTCTGCACTGGAACTTGATTCCCCTCACTGGCCTCTGCACTGGGACTCAATTCCCCTCAATGGCCTTCACACTGGGACTCGATTCCCCTCACTGGCCTCCACACTGGGACTTGATTCCCCACACTGACGTCCACACTGGATCTTGATTCCCCTCACTGGCCCCTGCACCAGGACTCGATTCCCCTCACTGGCCTCTGCACTGGGACTCGATTCCCCTCACTGGCCTCTGCTCTGGGACTCGATTCCCCTCACTGGCCTCTGCACTGGGACTCGATTCCCTCACTGGCCTCTGCACTGGGACTCGATTCCCCTCACTGACCTCTGCACTGGGACTCGATTCCCCTCACTGGCCTCCGCACTCGGACACAATTCCCCTCACTGGCCTCCGTACTGGGACTCGATTGCCCTCACTGGCCTCTGCACTGGGACTCAATTCCCCTCACTGGCCTCTGCACTGGGACTCAATTCCCCTCAATGGCCTTCACACTGGGACTCGATTCACCTCACTGGCCTCCACACTGGGACTTGATTCCCCACACTGACGTCCACACTGGAACTTGATTCCCCTCACTGGCCTCTGCACCAGGATTCGATTCCCCTCACTGGCCTCTGCACTGGAACTTGATTCCCCTCACTGGCTTCTGCACTGGGACTCGATTCCCCTCACTGGCCTCCGCACTGGGACTTGATTCCCCACACTGACCTCTGCACTTGGACTCGATTCCGCTCACTGGCCTCCGCACTGGGACTCAATTCCCCTCACTGACCTCTGCACTGGGACTCGATTCCCCTCAATGGCCTCCGCACTGGGACTCAATTCCCCTCACTGGTCTCCGCACTGGGACTCGATTCCCCTCACTGGCCTCTGCACCAGGACTTGGTTCCCCTCACTGGCCTCCGCACTGGGACCCAATTCCCCTCACTGGCCTCTGCACTGGGACTCGATTCTCCTCAATGGCCTTCACACTGGGACTCGAGTCCCCTCACTGACCTCCGCACTGGGACTCGATTCCCCTCACTGGCTTCTGCACTGTAACTCGATTCCCCTCACTGGCTTCTGCACTGGAACTCGATTCCCCTCACTGGCCTCTGCTCTGGAACTTGGTTCTCCTCACTGGCCTCCGCACTGGGACTCGATTCCCCTCACTGGCCTCCGCACTGGGACTCGATTCCCCTCCCTGGCCTCTGCACTGGTACTCGATTCCCCTCACTGGCCTCTGCACTGGTACTCGATTCCCCTCACTGGCCTCCCCACTGGGACTCGATTCCCCTCACTGGCCTCTGCACTGGTACTCGATTCCCCTCACTGGCCTCTGCACTGGTACTCGATTCCCCTCACTGGCCTCCCCACTGGGACTCGATTCCCCTCACTGGCTTCTGCACTGGGACTCGATTCCCCTCACTGGCCTCCGCACTGGGACCCGATTCCCTTCACTGGCTTCTGCACTGGGACTCGATTCCCCTCACTGGCCTCTGCACTGGTACTCGATTCCCCTCACTGGCTTCTGCACTGGGACTCGATTCCCCTCACTGGCCTCCGCACTGGGACCCGATTCCCTTCACTGGCCTCCGAACTGGGACTCGATTCCCCTCACTGGCCTCCGCACTGGGACTCGATTCCCCTCACTGGCCTCTGCACTGGGACTCGATTCCCCTCACTGGCCTCTGCACAGGGACTCGATTCCCCTCACTGGCCTCCCCACTGGGACTCGATTCCCCTCACTGGCTTCTGCACTGGGACTCGATTCCCCTCACTGGCCTCTGCACTGGTACTCGATTCCCCTCACTGGCCTCCCCACTGGGACTCGATTGCCCTCACTGGCTTCTGCACTGGGACTCAATTCCCCTCACTGGCCTCCGCACTGGGACCCGATTCCCTTCACTGGCCTCCGCAATGGGACTCGATTCCCCTCACTGGCCTCCGCACTGGGACTCGATTTCCCTCACTGGCCTCTGCACTGGGACTCGATTCCCCTCACTGGCCTCTGCACAGGGATTGGATTCCCCTCACTGACCTCTGCACTGGGACTCGATTCCCCTCACTGGCCTCTGCACTGGGACTCGATTCCCTCACTGGCCTCCCCACTGGGACTCGATTCCCCTCACTGGCTTCTGCACTGGGACTCGATTCCCCTCACTGGCCTCCGCACTGGGACCCGATTCCCTTCACTGGCCTCCGAACTGGGACTCGATTCCCCTCACTGGCCTCCGCACTGGGACTCGATTCCCCTCACTGGCCTCTGCACTGGGACTCGATTCCCCTCACTGGCCTCTGCACAGGGACTCGATTCCCCTCACTGGCCTCCACACTGGGACTCGATTCCCCTCACTGGCTTCTGCACTGGGACTCGATTCCCCTCACTGGCCTCTGCACTGGTACTCGATTCCCCTCACTGGCCTCCCCACTGGGACTCGATTCCCCTCACTGGCTTCTGCACTGGGACTCGATTCCCCTCACTGGCCTCCGCACTGGGACCCGATTCCCTTCACTGGCCTCCGCACTGGGACTCGATTCCCCTCACTGGCCTCCGCACTGGGACTCGATTCCCCTCACTGGCCTCTGCACAGGGACTCGATTCCCCTCACTGGCCTCTGCACTGGGACTCGATTCCCCTCACTGGCCTCTGCACTGGGACTCGATTCCCTCACTGGCCTCTGCACTGGGACTCGATTCCCCTCACTGACCTCTGCACTGGGACTCGATTCCCCTCACTGGCCTCCGCACTCGGACACAATTCCCCTCACTGGCCTCCGTACTGGGACTCGATTCCCCTCACTGGCCTCTGCACTGGGACTCGATTCCCCTCACTGGCCTCCGCACTGGGACTCAATTCCCCTCACTGGCTCTGCACTGGGACTCGATTCCCCTCACTGGCCTCCGCACTGGGACTCAATTCCCCTCACTGGCTCTGCACTGGGACTCGATTCCCCTCACTGGCCACCGCACTGGGACTCGATTCCCCAAACTGACCTCCGCACTGGGACTCGATTCCCCTCACTGGCCTCTGCACTGGTACTCGATTCCCCTCACTGGCCTCCCCACTGGGACTCGATTCCCCTCACTGGCTTCTGCACTGGGACTCGATTCCCCTCACTGGCCTCCGCACTGGGACCCGATTCCCTTCACTGGCCTCCGAACTGGGACTCGATTCCCCTCACTGGCCTCCGCACTGGGACTCGATTCCCCTCACTGGCCTCTGCACTGGGACTCGATTCCCCTCACTGGCCTCTGCACAGGGACTCGATTCCCCTCACTGGCCTCCCCACTGGGACTCGATTCCCCTCACTGGCTTCTGCACTGGGACTCGATTCCCCTCACTGGCCTCTGCACTGGTACTCGATTCCCCTCACTGGCCTCCCCACTGGGACTCGATTCCCCTCACTGGCTTCTGCACTGGGACTCGATTCCCCTCACTGGCCTCCGCACTGGGACCCGATTCCCTTCACTGGCCTCCGCACTGGGACTCGATTCCCCTCACTGGCCTCCGCACTGGGACTCGATTCCCCTCACTGGCCTCTGCACAGGGACTCGATTCCCCTCACTGGCCTCTGCACTGGGACTCGATTCCCCTCACTGGCCTCTGCACTGGGACTCGATTCCCTCACTGGCCTCTGCACTGGGACTCGATTCCCCTCACTGACCTCTGCACTGGGACTCGATTCCCCTCACTGGCCTCCGCACTCGGACACAATTCCCCTCACTGGCCTCCGTACTGGGACTCGATTCCCCTCACTGGCCTCTGCACTGGGACTCGATTCCCCTCACTGGCCTCCGCACTGGGACTCAATTCCCCTCACTGGCTCTGCACTGGGACTCGATTCCCCTCACTGGCCACCGCACTGGGACTCGATTCCCCAAACTGACCTCCGCACTGGGACTCGATTCCGCTCACTGGCCTCCGCACTGGGACTCGATTCCCCTCACTGACCTCTGCACTGTGACTCGATTCCCCTCACTGGCCTCCGAACTGGGACTCGATTCCCCTCACTGGCCTCCGTACTGGGACTCGATTCCCCTCACTGACCTCCGCACTGGGACTCGATTCCCCTCACTGGCCTCCGCACTTGGACTCGATTCCCCTCACTGGCCTCCGCACTGGGACTCGATTCCCCTCACTGGCCTCTGCACTGGGACTCGATTCCCCTCACTGACCTCCGCACTGGGACTCGATTCCCCACACTGACCTCCGCACTTGGACTCGATTCCGCTCACTGGCCTCCGCACTGGGACTCGATTCCCCTCACTAGCCTCCGCACTGGGACTCAATTCCCCTCACTGGCCTCTGCACTGGTACTCGATTCCCCTCACTGGCCTCCCCACTGGGACTCGATTGCCCTCACTGGCTTCTGCACTGGGACTCAATTCCCCTCACTGGCCTCCGCACTGGGACCCGATTCCCTTCACTGGCCTCCGCAATGGGACTCGATTCCCCTCACTGGCCTCCGCACTGGGACTCGATTTCCCTCACTGGCCTCTGCACTGGGACTCGATTCCCCTCACTGGCCTCTGCACAGGGACTGGATTCCCCTCACTGACCTCTGCACTGGGACTCGATTCCCCTCACTGGCCTCTGCACTGGGACTCGATCCCCTCACTGGCCTCCCCACTGGGACTCGATTCCCCTCACTGGCTTCTGCACTGGGACTCGATTCCCCTCACTGGCCTCCGCACTGGGACCCGATTCCCTTCACTGGCCTCCGAACTGGGACTCGATTCCCCTCACTGGCCTCCGCACTGGGACTCGATTCCCCTCACTGGCCTCTGCACTGGGACTCGATTCCCCTCACTGGCCTCTGCACAGGGACTCGATTCCCCTCACTGGCCTCCACACTGGGACTCGATTCCCCTCACTGGCTTCTGCACTGGGACTCGATTCCCCTCACTGGCCTCTGCACTGGTACTCGATTCCCCTCACTGGCCTCCCCACTGGGACTCGATTCCCCTCACTGGCTTCTGCACTGGGACTCGATTCCCCTCACTGGCCTCCGCACTGGGACCCGATTCCCTTCACTGGCCTCCGCACTGGGACTCGATTCCCCTCACTGGCCTCCGCACTGGGACTCGATTCCCCTCACTGGCCTCTGCACAGGGACTCGATTCCCCTCACTGGCCTCTGCACTGGGACTCGATTCCCCTCACTGGCCTCTGCACTGGGACTCGATTCCCTCACTGGCCTCTGCACTGGGACTCGATTCCCCTCACTGACCTCTGCACTGGGACTCGATTCCCCTCACTGGCCTCCGCACTCGGACACAATTCCCCTCACTGGCCTCCGTACTGGGACTCGATTCCCCTCACTGGCCTCTGCACTGGGACTCGATTCCCCTCACTGGCCTCCGCACTGGGACTCAATTCCCCTCACTGGCTCTGCACTGGGACTCGATTCCCCTCACTGGCCTCCGCACTGGGACTCAATTCCCCTCACTGGCTCTGCACTGGGACTCGATTCCCCTCACTGGCCACCGCACTGGGACTCGATTCCCCAAACTGACCTCCGCACTGGGACTCGATTCCCCTCACTGGCCTCTGCACTGGTACTCGATTCCCCTCACTGGCCTCCCCACTGGGACTCGATTCCCCTCACTGGCTTCTGCACTGGGACTCGATTCCCCTCACTGGCCTCCGCACTGGGACCCGATTCCCTTCACTGGCCTCCGAACTGGGACTCGATTCCCCTCACTGGCCTCCGCACTGGGACTCGATTCCCCTCACTGGCCTCTGCACTGGGACTCGATTCCCCTCACTGGCCTCTGCACAGGGACTCGATTCCCCTCACTGGCCTCCCCACTGGGACTCGATTCCCCTCACTGGCTTCTGCACTGGGACTCGATTCCCCTCACTGGCCTCTGCACTGGTACTCGATTCCCCTCACTGGCCTCCCCACTGGGACTCGATTCCCCTCACTGGCTTCTGCACTGGGACTCGATTCCCCTCACTGGCCTCCGCACTGGGACCCGATTCCCTTCACTGGCCTCCGCACTGGGACTCGATTCCCCTCACTGGCCTCCGCACTGGGACTCGATTCCCCTCACTGGCCTCTGCACAGGGACTCGATTCCCCTCACTGGCCTCTGCACTGGGACTCGATTCCCCTCACTGGCCTCTGCACTGGGACTCGATTCCCTCACTGGCCTCTGCACTGGGACTCGATTCCCCTCACTGACCTCTGCACTGGGACTCGATTCCCCTCACTGGCCTCCGCACTCGGACACAATTCCCCTCACTGGCCTCCGTACTGGGACTCGATTCCCCTCACTGGCCTCTGCACTGGGACTCGATTCCCCTCACTGGCCTCCGCACTGGGACTCAATTCCCCTCACTGGCTCTGCACTGGGACTCGATTCCCCTCACTGGCCACCGCACTGGGACTCGATTCCCCAAACTGACCTCCGCACTGGGACTCGATTCCGCTCACTGGCCTCCGCACTGGGACTCGATTCCCCTCACTGACCTCTGCACTGTGACTCGATTCCCCTCACTGGCCTCCGAACTGGGACTCGATTCCCCTCACTGGCCTCCGTACTGGGACTCGATTCCCCTCACTGACCTCCGCACTGGGACTCGATTCCCCTCACTGGCCTCCGCACTTGGACTCGATTCCCCTCACTGGCCTCCGCACTGGGACTCGATTCCCCTCACTGGCCTCTGCACTGGGACTCGATTCCCCTCACTGACCTCCGCACTGGGACTCGATTCCCCACACTGACCTCCGCACTTGGACTCGATTCCGCTCACTGGCCTCCGCACTGGGACTCGATTCCCCTCACTAGCCTCCGCACTGGGACTCAATTCCCCTCACTGGCCTCCGCACTGGGACTCGATTCCGCTCACTGGCCTCCGCACTGGGACCCGATTCCCTTCACTCGCCTCCGCACTGGGACTTGATTCCCCTCACTGGCCTCTGCAATGGAACTTGATTCCCCTCACTGGCCTCTGCACTGGGACTCAATTCCCCTCAATGGCCTTCACACTGGGACTCGATTCCCCTCACTGGCCTCCACACTGGGACTCGATTCCCCACACTGACGTCCACACTGGAACTTGATTCCCCTCACTGGCCTCTGTACCAGGACTCGATTCCCCTCACTGGCCTCTGCACTGGGACTCGATTCCCCTCACTGGCCTCTGCACTGGGACTCGATTCCCCTCACTGGCCTCTGCACTGGGACTCGATTCCCTCACTGGCCTCTCCACTGGGACTCGATTCCCCTCACTGACCTCTGCACTGGGACTCGATTCCCCTCACTGGCCTCCGCACTCGGACACAATTCCCCTCACTGGCCTCCGTACTGGGACTCGATTGCCCTCACTGGCCTCTGCACTGGGACTCAATTCCCCTCACTGGCCTCTGCACTGGGACTCAATTCCCCTCAATGGCCTTCACACTGGGACTCGATTCCCCTCACTGGCCTCCACACTGGGACTTGATTCCCCACACTGACGTCCACACTGGAACTTGATTCCCCTCACTGGCCTCTGCACCAGGATTCGATTCCCCTCACTGGCCTCTGCACTGGAACTTGATTCCCCTCACTGGTTTCTGCACTGGGACTCGATTCCGCTCACTGGCCTCCGCACTGGGACTCAATTCCCCTCACTGACCTCTGCACTGGGACTCGATTCCCCTCACTGACCTCTGCACTGGGACTCGATTCCCCTCAATGGCCTCTGCACTGGGACTCGATTCCCCTCACTGGCCTCTGCACCAGGACTTGTTTCCCCTCACTGGCCTCCGCACTGGGACCCAATTCCCCTCACTGGCCTCTGCACTGGGACTCGATTCTCCTCAATGGCCTTCACACTGGGACTCGATTCCCCTCACTGGCCTCTGCACTGGGACTCGATTCCCCTCAATGGCCTTCACACTGGGACTCGATTCCCCTAACTGACCTCCGCAGTGGGACTCAATTCCCCTCACTGGCCTCCGCACTGGGACTCGATTCCCAACACTGACCTCCGCACTGGGACTCGATTCCCCTCACTGGCCTCCGCACTGGGACTCGGTTCCCCTCACTGGCCTCTGCACTGGGACTCGATTCCCCTCACTGGCCTCTGCACTGGTACTCGATTCCCCTCACTGGCCTCCCCACTGGGACTCGATTCCCCTCACTGGCTTCTGCACTGGGACTCGATTCCCCTCACTGGCCTCTGCACTGGGTCTCGAATCCCCTCACTGGCCTCCCCACTGGGACTCGATTCCCCTCACTGGCTTCTGCACTGGGACTCGATTCCCCTCACTGGCCTCCGCACTGGGACCCGATTCCCTTCACTGGCCTCCGCACTGGGACTCGATTCCCCTCACTGGCCTCCGCACTGGGACTCGATTGCCCTCACTGGCCTCTGCACTGGGACTCAATTCCCCTCACTGACCTCTGCACTGGGACTCAATTCCCCTCAATGGCCTCCGCACTGGGACCCGATTCCCTTCACTCGCCTCCGCACTGGGACTTGATTCCCCTCACTGGCCTCTGCACTGGAACTTGATTCCCCTCACTGGCCTCTGCACTGGGACTCAATTCCCCTCAATGGCCTTCACACTGGGACTCGATTCCCCTCACTGGCCTCTACACTGGGACTTGATTCCCCACACTGACGTCCACACTGGATCTTGATTCCCCTCACTGGCCCCTGCACCAGGACTCGATTCCCCTCACTGGCCTCTGCACTGGGACTCGATTCCCCTCACTGGCCTCTGCACTGGGACTCGATTCCCCTCACTGGCCTCTGCACTGGGACTCGATTCCCTCACTGGCCTCTGCACTGGGACTCGATTCCCCTCACTGACCTCTGCACTGGGACTCGATTCCCCTCACTGGCCTCCGCACTCGGACACAATTCCCCTCACTGGCCTCCGTACTGGGACTCGATTGCCCTCACTGGCCTCTGCACTGGGACTCAATTCCCCTCACTGGCCTCTGCACTGGGACTCAATTCCCCTCAATGGCCTTCACACTGGGACTCGATTCCCCTCACTGGCCTCCACACTGGGACTTGATTCCCCACACTGACGTCCACACTGGAACTTGATTCCCCTCACTGGCCTCTGCACCAGGATTCGATTCCCCTCACTGGCCTCTGCACTGGAACTTGATTCCCCTCACTGGCTTCTGCACTGGGACTCGATTCCCCTCACTGGCCTCCGCACTGGGACTTGATTCCCCACACTGACCTCTGCACTTGGACTCCATTCCGCTCACTGGCCTCCGCACTGGGACTCAATTCCCCTCACTGACCTCTGCACTGGGACTCGATTCCCCTCAATGGCCTCCGCACTGGGACTCAATTCCACTCACTGGTCTCCGCACTGGGACTCGATTCCCCTCACTGGCCTCTGCACCAGGACTTGTTTCCCCTCACTGGCCTCCGCACTGGGACCCAATTCCCCTCACTGGCCTCTGCACTGGGACTCGATTCTCCTCAATGGCCTTCACACTGGGACTCGATTCCCCTCACTGACCTCCGCACTGGGACTCGATTCCCCTCACTGGCTTCTGCACTGTAACTCGATTCCCCTCACTGGCTTCTGCACTGGAACTCGATTCCCCTCACTGGCCTCTGCTCTGGAACTTGGTTCTCCTCACTGGCCTCCGCACTGGGACTCGATTCCCCACACTGACCTCCGCACTGGGACTCGATTCCCCTCACTGGCCTCCGCACTGGGACTCGATTCCCCTCACTGGCCTCTGCACTGGGACTCGATTCCCCTCCCTGGCCTCTGCACTGGTACTCGATTCCCCTCACTGGCCTCTGCACTGGTACTCGATTCCCCTCACTGGCCTCCCCACTGGGACTCGATTCCCCTCACTGGCTTCTGCACTGGGACTCGATTCCCCTCACTGGCCTCCGCACTGGGACCCGATTCCCTTCACTGGCTTCTGCACTGGGACTCGATTCCCCTCACTGGCCTCTGCACTGGGACTCAATTCCCCTCAATGGCCTTCACACTGGGACTCGATTCCCCTCACTGGCCTCCACACTGGGACTTGATTCCCCACACTGACGTCCACACTGGAACTTGATTCCCCTCACTGGCCTCTGCACCAGGATTCGATTCCCCTCACTGGCCTCTGCACTGGAACTTGATTCCCCTCACTGGCTTCTGCACTGGGACTCGATTCCCCTCACTGGCCTCCGCACTGGGACTTGATTCCCCACACTGACCTCTGCACTTGGACTCGATTCCGCTCACTGGCCTCCGCACTGGGACTCAATTCCCCTCACTGACCTCTGCACTGGGACTCGATTCCCCTCAATGGCCTCCGCACTGGGACTCAATTCCCCTCACTGGTCTCCGCACTGGGACTCGATTCCCCTCACTGGCCTCTGCACCAGGACTTGGTTCCCCTCACTGGCCTCCGCACTGGGACCCAATTCCCCTCACTGGCCTCTGCACTGGGACTCGATTCTCCTCAATGGCCTCCGAACTGGGACTCGATTCCCCTCACTGGCCTCCGCACTGGGACTCGATTCCCCTCACTGGCCTCTGCACTGGGACTCGATTCCCCTCACTGGCCTCTGCACAGGGACTCGATTCCCCTCACTGGCCTCCACACTGGGACTCGATTCCCCTCACTGGCTTCTGCACTGGGACTCGATTCCCCTCACTGGCCTCTGCACTGGTACTCGATTCCCCTCACTGGCCTCCCCACTGGGACTCGATTCCCCTCACTGGCTTCTGCACTGGGACTCGATTCCCCTCACTGGCCTCCGCACTGGGACCCGATTCCCTTCACTGGCCTCCGCACTGGGACTCGATTCCCCTCACTGGCCTCCGCACTGGGACTCGATTCCCCTCACTGGCCTCTGCACAGGGACTCGATTCCCCTCACTGGCCTCTGCACTGGGACTCGATTCCCCTCACTGGCCTCTGCACTGGGACTCGATTCCCTCACTGGCCTCTGCACTGGGACTCGATTCCCCTCACTGGCCTCCGCACTCGGACACAATTCCCCTCACTGGCCTCCGTACTGGGACTCGATTCCCCTCACTGGCCTCTGCACTGGGACTCGATTCCCCTCACTGGCCTCCGCACTGGGACTCAATTCCCCTCACTGGCTCTGCACTGGGACTCGATTCCCCTCACTGGCCTCCGCACTGGGACTCAATTCCCCTCACTGGCTCTGCACTGGGACTCGATTCCCCTCACTGGCCACCGCACTGGGACTCGATTCCCCAAACTGACCTCCGCACTGGGACTCGATTCCCCTCACTGGCCTCTGCACTGGTACTCGATTCCCCTCACTGGCCTCCCCACTGGGACTCGATTCCCCTCACTGGCTTCTGCACTGGGACTCGATTCCCCTCACTGGCCTCCGCACTGGGACCCGATTCCCTTCACTGGCCTCCGAACTGGGACTCGATTCCCCTCACTGGCCTCCGCACTGGGACTCGATTCCCCTCACTGGCCTCTGCACTGGGACTCGATTCCCCTCACTGGCCTCTGCACAGGGACTCGATTCCCCTCACTGGCCTCCCCACTGGGACTCGATTCCCCTCACTGGCTTCTGCACTGGGACTCGATTCCCCTCACTGGCCTCTGCACTGGTACTCGATTCCCCTCACTGGCCTCCCCACTGGGACTCGATTCCCCTCACTGGCTTCTGCACTGGGACTCGATTCCCCTCACTGGCCTCCGCACTGGGACCCGATTCCCTTCACTGGCCTCCGCACTGGGACTCGATTCCCCTCACTGGCCTCCGCACTGGGACTCGATTCCCCTCACTGGCCTCTGCACAGGGACTCGATTCCCCTCACTGGCCTCTGCACTGGGACTCGATTCCCCTCACTGGCCTCTGCACTGGGACTCGATTCCCTCACTGGCCTCTGCACTGGGACTCGATTCCCCTCACTGACCTCTGCACTGGGACTCGATTCCCCTCACTGGCCTCCGCACTCGGACACAATTCCCCTCACTGGCCTCCGTACTGGGACTCGATTCCCCTCACTGGCCTCTGCACTGGGACTCGATTCCCCTCACTGGCCTCCGCACTGGGACTCAATTCCCCTCACTGGCTCTGCACTGGGACTCGATTCCCCTCACTGGCCACCGCACTGGGACTCGATTCCCCAAACTGACCTCCGCACTGGGACTCGATTCCGCTCACTGGCCTCCGCACTGGGACTCGATTCCCCTCACTGACCTCTGCACTGTGACTCGATTCCCCTCACTGGCCTCCGAACTGGGACTCGATTCCCCTCACTGGCCTCCGTACTGGGACTCGATTCCCCTCACTGACCTCCGCACTGGGACTCGATTCCCCTCACTGGCCTCCGCACTTGGACTCGATTCCCCTCACTGGCCTCCGCACTGGGACTCGATTCCCCTCACTGGCCTCTGCACTGGGACTCGATTCCCCTCACTGACCTCCGCACTGGGACTCGATTCCCCACACTGACCTCCGCACTTGGACTCGATTCCGCTCACTGGCCTCCGCACTGGGACTCGATTCCCCTCACTAGCCTCCGCACTGGGACTCAATTCCCCTCACTGGCCTCCGCACTGGGACTCGATTCCGCTCACTGGCCTCCGCACTGGGACCCGATTCCCTTCACTCGCCTCCGCACTGGGACTTGATTCCCCTCACTGGCCTCTGCAATGGAACTTGATTCCCCTCACTGGCCTCTGCACTGGGACTCAATTCCCCTCAATGGCCTTCACACTGGGACTCGATTCCCCTCACTGGCCTCCACACTGGGACTCGATTCCCCACACTGACGTCCACACTGGAACTTGATTCCCCTCACTGGCCTCTGTACCAGGACTCGATTCCCCTCACTGGCCTCTGCACTGGGACTCGATTCCCCTCACTGGCCTCTGCACTGGGACTCGATTCCCCTCACTGGCCTCTGCACTGGGACTCGATTCCCTCACTGGCCTCTCCACTGGGACTCGATTCCCCTCACTGACCTCTGCACTGGGACTCGATTCCCCTCACTGGCCTCCGCACTCGGACACAATTCCCCTCACTGGCCTCCGTACTGGGACTCGATTGCCCTCACTGGCCTCTGCACTGGGACTCAATTCCCCTAACTGGCCTCTGCACTGGGACTCAATTCCCCTCAATGGCCTTCACACTGGGACTCGATTCCCCTCACTGGCCTCCACACTGGGACTTGATTCCCCACACTGACGTCCACACTTGAACTTGATTCCCCTCACTGGCCTCTGCACCAGGATTCGATTCCCCTCACTGGCCTCTGCACTGGAACTTGATTCCCCTCACTGGCTTCTGCACTGGGACTCGATTCCGCTCACTGGCCTCCGCACTGGGACTCAATTCCCCTCACTGACCTCTGCACTGGGACTCGATTCCCCTCACTGACCTCTGCACTGGGACTCGATTCCCCTCAATGGCCTCTGCACTGGGACTCGATTCCCCTCACTGGCCTCTGCACCAGGACTTGTTTCCCCTCACTGGCCTCCGCACTGGGACCCAATTCCCCTCACTGGCCTCTGCACTGGGACTCGATTCTCCTCAATGGCCTTCACACTGGGACTCGATTCCCCTCACTGGCCTCTGCACTGGGACTCGATTCCCCTCAATGGCCTTCACACTGGGACTCGATTCCCCTAACTGACCTCCGCAGTGGGACTCAATTCCCCTCACTGGCCTCCGCACTGGGACTCGATTCCCAACACTGACCTCCGCACTGGGACTCGATTCCCCTCACTGGCCTCCGCACTGGGACTCGGTTCCCCTCACTGGCCTCTGCACTGGGACTCGATTCCCCTCACTGGCCTCTGCACTGGTACTCGATTCCCCTCACTGGCCTCCCCACTGGGACTCGATTCCCCTCACTGGCTTCTGCACTGGGACTCGATTCCCCTCACTGGCCTCTGCACTGGGTCTCGAATCCCCTCACTGGCCTCCCCACTGGGACTCGATTCCCCTCACTGGCTTCTGCACTGGGACTCGATTCCCCTCACTGGCCTCCGCACTGGGACCCGATTCCCTTCACTGGCCTCCGCACTGGGACTCGATTCCCCTCACTGGCCTCCGCACTGGGACTCGATTGCCCTCACTGGCCTCTGCACTGGGACTCAATTCCCCTCACTGACCTCTGCACTGGGACTCAATTCCCCTCAATGGCCTCCGCACTGGGACCCGATTCCCTTCACTCGCCTCCGCACTGGGACTTGATTCCCCTCACTGGCCTCTGCACTGGAACTTGATTCCCCTCACTGGCCTCTGCACTGGGACTCAATTCCCCTCAATGGCCTTCACACTGGGACTCGATTCCCCTCACTGGCCTCTACACTGGGACTTGATTCCCCACACTGACGTCCACACTGGATCTTGATTCCCCTCACTGGCCCCTGCACCAGGACTCGATTCCCCTCACTGGCCTCTGCACTGGGACTCGATTCCCCTCACTGGCCTCTGCACTGGGACTCGATTCCCCTCACTGGCCTCTGCACTGGGACTCGATTCCCTCACTGGCCTCTGCACTGGGACTCGATTCCCCTCACTGACCTCTGCACTGGGACTCGATTCCCCTCACTGGCCTCCGCACTCGGACACAATTCCCCTCACTGGCCTCCGTACTGGGACTCGATTGCCCTCACTGGCCTCTGCACTGGGACTCAATTCCCCTCACTGGCCTCTGCACTGGGACTCAATTCCCCTCAATGGCCTTCACACTGGGACTCGATTCCCCTCACTGGCCTCCACACTGGGACTTGATTCCCCACACTGACGTCCACACTGGAACTTGATTCCCCTCAGTGGCCTCTGCACCAGGATTCGATTCCCCTCACTGGCCTCTGCACTGGAACTTGATTCCCCTCACTGGCTTCTGCACTGGGACTCGATTCCCCTCACTGGCCTCCGCACTGGGACTTGATTCCCCACACTGACCTCTGCACTTGGACTCGATTCCGCTCACTGGCCTCCGCACTGGGACTCAATTCCCCTCACTGACCTCTGCACTGGGACTCGATTCCCCTCAATGGCCTCCGCACTGGGACTCAATTCCCCTCACTGGTCTCCGCACTGGGACTCGATTCCCCTCACTGGCCTCTGCACCAGGACTTGTTTCCCCTCACTGGCCTCCGCACTGGGACCCAATTCCCCTCACTGGCCTCTGCACTGGGACTCGATTCTCCTCAATGGCCTTCACACTGGGACTCGATTCCCCTCACTGACCTCCGCACTGGGACTCGATTCCCCTCACTGGCTTCTGCACTGTAACTCGATTCCCCTCACTGGCTTCTGCACTGGAACTCGATTCCCCTCACTGGCCTCTGCTCTGGAACTTGGTTCTCCTCACTGGCCTCCGCACTGGGACTCGATTCCCCACACTGACCTCCGCACTGGGACTCGATTCCCCTCACTGGCCTCCGCACTGGGACTCGATTCCCCTCACTGGCCTCTGCACTGGGACTCGATTCCCCTCCCTGGCCTCTGCACTGGTACTCGATTCCCCTCACTGGCCTCTGCACTGGTACTCGATTCCCCTCACTGGCCTCCCCACTGGGACTCGATTCCCCTCACTGGCTTCTGCACTGGGACTCGATTCCCCTCACTGGCCTCCGCACTGGGACCCGATTCCCTTCACTGGCTTCTGCACTGGGACTCGATTCCCCTCACTGGCCTCTGCACTGGTACTCGATTCCCCTCACTAGCTTCTGCACTGGGACTCGATTCCCCTCACTTGCCTCCGCACTGGGACCCGATTCCCTTCACTGGCCTCCGAACTGGGACTCGATTCCCCTCACTGGCCTCCGCACTGGGACTCGATTCCCCTCACTGGCCTCTGCACTGGGACTCGATTCCCCTCACTGGCCTCTGCACAGGGACTCGATTCCCCTCACTGGCCTCCCCACTGGGACTCCATTCCCCTCACTGGCTTCTGCACTGGGACTCGATTCCCCTCACTGGCCTCTGCACTGGTACTCGATTCCCCTCACTGGCCTCCCCACTGGGACTCGATTGCCCTCACTGGCTTCTGCACTGGGACTCGATTCCCCTCACTGGCCTCCGCACTGGGACCCGATTCCCTTCACTGGCCTCCGCAATGGGACTCGATTCCCCTCACTGGCCTCCGCACTGGGACTCGATTTCCCTCACTGGCCTCTGCACTGGGACTCGATTCCCCTCACTGGCCTCTGCACAGGGACTGGATTCCCCTCACTGACCTGTGCACTGGGACTCGATTCCCCTCACTGGCCTCTGCACTGGGACTCGATTCCCTCACTGGCCTCCCCACTGGGACTCGATTCCCCTCACTGGCTTCTGCACTGGGACTCGATTCCCCTCACTGGCCTCCGCACTGGGACCCGATTCCCTTCACTGGCCTCCGAACTGGGACTCGATTCCCCTCACTGGCCTCTGCACTGGGACTCGATTCCCCTCACTGGCCTCCGCACTGGGACTCAATTCCCCTCACTGGCTCTGCACTGGGACTCGATTCCCCTCAATGGCCTTCACACTGGGACTCGATTCCCCTCACTGGCCTCCACACTGGGACTTGATTCCCCACACTGACGTCCACACTGGAACTTGATTCCCCTCACTGGCCTCTGCACCAGGATTCGATTCCCCTCACTGGCCTCTGCACTGGAACTTGATTCCCCTCACTGGCTTCTGCACTGGGACTCGATTCCCCTCACTGGCCTCTGCACTGGGACTCAATTCCCCTCAATGGCCTTCACACTGGGACTCGATTCCCCTCACTGGCCTCCACACTGGGACTCGATTCCCCTCACTGGCTTCTGCACTGTAACTCGATTCCCCTCACTGGCTTCTGCACTGGAACTCGATTCCCCTCACTGGCCTCTGCTCTGGAACTTGGTTCTCCTCACTGGCCTCCGCACTGGGACTCGATTCCCCACACTGACCTCCGCACTGGGACTCGATTCCCCTCACTGGCCTCCGCACTGGGACTCGATTCCCCTCACTGGCCTCTGCACTGGGACTCGATTCCCCTCCCTGGCCTCTGCACTGGTACTCGATTCCCCTCACTGGCCTCTGCACTGGTACTCGATTCCCCTCACTGGCCTCCCCACTGGGACTCGATTCCCCTCACTGGCTTCTGCACTGGGACTCGATTCCCCTCACTGGCCTCCGCACTGGGACCCGATTCCCTTCACTGGCTTCTGCACTGGGACTCGATTCCCCTCACTGGCCTCTGCACTGGTACTCGATTCCCCTCACTGGCTTCTGCACTGGGACTCGATTCCCCTCACTGGCCTCCGCACTGGGACCCGATTCCCTTCACTGGCCTCCGAACTGGGACTCGATTCCCCTCACTGGCCTCCGCACTGGGACTCGATTCCCCTCACTGGCCTCTGCACTGGGACTCGATTCCCCTCACTGGCCTCTGCACAGGGACTCGATTCCCCTCACTGGCCTCCCCACTGGGACTCGATTCCCCTCACTGGCCTCTGCACTGGTACTCGATTCCCCTCACTGGCCTCCCGACTGGGACTCGATTGCCCTCACTGGCTTCTGCACTGGGACTCGATTCCCCTCACTGGCCTCCGCACTGGTACTCGATTCCCCTCACTGGCCTCCCCACTGGGACTCGATTGCCCGCACTGGCTTCTGCACTGGGACTCGATTCCCCTCACTGGCCTCCGCACTGGGACCCGATTCCCTTCACTGGCCTCCGCAATGGGACTCGATTCCCCTCACTGGCCTCCGCACTGGGACTCGATTTCCCTCACTGGCCTCTGCACTGGGACTCGATTCCCCTCACTGGCCTCTGCACAGGGACTGGATTCCCCTCACTGACCTCTGCACTGGGACTCGATTCCCCTCACTGGCCTCTGCACTGGGACTCGATTCCCTCACTGGCCTCTGCACTGGGACTCGATTCCCCTCACTGACCTCTGCACTGGGACTCGATTCCCCTCACTGGCCTCCGCACTCGGACACAATTCCCCTCACTGGCCTCCGTACTGGGACTCGATTCCCCTCACTGGCCTCTGCACTGGGACTCGATTCCCCTCACTGGCCTCCCCACTGGGACTCGATTCCCCTCACTGGCTTCTGCACTGGGACTCGATTCCCCTCACTGGCCTCCGCACTGGGACCCGATTCCCTTCACTGGCCTCCGAACTGGGACTCGATTCCCCTCACTGGCCTCCGCACTGGGACTCGATTCCCCTCACTGGCCTCTGCACTGGGACTCGATTCCCCTCACTGGCCTCTGCACAGGGACTCGATTCCCCTCACTGGCCTCCCCACTGGGACTCGATTCCCCTCACTGGCTTCTGCACTGGGACTCGATTCCCTCACTGGCCTCTGCACTGGTACTCGATTCCCCTCACTGGCCTCCCCACTGGGACTCGATTCCCCTCACTGGCTTCTGCACTGGGACTCGATTCCCCTCACTGGCCTCCGCACTGGGACTCGATTCCCCTCACTGGCCTCCGCACTGGGACTCGATTCCCCTCACTGGCCTCTGCACAGGGACTCGATTCCCCTCACTGGCCTCTGCACTGGGACTCGATTCCCCTCACTGGCCTCTGCACTGGGACTCGATTCCCTCACTGGCCTCTGCAATGGGACTCGATTCCCCTCACTGACCTCTGCACTGGGACTCGATTCCCCTCACTGGCCTCCGCACTGGGACTCGATTCCCCAAACTGACCTCCGCACTGGGACTCGATTCCGCTCACTGGCCTCCGCACTGGGACTCGATTCCCCTCACTGACCTCTGCACTGTGACTCGATTCCCCTCACTGGCCTCCGCACTGGGACTCGATTCCCCTCACTGGCCTCCGTACTGGGACTCGATTCCCCTCACTGACCTCCGCACTGGGACTCGATTCCCCTCACTGGCCTCCGCACTTGGACTCGATTCCCCTCACTGGCCTCCGCACTGGGACTCGATTCCCCTCACTGGCCTCTGCACTGGGACTCGATTCCCCTCACTGACCTCCGCACTGGGACTCGATTCCCCACACTGACCTCCGCACTTGGACTCGATTCCGCTCACTGGCCTCCGCACTGGGACTCGATTCCCCTCACTAGCCTCCGCACTGGGACTCAATTCCCCTCACTGGCCTCCGCACTGGGACTCGATTCCGCTCACTGGCCTCCGCACTGGGACCCGATTCCCTTCACTCGCCTCCGCACTGGGACTTGATTCCCCTCACTGGCCTCTGCAATGGAACTTGATTCCCCTCACTGGCCTCTGCACTGGGACTCAATTCCCCTCAATGGCCTTCACACTGGGACTCGATTCCCCTCACTGGCCTCCACACTGGGACTTGATTCCCCACACTGACGTCCACACTGGAACTTGATTCCCCTCACTGGCCTCTGCACCAGGACTCGATTCCCCTCACTGGCCTCTGCACTGGGACTCGATTCCCCTCACTGGCCTCTGCACTGGGACTCGATTCCCCTCACTGGCCTCTGCACTGGGACTCGATTCCCTCACTGGCCTCTGCACTGGGACTCGATTCCCCTCACTGACCTCTGCACTGGGACTCGATTCCCCTCACTGGCCTCCGCACTCGGACACAATTCCCCTCACTGGCCTCCGTACTGGGACTCGATTGCCCTCACTGGCCTCTGCACTGGGACTCAATTCCCCTCACTGGCCTCTGCACTGGGACTCAATTCCCCTCAATGGCCTTCACACTGGGACTCGATTCCCCTCACTGGCCTCCACACTGGGACTTGATTCCCCACACTGACGTCCACACTGGAACTTGATTCCCCTCACTGGCCTCTGCACCAGGATTCGATTCCCCTCACTGGCCTCTGCACTGGAACTTGATTCCCCTCACTGGCTTCTGCACTGGGACTCGATTCCCCTCACTGGCCTCCGCACTGGGACTTGATTCCCCACACTGACCTCTGCACTTGGACTCGATTCCGCTCACTGGCCTCCGCACTGGGACTCAATTCCCCTCACTGACCTCTGCACTGGGACTCGATTCCCCTCACTGACCTCTGCACTGGGACTCGATTCCCTCACTGGCCTCTGCACTGGGACTCGATTCCCCTCACTGACCTCTGCACTGGGACTCGATTCCCCTCACTGGCCTCCGCACTCGGACACAATTCCCCTCACTGGCCTCCGTACTGGGACTCGATTCCCCTCACTGGCCTCTGCACTGGGACTCGATTCCCCTCACTGGCCTCCCCACTGGGACTCGATTCCCCTCACTGGCTTCTGCACTGGGACTCGATTCCCCTCACTGGCCTCCGCACTGGGACCCGATTCCCTTCACTGGCCTCCGAACTGGGACTCGATTCCCCTCACTGGCCTCCGCACTGGGACTCGATTCCCCTCACTGGCCTCTGCACTGGGACTCGATTCCCCTCACTGGCCTCTGCACAGGGACTCGATTCCCCTCACTGGCCTCCCCACTGGGACTCGATTCCCCTCACTGGCTTCTGCACTGGGACTCGATTCCCCTCACTGGCCTCTGCACTGGTACTCGATTCCCCTCACTGGCCTCCCCACTGGGACTCGATTCCCCTCACTGGCTTCTGCACTGGGACTCGATTCCCCTCACTGGCCTCCGCACTGGGACCCGATTCCCTTCACTGGCCTCCGCACTGGGACTCGATTCCCCTCACTGGCCTCCGCACTGGGACTCGATTCCCCTCACTGGCCTCTGCACAGGGACTCGATTCCCCTCACTGGCCTCTGCACTGGGACTCGATTCCCCTCACTGGCCTCTGCACTGGGACTCGATTCCCTCACTGGCCTCTGCACTGGGACTCGATTCCCCTCACTGACCTCTGCACTGGGACTCGATTCCCCTCACTGACCTCTGCACTGGGACTCGATTCCCCTCACTGGCCTCCGCACTCGGACACAATTCCCCTCACTGGCCTCCGTACTGGGACTCGATTCCCCTCACTGGCCTCTGCACTGGGACTCGATTCCCCTCACTGGCCTCCGCACTGGGACTAAATTCCCCTCACTGGCTCTGCACTGTGACTCGATTCCCCTCACTGGCCTCCGCACTGGGACTCGATTCTCCTCACTGACCTCCGCACTGGGACTCGATTCCCCTCACTGACCTCCGCACTGGGACTCGATTCCCCTCACTGGCCTCCGCACTTGGACTCGATTCCCCTCACTGGCCTCCGCACTGGGACTCGATTCCCCTCACTGGCCTCTGCACTGGGACTCGATTCCCCTCACTGACCTCCGCACTGGGACTCGATTCCCCACACTGACCTCCGCACTTGGACTCGATTCCCTTCACTCGCCTCCGCACTGGGACTTGATTCCCCTCACTGGCCTCTGCACTGGAACTTGATTCCCCTCACTGGCCTCTGCACTGGGACTCAATTCCCCTCAATGGCCTTCACACTGGGACTCGATTCCCCTCACTGGCCTCCACACTGGGACTTGATTCCCCACACTGACGTCCACACTGGATCTTGATTCCCCTCACTGGCCCCTGCACCAGGACTCGATTCCCCTCACTGGCCTCTGCACTGGGACTCAATTCCCCTCACTGGCCTCCACACTGGGACTTGATTCCCCACACTGACGTCCACACTGGATCTTGATTCCCCTCACTGGCCCCTGCACCAGGACTCGATTGCCCTCACTGGCCTCTGCACTGGGACTCAATTCCCCTCACTGGCCTCTGCACTGGGACTCAATTCCCCTCAATGGCCTTCACACTGGGACTCGATTCCCCTCACTGGCCTCCACACTGGGACTTGATTCCCCACACTGACGTCCACACTGGAACTTGATTCCCCTCACTGGCCTCTGCACCAGGATTCGATTCCCCTCACTGGCCTCTGCACTGGAACTTGATTCCCCTCACTGGCTTCTGCACTGGGACTCGATTCCCCTCAATGGCCTCCGCACTGGGACTCAATTCCCCTCACTGGTCTCCGCACTGGGACTCGATTCCCCTCACTGGCCTCTGCACCAGGACTTGTTTCCCCTCACTGGCCTCCGCACTGGGACCCAATTCCCCTCACTGGCCTCTGCACTGGGACTCGATTCTCCTCAATGGCCTTCACACTGGGACTCGATTCCCCTCACTGACCTCCGCACTGGGACTCGATTCCCCTCACTGGCTTCTGCACTGTAACTCGATTCCCCTCACTGGCTTCTGCACTGGAACTCGATTCCCCTCACTGGCCTCTGCTCTGGAACTTGGTTCTCCTCACTGGCCTCCGCACTGGGACTCGATTCCCCACACTGACCTCCGCACTGGGACTCGATTCCCCTCACTGGCCTCCGCACTGGGACTCGATTCCCCTCACTGGCCTCTGCACTGGGACTCGATTCCCCTCCCTGGCCTCTGCACTGGTACTCGATTCCCCTCACTGGCCTCTGCACTGGTACTCGATTCCCCTCACTGGCCTCCCCACTGGGACTCGATTCCCCTCACTGGCTTCTGCACTGGGACTCGATTCCCCTCACTGGCCTCCGCACTGGGACCCGATTCCCTTCACTGGCTTCTGCACTGGGACTCGATTCCCCTCACTGGCCTCTGCACTGGTACTCGATTCCCCTCACTGGCTTCTGCACTGGGACTCGATTCCCCTCACTGGCCTCCGCACTGGGACCCGATTCCCTTCACTGGCCTCCGAACTGGGACTCGATTCCCCTCACTGGCTTCCGCACTGGGACTCGATTCCCCTCACTGGCCTCTGCACTGGGACTCGATTCCCCTCACTGGCCTCTGCACAGGGACTCGATTCCCCTCACTGGCCTCCCCACTGGGACTCGATTCCCCTCACTGGCTTCTGCACTGGGACTCGATTCCCCTCACTGGCCTCTGCACTGGTACTCGATTCCCCTCACTGGCCTCCCCACTGGGACTCGATTGCCCTCACTGGCTTCTGCACTGGGACTCAATTCCCCTCACTGGCCTCCGCACTGGGACCCGATTCCCTTCACTGGCCTCCGCAATGGGACTCGATTCCCCTCACTGGCCTCCGCACTGGGACTCGATTTCCCTCACTGGCCTCTGCACTGGGACTCGATTCCCCTCACTGGCCTCTGCACAGGGACTGGATTCCCCTCACTGACCTCTGCACTGGGACTCGATTCCCCTCACTGGTCTCTGCACTGGGACTCGATTCCCTCACTGGCCTCTGCACTGGGACTCGATTCCCCTCACTGACCTCTGCACTGGGACTCGATTCCCCTCACTGGCCTCCGCACTCGGACACAATTCCCCTCACTGGCCTCCGTACTGGGACTCGATTCCCCTCACTGGCCTCTGCACTGGGACTCGATTCCCCTCACTGGCCTCCCCACTTGGACTCGATTCCCCTCACTGGCTTCTGCACTGGGACTCGATTCCCCTCACTGGCCTACGCACTGGGACCCGATTCCCTTCACTGGCCTCCGAACTGGGACTCGATTCCCCTCACTGGCCTCCGCACTGTGACTCGATTCCCCTCACTGGCCTCTGCACTGGGACTCGATTCCCCTCACTGGCCTCTGCACAGGGACTCGATTCCCCTCACTGGCCTCCCCACTGGGACTCGATTCCCCTCACTGGCTTCTGCACTGGGACTCGATTCCCCTCACTGGCCTCTGCACTGGTACTCGATTCCCCTCACTGGCCTCCCCACTGGGACTCGATTCCCCTCACTGGCTTCTGCACTGGGACTCGATTCCCCTCACTGGCCTCCGCACTGGGACCCGATTCCCTTCACTGGCCTCCGCACTGGGACTCGATTCCCCTCACTGGCCTCCGCACTGGGACTCGATTCCCCTCACTGGCCTCTGCACAGGGACTCGATTCCCCTCACTGGCCTCTGCATTGGGACTCGATTCCCCTCACTGGCCTCTGCACTGGGACTCGATTCCCTCACTGGCCTCTGCACTGGGACTCGATTCCCCTCACTGACCTCTGCACTGGGACTCGATTCCCCTCACTGGCCTCCGCACTCGGACACAATTCCCCTCACTGGCCTCCGTACTGGGACTCGATTCCCCTCACTGGCCTCTGCACTGGGACTCGATTCCCCTCACTGGCCTCCGCACTGGGACTCAATTCCCCTCACTGGCTCTGCACTGGGACTCGATTCCCCTCACTGGCCACCGCACTGGGACTCGATTCCCCAAACTGACCTCCGCACTGGGACTCGATTCCGCTCACTGGCCTCCGCACTGGGACTCGATTCCCCTCACTGACCTCTGCACTGTGACTCGATTCCCCTCACTGGCCTCCGCACTGGGACTCGATTCCCCTCACTGGCCTCCGTACTGGGACTCGATTCCCCTCACTGACCTCCGCACTGGGACTCGATTCCCCTCACTGGCCTCCGCACTTGGACTCGATTCCCCTCACTGGCCTCCGCACTGGGACTCGATTCCCCTCACTGGCCTCTGCACTGGGACTCGATTCCCCTCACTGACCTCCGCACTGGGACTCGATTCCCCACACTGACCTCCGCACTTGGACTCGATTCCGCTCACTGGCCTCCGCACTGGGACTCGATTCCCCTCACTAGCCTCCGCACTGGGACTCAATTCCCCTCACTGGCCTCCGCACTGGGACTCGATTCCGCTCACTGGCCTCCGCACTGGGACCCGATTCCCTTCACTCGCCTCCGCACTGGGACTTGATTCCCCTCACTGGCCTCTGCAATGGAACTTGATACCCCTCACTGGCCTCTGCACTGGGACTCAATTCCCCTCAATGGCCTTCACACTGGGACTCGATTCCCCTCACTGGCCTCCACACTGGGACTTGATTCCCCACACTGACGTCCACACTGGAACTTGATTCCCCTCACTGGCCTCTGTACCAGGACTCGATTCCCCTCACTGGCCTCTGCACTGGGACTCGATTCCCCTCACTGGCCTCTGCACTGGGACTCGATTCCCCTCACTGGCCTCTGCACTGGGACTCGATTCCCTCACTGGCCTCTCCACTGGGACTCGATTCCCCTCACTGGCCTCTGCACTGGGACTCGATTCCCCTCACTGGCCTCTGCACAGGGACTCGATTCCCCTCACTGGCCTCCCCACTGGGACTCGATTCCCCTCACTGGCTTCTGCACTGGGACTCGATTCCCTCACTGGCCTCTGCACTGGTACTCGATTCCCCTCACTGGCCTCCCCACTGGGACTCGATTCCCCTCACTGGCTTCTGCACTGGGACTCGATTCCCCTCACTGGCCTCCGCACTGGGACTCGATTCCCCTCACTGGCCTCCGCACTGGGACTCGATTCCCCTCACTGGCCTCTGCACAGGGACTCGATTCCCCTCACTGGCCTCTGCACTGGGACTCGATTCCCCTCACTGGCCTCTGCACTGGGACTCGATTCCCTCACTGGCCTCTGCAATGGGACTCGATTCCCCTCACTGACCTCTGCACTGGGACTCGATTCCCCTCACTGGCCTCCGCACTGGGACTCGATTCCCCAAACTGACCTCCGCACTGGGACTCGATTCCGCTCACTGGCCTCCGCACTGGGACTCGATTCCCCTCACTGACCTCTGCACTGTGACTCGATTCCCCTCACTGGCCTCCGCACTGGGACTCGATTCCCCTCACTGGCCTCCGTACTGGGACTCGATTCCCCTCACTGACCTCCGCACTGGGACTCGATTCCCCTCACTGGCCTCCGCACTTGGACTCGATTCCCCTCACTGGCCTCCGCACTGGGACTCGATTCCCCTCACTGGCCTCTGCACTGGGACTCGATTCCCCTCACTGACCTCCGCACTGGGACTCGATTCCCCACACTGACCTCCGCACTTGGACTCGATTCCGCTCACTGGCCTCCGCACTGGGACTCGATTCCCCTCACTAGCCTCCGCACTGGGACTCAATTCCCCTCACTGGCCTCCGCACTGGGACTCGATTCCGCTCACTGGCCTCCGCACTGGGACCCGATTCCCTTCACTCGCCTCCGCACTGGGACTTGATTCCCCTCACTGGCCTCTGCAATGGAACTTGATTCCCCTCACTGGCCTCTGCACTGGGACTCAATTCCCCTCAATGGCCTTCACACTGGGACTCGATTCCCCTCACTGGCCTCCACACTGGGACTTGATTCCCCACACTGACGTCCACACTGGAACTTGATTCCCCTCACTGGCCTCTGCACCAGGACTCGATTCCCCTCACTGGCCTCTGCACTGGGACTCGATTCCCCTCACTGGCCTCTGCACTGGGACTCGATTCCCCTCACTGGCCTCTGCACTGGGACTCGATTCCCTCACTGGCCTCTGCACTGGGACTCGATTCCCCTCACTGACCTCTGCACTGGGACTCGATTCCCCTCACTGGCCTCCGCACTCGGACACAATTCCCCTCACTGGCCTCCGTACTGGGACTCGATTGCCCTCACTGGCCTCTGCACTGGGACTCAATTCCCCTCACTGGCCTCTGCACTGGGACTCAATTCCCCTCAATGGCCTTCACACTGGGACTCGATTCCCCTCACTGGCCTCCACACTGGGACTTGATTCCCCACACTGACGTCCACACTGGAACTTGATTCCCCTCACTGGCCTCTGCACCAGGATTCGATTCCCCTCACTGGCCTCTGCACTGGAACTTGATTCCCCTCACTGGCTTCTGCACTGGGACTCGATTCCCCTCACTGGCCTCCGCACTGGGACTTGATTCCCCACACTGACCTCTGCACTTGGACTCGATTCCGCTCACTGGCCTCCGCACTGGGACTCAATTCCCCTCACTGACCTCTGCACTGGGACTCGATTCCCCTCACTGACCTCTGCACTGGGACTCGATTCCCTCACTGGCCTCTGCACTGGGACTCGATTCCCCTCACTGACCTCTGCACTGGGACTCGATTCCCCTCACTGGCCTCCGCACTCGGACACAATTCCCCTCACTGGCCTCCGTACTGGGACTCGATTCCCCTCACTGGCCTCTGCACTGGGACTCGATTCCCCTCACTGGCCTCCCCACTGGGACTCGATTCCCCTCACTGGCTTCTGCACTGGGACTCGATTCCCCTCACTGGCCTCCGCACTGGGACCCGATTCCCTTCACTGGCCTCCGAACTGGGACTCGATTCCCCTCACTGGCCTCCGCACTGGGACTCGATTCCCCTCACTGGCCTCTGCACTGGGACTCGATTCCCCTCACTGGCCTCTGCACAGGGACTCGATTCCCCTCACTGGCCTCCCCACTGGGACTCGATTCCCCTCACTGGCTTCTGCACTGGGACTCGATTCCCCTCACTGGCCTCTGCACTGGTACTCGATTCCCCTCACTGGCCTCCCCACTGGGACTCGATTCCCCTCACTGGCTTCTGCACTGGGACTCGATTCCCCTCACTGGCCTCCGCACTGGGACCCGATTCCCTTCACTGGCCTCCGCACTGGGACTCGATTCCCCTCACTGGCCTCCGCACTGGGACTCGATTCCCCTCACTGGCCTCTGCACAGGGACTCGATTCCCCTCACTGGCCTCTGCACTGGGACTCGATTCCCCTCACTGGCCTCTGCACTGGGACTCGATTCCCTCACTGGCCTCTGCACTGGGACTCGATTCCCCTCACTGACCTCTGCACTGGGACTCGATTCCCCTCACTGACCTCTGCACTGGGACTCGATTCCCCTCACTGGCCTCCGCACTCGGACACAATTCCCCTCACTGGCCTCCGTACTGGGACTCGATTCCCCTCACTGGCCTCTGCACTGGGACTCGATTCCCCTCACTGGCCTCCGCACTGGGACTAAATTCCCCTCACTGGCTCTGCACTGTGACTCGATTCCCCTCACTGGCCTCCGCACTGGGACTCGATTCTCCTCACTGACCTCCGCACTGGGACTCGATTCCCCTCACTGACCTCCGCACTGGGACTCGATTCCCCTCACTGGCCTCCGCACTTGGACTCGATTCCCCTCACTGGCCTCCGCACTGGGACTCGATTCCCCTCACTGGCCTCTGCACTGGGACTCGATTCCCCTCACTGACCTCCGCACTGGGACTCGATTCCCCACACTGACCTCCGCACTTGGACTCGATTCCCTTCACTCGCCTCCGCACTGGGACTTGATTCCCCTCACTGGCCTCTGCACTGGAACTTGATTCCCCTCACTGGCCTCTGCACTGGGACTCAATTCCCCTCAATGGCCTTCACACTGGGACTCGATTCCCCTCACTGGCCTCCACACTGGGACTTGATTCCCCACACTGACGTCCACACTGGATCTTGATTCCCCTCACTGGCCCCTGCACCAGGACTCGATTCCCCTCACTGGCCTCTGCACTGGGACTCAATTCCCCTCACTGGCCTCCACACTGGGACTTGATTCCCCACACTGACGTCCACACTGGATCTTGATTCCCCTCACTGGCCCCTGCACCAGGACTCGATTGCCCTCACTGGCCTCTGCACTGGGACTCAATTCCCCTCACTGGCCTCTGCACTGGGACTCAATTCCCCTCAATGGCCTTCACACTGGGACTCGATTCCCCTCACTGGCCTCCACACTGGGACTTGATTCCCCACACTGACGTCCACACTGGAACTTGATTCCCCTCACTGGCCTCTGCACCAGGATTCGATTCCCCTCACTGGCCTCTGCACTGGAACTTGATTCCCCTCACTGGCTTCTGCACTGGGACTCGATTCCCCTCAATGGCCTCCGCACTGGGACTCAATTCCCCTCACTGGTCTCCGCACTGGGACTCGATTCCCCTCACTGGCCTCTGCACCAGGACTTGTTTCCCCTCACTGGCCTCCGCACTGGGACCCAATTCCCCTCACTGGCCTCTGCACTGGGACTCGATTCTCCTCAATGGCCTTCACACTGGGACTCGATTCCCCTCACTGACCTCCGCACTGGGACTCGATTCCCCTCACTGGCTTCTGCACTGTAACTCGATTCCCCTCACTGGCTTCTGCACTGGAACTCGATTCCCCTCACTGGCCTCTGCTCTGGAACTTGGTTCTCCTCACTGGCCTCCGCACTGGGACTCGATTCCCCACACTGACCTCCGCACTGGGACTCGATTCCCCTCACTGGCCTCCGCACTGGGACTCGATTCCCCTCACTGGCCTCTGCACTGGGACTCGATTCCCCTCCCTGGCCTCTGCACTGGTACTCGATTCCCCTCACTGGCCTCTGCACTGGTACTCGATTCCCCTCACTGGCCTCCCCACTGGGACTCGATTCCCCTCACTGGCTTCTGCACTGGGACTCGATTCCCCTCACTGGCCTCCGCACTGGGACCCGATTCCCTTCACTGGCTTCTGCACTGGGACTCGATTCCCCTCACTGGCCTCTGCACTGGTACTCGATTCCCCTCACTGGCTTCTGCACTGGGACTCGATTCCCCTCACTGGCCTCCGCACTGGGACCCGATTCCCTTCACTGGCCTCCGAACTGGGACTCGATTCCCCTCACTGGCTTCCGCACTGGGACTCGATTCCCCTCACTGGCCTCTGCACTGGGACTCGATTCCCCTCACTGGCCTCTGCACAGGGACTCGATTCCCCTCACTGGCCTCCCCACTGGGACTCGATTCCCCTCACTGGCTTCTGCACTGGGACTCGATTCCCCTCACTGGCCTCTGCACTGGTACTCGATTCCCCTCACTGGCCTCCCCACTGGGACTCGATTGCCCTCACTGGCTTCTGCACTGGGACTCAATTCCCCTCACTGGCCTCCGCACTGGGACCCGATTCCCTTCACTGGCCTCCGCAATGGGACTCGATTCCCCTCACTGGCCTCCGCACTGGGACTCGATTTCCCTCACTGGCCTCTGCACTGGGACTCGATTCCCCTCACTGGCCTCTGCACAGGGACTGGATTCCCCTCACTGACCTCTGCACTGGGACTCGATTCCCCTCACTGGTCTCTGCACTGGGACTCGATTCCCTCACTGGCCTCTGCACTGGGACTCGATTCCCCTCACTGACCTCTGCACTGGGACTCGATTCCCCTCACTGGCCTCCGCACTCGGACACAATTCCCCTCACTGGCCTCCGTACTGGGACTCGATTCCCCTCACTGGCCTCTGCACTGGGACTCGATTCCCCTCACTGGCCTCCCCACTTGGACTCGATTCCCCTCACTGGCTTCTGCACTGGGACTCGATTCCCCTCACTGGCCTACGCACTGGGACCCGATTCCCTTCACTGGCCTCCGAACTGGGACTCGATTCCCCTCACTGGCCTCCGCACTGTGACTCGATTCCCCTCACTGGCCTCTGCACTGGGACTCGATTCCCCTCACTGGCCTCTGCACAGGGACTCGATTCCCCTCACTGGCCTCCCCACTGGGACTCGATTCCCCTCACTGGCTTCTGCACTGGGACTCGATTCCCCTCACTGGCCTCTGCACTGGTACTCGATTCCCCTCACTGGCCTCCCCACTGGGACTCGATTCCCCTCACTGGCTTCTGCACTGGGACTCGATTCCCCTCACTGGCCTCCGCACTGGGACCCGATTCCCTTCACTGGCCTCCGCACTGGGACTCGATTCCCCTCACTGGCCTCCGCACTGGGACTCGATTCCCCTCACTGGCCTCTGCACAGGGACTCGATTCCCCTCACTGGCCTCTGCATTGGGACTCGATTCCCCTCACTGGCCTCTGCACTGGGACTCGATTCCCTCACTGGCCTCTGCACTGGGACTCGATTCCCCTCACTGACCTCTGCACTGGGACTCGATTCCCCTCACTGGCCTCCGCACTCGGACACAATTCCCCTCACTGGCCTCCGTACTGGGACTCGATTCCCCTCACTGGCCTCTGCACTGGGACTCGATTCCCCTCACTGGCCTCCGCACTGGGACTCAATTCCCCTCACTGGCTCTGCACTGGGACTCGATTCCCCTCACTGGCCACCGCACTGGGACTCGATTCCCCAAACTGACCTCCGCACTGGGACTCGATTCCGCTCACTGGCCTCCGCACTGGGACTCGATTCCCCTCACTGACCTCTGCACTGTGACTCGATTCCCCTCACTGGCCTCCGCACTGGGACTCGATTCCCCTCACTGGCCTCCGTACTGGGACTCGATTCCCCTCACTGACCTCCGCACTGGGACTCGATTCCCCTCACTGGCCTCCGCACTTGGACTCGATTCCCCTCACTGGCCTCCGCACTGGGACTCGATTCCCCTCACTGGCCTCTGCACTGGGACTCGATTCCCCTCACTGACCTCCGCACTGGGACTCGATTCCCCACACTGACCTCCGCACTTGGACTCGATTCCGCTCACTGGCCTCCGCACTGGGACTCGATTCCCCTCACTAGCCTCCGCACTGGGACTCAATTCCCCTCACTGGCCTCCGCACTGGGACTCGATTCCGCTCACTGGCCTCCGCACTGGGACCCGATTCCCTTCACTCGCCTCCGCACTGGGACTTGATTCCCCTCACTGGCCTCTGCAATGGAACTTGATACCCCTCACTGGCCTCTGCACTGGGACTCAATTCCCCTCAATGGCCTTCACACTGGGACTCGATTCCCCTCACTGGCCTCCACACTGGGACTTGATTCCCCACACTGACGTCCACACTGGAACTTGATTCCCCTCACTGGCCTCTGTACCAGGACTCGATTCCCCTCACTGGCCTCTGCACTGGGACTCGATTCCCCTCACTGGCCTCTGCACTGGGACTCGATTCCCCTCACTGGCCTCTGCACTGGGACTCGATTCCCTCACTGGCCTCTCCACTGGGACTCGATTCCCCTCACTGGCCTCTGCACTGGGACTCGATTCCCTCACTGGCCTCTCCACTGGGACTCGATTCCCCTCACTGACCTCTGCACTGGGACTCGATTCCCCTCACTGGCCTCCGCACTCGGACACAATTCCCCTCACTGGCCTCCGTACTGGGACTCGATTGCCCTCACTGGCCTCTGCACTGGGACTCAATTCCCCTCACTGGCCTCTGCACTGGGACTCAATTCCCCTCAATGGCCTTCACACTGGGACTCGATTCCCCTCACTGGCCTCCACACTGGGACTTGATTCCCCACACTGACGTCCACACTGGAACTTGATTCCCCTCACTGGCCTCTGCACCAGGATTCGATTCCCCTCACTGGCCTCTGCACTGGAACTCGATTCCCCTCACTGGCCTCTGCACCAGGACTTGTTTCCCCTCACTGGCCTCCGCACTGGGACCCAATTCCCCTCACTGGCCTCTGCACTGGGACTCGATTCTCCTCAATGGCCTTCACACTGGGACTCGATTCCCCTCACTGACCTCCGCACTGGGACTCGATTCCCCTCACTGGCTTCTGCACTGTAACTCGATTCCCCTCACTGGCTTCTGCACTGGAACTCGATTCCCCTCACTGGCCTCTGCTCTGGAACTTGGTTCTCCTCACTGGCCTCCGCACTGGGACTCGATTCCCCACACTGACCTCCGCACTGGGACTCGATTCCCCTCACTGGCCTCCGCACTGGGACTCGATTCCCCTCACTGGCCTCTGCACTGGGACTCGATTCCCCTCCCTGGCCTCTGCACTGGTACTCGATTCCCCTCACTGGCCTCTGCACTGGTACTCGATTCCCCTCACTGGCCTCCCCACTGGGACTCGATTCCCCTCACTGGCTTCTGCACTGGGACTCGATTCCCCTCACTGGCCTCCGCACTGGGACCCGATTCCCTTCACTGGCTTCTGCACTGGGACTCGATTCCCCTCACTGGCCTCTGCACTGGTACTCGATTCCCCTCACTGGCTTCTGCACTGGGACTCGATTCCCCTCACTGGCCTCCGCACTGGGACCCGATTCCCTTCACTGGCCTCCGAACTGGGACTCGATTCCCCTCACTGGCCTCCGCACTGGGACTCGATTCCCCTCACTGGCCTCTGCACTGGGACTCGATTCCCCTCACTGGCCTCTGCACAGGGACTCGATTCCCCTCACTGGCCTCCCCACTGGGACTCGATTCCCCTCACTGGCCTCTGCACTGGTACTCGATTCCCCTCACTGGCCTCCCCACTGGGACTCGATTGCCCTCACTGGCTTCTGCACTGGGACTCGATTCCCCTCACTGGCCTCCGCACTGGTACTCGATTCCCCTCACTGGCCTCCCCACTGGGACTCGATTGCCCTCACTGGCTTCTGCACTGGGACTCGATTCCCCTCACTGGCCTCCGCACTGGGACCCGATTCCCTTCACTGGCCTCCGCAATGGGACTCGATTCCCCTCACTGGCCTCCGCACTGGGACTCGATTTCCCTCACTGGCCTCTGCACTGGGACTCGATTCCCCTCACTGGCCTCTGCACAGGGACTGGATTCCCCTCACTGACCTCTGCACTGGGACTCGATTCCCCTCACTGGCCTCTGCACTGGGACTCGATTCCCTCACTGGCCTCTGCACTGGGACTCGATTCCCCTCACTGACCTCTGCACTGGGACTCGATTCCCCTCACTGGCCTCCGCACTCGGACACAATTCCCCTCACTGGCCTCCGTACTGGGACTCGATTCCCCTCACTGGCCTCTGCACTGGGACTCGATTCCCCTCACTGGCCTCCCCACTGGGACTCGATTCCCCTCACTGGCTTCTGCACTGGGACTCGATTCCCCTCACTGGCCTCCGCACTGGGACCCGATTCCCTTCACTGGCCTCCGAACTGGGACTCGATTCCCCTCACTGGCCTCCGCACTGGGACTCGATTCCCCTCACTGGCCTCTGCACTGGGACTCGATTCCCCTCACTGGCCTCTGCACAGGGACTCGATTCCCCTCACTGGCCTCCCCACTGGGACTCGATTCCCCTAACTGGCTTCTGCACTGGGACTCGATTCCCCTCACTGGCCTCTGCACTGGTACTCGATTCCCCTCACTGGCCTCCCCACTGGGACTCGATTCCCCTCACTGGCTTCTGCACTGGGACTCGATTCCCCTCACTGGCCTCCGCACTGGGACTCGATTCCCCTCACTGGCCTCCGCACTGGGACTCGATTCCCCTCACTGGCCTCTGCACAGGGACTCGATTCCCCTCACTGGCCTCTGCACTGGGACTCGATTCCCCTCACTGGCCTCTGCACTGGGACTCGATTCCCTCACTGGCCTCTGCAATGGGACTCGATTCCCCTCACTGACCTCTGCACTGGGACTCGATTCCCCTCACTGGCCTCCGCACTGGGACTCGATTCCCCAAACTGACCTCCGCACTGGGACTCGATTCCGCTCACTGGCCTCCGCACTGGGACTCGATTCCCCTCACTGACCTCTGCACTGTGACTCGATTCCCCTCACTGGCCTCCGCACTGGGACTCGATTCCCCTCACTGGCCTCCGTACTGGGACTCGATTCCCCTCACTGACCTCCGCACTGGGACTCGATTCCCCTCACTGGCCTCCGCACTTGGACTCGATTCCCCTCACTGGCCTCCGCACTGGGACTCGATTCCCCTCACTGGCCTCTGCACTGGGACTCGATTCCCCTCACTGACCTCCGCACTGGGACTCGATTCCCCACACTGACCTCCGCACTTGGACTCGATTCCGCTCACTGGCCTCCGCACTGGGACTCGATTCCCCTCACTAGCCTCCGCACTGGGACTCAATTCCCCTCACTGGCCTCCGCACTGGGACTCGATTCCGCTCACTGGCCTCCGCACTGGGACCCGATTCCCTTCACTCGCCTCCGCACTGGGACTTGATTCCCCTCACTGGCCTCTGCAATGGAACTTGATTCCCCTCACTGGCCTCTGCACTGGGACTCAATTCCCCTCAATGGCCTTCACACTGGGACTCGATTCCCCTCACTGGCCTCCACACTGGGACTTGATTCCCCACACTGACGTCCACACTGGAACTTGATTCCCCTCACTGGCCTCTGCACCAGGACTCGATTCCCCTCACTGGCCTCTGCACTGGGACTCGATTCCCCTCACTGGCCTCTGCACTGGGACTCGATTCCCCTCACTGGCCTCTGCACTGGGACTCGATTCCCTCACTGGCCTCTGCACTGGGACTCGATTCCCCTCACTGACCTCTGCACTGGGACTCGATTCCCCTCACTGGCCTCCGCACTCGGACACAATTCCCCTCACTGGCCTCCGTACTGGGACTCGATTGCCCTCACTGGCCTCTGCACTGGGACTCAATTCCCCTCACTGGCCTCTGCACTGGGACTCAATTCCCCTCAATGGCCTTCACACTGGGACTCGATTCCCCTCACTGGCCTCCACACTGGGACTTGATTCCCCACACTGACGTCCACACTGGAACTTGATTCCCCTCACTGGCCTCTGCACCAGGATTCGATTCCCCTCACTGGCCTCTGCACTGGAACTTGATTCCCCTCACTGGCTTCTGCACTGGGACTCGATTCCCCTCACTGGCCTCCGCACTGGGACTTGATTCCCCACACTGACCTCTGCACTTGGACTCGATTCCGCTCACTGGCCTCCGCACTGGGACTCAATTCCCCTCACTGACCTCTGCACTGGGACTCGATTCCCCTCACTGACCTCTGCACTGGGACTCGATTCCCTCACTGGCCTCTGCACTGGGACTCGATTCTCCTCACTGACCTCTGCACTGGGACTCGATTCCCCTCACTGGCCTCCGCACTCGGACACAATTCCCCTCACTGGCCTCCGTACTGGGACTCGATTCCCCTCACTGGCCTCTGCACTGGGACTCGATTCCCCTCACTGGCCTCCCCACTGGGACTCGATTCCCCTCACTGGCTTCTGCACTGGGACTCGATTCCCCTCACTGGCCTCCGCACTGGGACCCGATTCCCTTCACTGGCCTCCGAACTGGGACTCGATTCCCCTCACTGGCCTCCGCACTGGGACTCGATTCCCCTCACTGGCCTCTGCACTGGGACTCGATTCCCCTCACTGGCCTCTGCACAGGGACTCGATTCCCCTCACTGGCCTCCCCACTGGGACTCGATTCCCCTCACTGGCTTCTGCACTGGGACTCGATTCCCCTCACTGGCCTCTGCACTGGTACTCGATTCCCCTCACTGGCCTCCCCACTGGGACTCGATTCCCCTCACTGGCTTCTGCACTGGGACTCGATTCCCCTCACTGGCCTCCGCACTGGGACCCGATTCCCTTCACTGGCCTCCGCACTGGGACTCGATTCCCCTCACTGGCCTCCGCACTGGGACTCGATTCCCCTCACTGGCCTCTGCACAGGGACTCGATTCCCCTCACTGGCCTCTGCACTGGGACTCGATTCCCCTCACTGGCCTCTGCACTGGGACTCGATTCCCTCACTGGCCTCTGCACTGGGACTCGATTCCCCTCACTGACCTCTGCACTGGGACTCGATTCCCCTCACTGGCCTCCGCACTCGGACACAATTCCCCTCACTGGCCTCCGTACTGGGACTCGATTCCCCTCACTGGCCTCTGCACTGGGACTCGATTCCCCTCACTGGCCTCCGCACTGGGACTCAATTCCCCTCACTGGCTCTGCACTGGGACTCGATTCCCCTCACTGGCCACCGCACTGGGACTCGATTCCCCAAACTGACCTCCGCACTGGGACTCGATTCCGCTCACTGGCCTCCGCACTGGGACTCGATTCCCCTCACTGGCCTCTGCACTGTGACTCGATTCCCCTCACTGGCCTCCGCACTGGGACTCGATTCTCCTCACTGACCTCCGCACTGGGACTCGATTCCCCTCACTGACCTCCGCACTGGGACTCGATTCCCCTCACTGGCCTCCGCACTTGGACTCGATTCCCCTCACTGGCCTCCGCACTGGGACTCGATTCCCCTCACTGGCCTCTGCACTGGGACTCGATTCCCCTCACTGACCTCCGCACTGGGACTCGATTCCCCACACTGACCTCCGCACTTGGACTCGATTCCCTTCACTCGCCTCCGCACTGGGACTTGATTCCCCTCACTGGCCTCTGCACTGGAACTTGATTCCCCTCACTGGCCTCTGCACTGGGACTCAATTCCCCTCAATGGCCTTCACACTGGGACTCGATTCCCCTCACTGGCCTCCACACTGGGACTTGATTCCCCACACTGACGTCCACACTGGATCTTGATTCCCCTCACTGGCCCCTGCACCAGGACTCGATTCCCCTCACTGGCCTCTGCACTGGGACTCAATTCCCCTCACTGGCCTCCACACTGGGACTTGATTCCCCACACTGACGTCCACACTGGATCTTGATTCCCCTCACTGGCCCCTGCACCAGGACTCGATTGCCCTCACTGGCCTCTGCACTGGGACTCAATTCCCCTCACTGGCCTCTGCACTGGGACTCAATTCCCCTCAATGGCCTTCACACTGGGACTCGATTCCCCTCACTGGCCTCCACACTGGGACTTGATTCCCCACACTGACGTCCACACTGGAACTTGATTCCCCTCACTGGCCTCTGCACCAGGATTCGATTCCCCTCACTGGCCTCTGCACTGGAACTTGATTCCCCTCACTGGCTTCTGCACTGGGACTCGATTCCCCTCAATGGCCTCCGCACTGGGACTCAATTCCCCTCACTGGTCTCCGCACTGGGACTCGATTCCCCTCACTGGCCTCTGCACCAGGACTTGTTTCCCCTCACTGGCCTCCGCACTGGGACCCAATTCCCCTCACTGGCCTCTGCACTGGGACTCGATTCTCCTCAATGGCCTTCACACTGGGACTCGATTCCCCTCACTGACCTCCGCACTGGGACTCGATTCCCCTCACTGGCTTCTGCACTGTAACTCGATTCCCCTCACTGGCTTCTGCACTGGAACTCGATTCCCCTCACTGGCCTCTGCTCTGGAACTTGGTTCTCCTCACTGGCCTCCGCACTGGGACTCGATTCCCCACACTGACCTCCGCACTGGGACTCGATTCCCCTCACTGGCCTCCGCACTGGGACTCGATTCCCCTCACTGGCCTCTGCACTGGGACTCGATTCCCCTCCCTGGCCTCTGCACTGGTACTCGATTCCCCTCACTGGCCTCTGCACTGGTACTCGATTCCCCTCACTGGCCTCCCCACTGGGACTCGATTCCCCTCACTGGCTTCTGCACTGGGACTCGATTCCCCTCACTGGCCTCCGCACTGGGACCCGATTCCCTTCACTGGCTTCTGCACTGGGACTCGATTCCCCTCACTGGCCTCTGCACTGGTACTCGATTCCCCTCACTGGCTTCTGCACTGGGACTCGATTCCCCTCACTGGCCTCCGCACTGGGACCCGATTCCCTTCACTGGCCTCCGAACTGGGACTCGATTCCCCTCACTGGCCTCCGCACTGGGACTCGATTCCCCTCACTGGCCTCTGCACTGGGACTCGATTCCCCTCACTGGCCTCTGCACAGGGACTCGATTCCCCTCACTGGCCTCCCCACTGGGACTCGATTCCCCTCACTGGCTTCTGCACTGGGACTCGATTCCCCTCACTGGCCTCTGCACCAGGACTCGATTCCCCTCACTGGCCTCTGCACTGGGACTCGATTCCCCTCACTGGCCTCTGCACTGGGACTCGATTCCCCTCACTGGCCTCTGCACTGGGACTCGATTCCCTCACTGGCCTCTGCACTGGGACTCGATTCCCCTCACTGACCTCTGCACTGGGACTCGATTCCCCTCACTGGCCTCCGCACTCGGACACAATTCCCCTCACTGGCCTCCGTACTGGGACTCGATTGCCCTCACTGGCCTCTGCACTGGGACTCAATTCCCCTCACTGGCCTCTGCACTGGGACTCAATTCCCCTCAATGGCCTTCACACTGGGACTCGATTCCCCTCACTGGCCTCCACACTGGGACTTGATTCCCCACACTGACGTCCACACTGGAACTTGATTCCCCTCACTGGCCTCTGCACCAGGATTCGATTCCCCTCACTGGCCTCTGCACTGGAACTTGATTCCCCTCACTGGCTTCTGCACTGGGACTCGATTCCCCTCACTGGCCTCCGCACTGGGACTTGATTCCCCACACTGACCTCTGCACTTGGACTCGATTCCGCTCACTGGCCTCCGCACTGGGACTCAATTCCCCTCACTGACCTCTGCACTGGGACTCGATTCCCCTCACTGACCTCTGCACTGGGACTCGATTCCCTCACTGGCCTCTGCACTGGGACTCGATTCCCCTCACTGACCTCTGCACTGGGACTCGATTCCCCTCACTGGCCTCCGCACTCGGACACAATTCCCCTCACTGGCCTCCGTACTGGGACTCGATTCCCCTCACTGGCCTCTGCACTGGGACTCGATTCCCCTCACTGGCCTCCCCACTGGGACTCGATTCCCCTCACTGGCTTCTGCACTGGGACTCGATTCCCCTCACTGGCCTCCGCACTGGGACCCGATTCCCTTCACTGGCCTCCGAACTGGGACTCGATTCCCCTCACTGGCCTCCGCACTGGGACTCGATTCCCCTCACTGGCCTCTGCACTGGGACTCGATTCCCCTCACTGGCCTCTGCACAGGGACTCGATTCCCCTCACTGGCCTCCCCACTGGGACTCGATTCCCCTCACTGGCTTCTGCACTGGGACTCGATTCCCCTCACTGGCCTCTGCACTGGTACTCGATTCCCCTCACTGGCCTCCCCACTGGGACTCGATTCCCCTCACTGGCTTCTGCACTGGGACTCGATTCCCCTCACTGGCCTCCGCACTGGGACCCGATTCCCTTCACTGGCCTCCGCACTGGGACTCGATTCCCCTCACTGGTCTCCGCACTGGGACTCGATTCCCCTCACTGGCCTCTGCACAGGGACTCGATTCCCCTCACTGGCCTCTGCACTGGGACTCGATTCCCCTCACTGGCCTCTGCACTGGGACTCGATTCCCTCACTGGCCTCTGCACTGGGACTCGATTCCCCTCACTGACCTCTGCACTGGGACTCGATTCCCCTCACTGGCCTCCGCACTCGGACACAATTCCCCTCACTGGCCTCCGTACTGGGACTCGATTCCCCTCACTGGCCTCTGCACTGGGACTCGATTCCCCTCACTGGCCTCCGCACTGGGACTCAATTCCCCTCACTGGCTCTGCACTGGGACTCGATTCCCCTCACTGGCCACCGCACTGGGACTCGATTCCCCAAACTGACCTCCGCACTGGGACTCGATTCCGCTCACTGGCCTCCGCACTGGGACTCGATTCCCCTCACTGGCCTCTGCACTGTGACTCGATTCCCCTCACTGGCCTCCGCACTGGGACTCGATTCTCCTTACTGACCTCCGCACTGGGACTCGATTCCCCTCACTGACCTCCGCACTGGGACTCGATTCCCCTCACTGGCCTCCGCACTTGGACTCGATTCCCCTCACTGGCCTCCGCACTGGGACTCGATTCCCCTCACTGGCCTCTGCACTGGGACTCGATTCCCCTCACTGACCTCCGCACTGGGACTCGATTCCCCACACTGACCTCCGCACTTGGACTCGATTCCCTTCACTCGCCTCCGCACTGGGACTTGATTCCCCTCACTGGCCTCTGCACTGGAACTTGATTCCCCTCACTGGCCTCTGCACTGGGACTCAATTCCCCTCAATGGCCTTCACACTGGGACTCGATTCCCCTCACTGGCCTCCACACTGGGACTTGATTCCCCACACTGACGTCCACACTGGATCTTGATTCCCCTCACTGGCCCCTGCACCAGGACTCGATTCCCCTCACTGGCCTCTGCACTGGGACTCAATTCCCCTCACTGGCCTCCACACTGGGACTTGATTCCCCACACTGACGTCCACACTGGATCTTGATTCCCCTCACTGGCCCCTGCACCAGGACTCGATTGCCCTCACTGGCCTCTGCACTGGGACTCAATTCCCCTCACTGGCCTCTGCACTGGGACTCAATTCCCCTCAATGGCCTTCACACTGGGACTCGATTCCCCTCACTGGCCTCCACACTGGGACTTGATTCCCCACACTGACGTCCACACTGGAACTTGATTCCCCTCACTGGCCTCTGCACCAGGATTCGATTCCCCTCACTGGCCTCTGCACTGGAACTTGATTCCCCTCACTGGCTTCTGCACTGGGACTCGATTCCCCTCAATGGCCTCCGCACTGGGACTCAATTCCCCTCACTGGTCTCCGCACTGGGACTCGATTCCCCTCACTGGCCTCTGCACCAGGACTTGTTTCCCCTCACTGGCCTCCGCACTGGGACCCAATTCCCCTCACTGGCCTCTGCACTGGGACTCGATTCTCCTCAATGGCCTTCACACTGGGACTCGATTCCCCTCACTGACCTCCGCACTGGGACTCGATTCCCCTCACTGGCTTCTGCACTGTAACTCGATTCCCCTCACTGGCTTCTGCACTGGAACTCGATTCCCCTCACTGGCCTCTGCTCTGGAACTTGGTTCTCCTCACTGGCCTCCGCACTGGGACTCGATTCCCCACACTGACCTCCGCACTGGGACTCGATTCCCCTCACTGGCCTCCGCACTGGGACTCGATTCCCCTCACTGGCCTCTGCACTGGGACTCGATTCCCCTCCCTGGCCTCTGCACTGGTACTCGATTCCCCTCACTGGCCTCTGCACTGGTACTCGATTCCCCTCACTGGCCTCCCCACTGGGACTCGATTCCCCTCACTGGCTTCTGCACTGGGACTCGATTCCCCTCACTGGCCTCCGCACTGGGACCCGATTCCCTTCACTGGCTTCTGCACTGGGACTCGATTCCCCTCACTGGCCTCTGCACTGGTACTCGATTCCCCTCACTGGCTTCTGCACTGGGACTCGATTCCCCTCACTGGCCTCCGCACTGGGACCCGATTCCCTTCACTGGCCTCCGAACTGGGACTCGATTCCCCTCACTGGCCTCCGCACTGGGACTCGATTCCCCTCACTGGCCTCTGCACTGGGACTCGATTCCCCTCACTGGCCTCTGCACAGGGACTCGATTCCCCTCACTGGCCTCCCCACTGGGACTCGATTCCCCTCACTGGCTTCTGCACTGGGACTCGATTCCCCTCACTGGCCTCTGCACTGGTACTCGATTCCCCTCACTGGCCTCCCCACTGGGACTCGATTGCCCTCACTGGCTTCTGCACTGGGACTCAATTCCCCTCACTGGCCTCCGCACTGGGACCCGATTCCCTTCACTGGCCTCCGCAATGGGACTCGATTCCCCTCACTGGCCTCCGCACTGGGACTCGATTTCCCTCACTGGCCTCTGCACTGGGACTCGATTCCCCTCACTGGCCTCTGCACAGGGACTGGATTCCCCTCACTGACCTCTGCACTGGGACTCGATTCCCCTCACTGGCCTCTGCACTGGGACTCGATTCCCTCACTGGCCTCTGCACTGGGACTCGATTCCCCTCACTGACCTCTGCACTGGGACTCGATTCCCCTCACTGGCCTCCGCACTCGGACACAATTCCCCTCACTGGCCTCCGTACTGGGACTCGATTCCCCTCACTGGCCTCTGCACTGGGACTCGATTCCCCTCACTGGCCTCCCCACTGGGACTCGATTCCCCTCACTGGCTTCTGCACTGGGACTCGATTCCCCTCACTGGCCTACGCACTGGGACCCGATTCCCTTCACTGGCCTCCGAACTGGGACTCGATTCCCCTCACTGGCCTCCGCACTGTGACTCGATTCCCCTCACTGGCCTCTGCACTGGGACTCGATTCCCCTCACTGGCCTCTGCACAGGGACTCGATTCCCCTCACTGGCCTCCCCACTGGGACTCGATTCCCCTCACTGGCTTCTGCACTGGGACTCGATTCCCCTCACTGGCCTCTGCACTGGTACTCGATTCCCCTCACTGGCCTCCCCACTGGGACTCGATTCCCCTCACTGGCTTCTGCACTGGGACTCGATTCCCCTCACTGGCCTCCGCACTGGGACCCGATTCCCTTCACTGGCCTCCGCACTGGGACTCGATTCCCCTCACTGGCCTCCGCACTGGGACTCGATTCCCCTCACTGGCCTCTGCACAGGGACTCGATTCCCCTCACTGGCCTCTGCACTGGGACTCGATTCCCCTCACTGGCCTCTGCACTGGGACTCGATTCCCTCACTGGCCTCTGCACTGGGACTCGATTCCCCTCACTGACCTCTGCACTGGGACTCGATTCCCCTCACTGGCCTCCGCACTCGGACACAATTCCCCTCACTGGCCTCCGTACTGGGACTCGATTCCCCTCACTGGCCTCAGCACTGGGACTCGATTCCCCTCACTGGCCTCCGCACTGGGACTCAATTCCCCTCACTGGCTCTGCACTGGGACTCGATTCCCCTCACTGGCCACCGCACTGGGACTCGATTCCCCAAACTGACCTCCGCACTGGGACTCGATTCCGCTCACTGGCCTCCGCACTGGGACTCGATTCCCCTCACTGACCTCTGCACTGTGACTCGATTCCCCTCACTGGCCTCCGCACTGGGACTCGATTCCCCTCACTGGCCTCCGTACTGGGACTCGATTCCCCTCACTGACCTCCGCACTGGGACTCGATTCCCCTCACTGGCCTCCGCACTTGGACTCGATTCCCCTCACTGGCCTCTGCACTGGGACTCGATTCCCCTCACTGGCCTCTGCACTGGGACTCGATTCCCCTCACTGACCACCGCACTGGGACTCGATTCCCCACACTGACCTCCGCACTTGGACTCGATTCCGCTCACTGGCCTCCGCACTGGGACTCGATTCCCCTCACTAGCCTCCGCACTGGGACTCAATTCCCCTCACTGGCCTCCGCACTGGGACTCGATTCCGCTCACTGGCCTCCGCACTGGGACCCGATTCCCTTCACTCGCCTCCGCACTGGGACTTGATTCCCCTCACTGGCCTCTGCAATGGAACTTGATTCCCCTCACTGGCCTCTGCACTGGGACTCAATTCCCCTCAATGGCCTTCACACTGGGACTCGATTCCCCTCACTGGCCTCCACACTGGGACTTGATTCCCCACACTGACGTCCACACTGGAACTTGATTCCCCTCACTGGCCTCTGTACCAGGACTCGATTCCCCTCACTGGCCTCTGCACTGGGACTCGATTCCCCTCACTGGCCTCTGCACTGGGACTCGATTCCCCTCACTGGCCTCTGCACTGGGACTCGATTCCCTCACTGGCCTCTCCACTGTGACTCGATTCCCCTCACTGGCCTCTGCACTGGGACTCGATTCCCTCACTGGCCTCTCCACTGGGACTCGATTCCCCTCACTGACCTCTGCACTGGGACTCGATTCCCCTCACTGGCCTCCGCACTCGGACACAATTCCCCTCACTGGCCTCCGTACTGGGACTCGATTGCCCTCACTGGCCTCTGCACTGGGACTCAATTCCCCTCACTGGCCTCTGCACTGGGACTCAATTCCCCTCAATGGCCTTCACACTGGGACTCGATTCCCCTCACTGGCCTCCACACTGGGACTTGATTCCCCACACTGACGTCCACACTGGAACTTGATTCCCCTCACTGGCCTCTGCACCAGGATTCGATTCCCCTCACTGGCCTCCACACTGGGACTTGATTCCCCACACTGACGTCCACACTGGAACTTGATTCCCCTCACTGGCCTCTGCACCAGGATTCGATTCCCCTCACTGGCCTCTGCACTGGAACTCGATTCCCCTCACTGGCCTCTGCACCAGGACTTGTTTCCCCTCACTGGCCTCCGCACTGGGACCCAATTCCCCTCACTGGCCTCTGCACTGGGACTCGATTCTCCTCAATGGCCTTCACACTGGGACTCGATTCCCCTCACTGACCTCCGCACTGGGACTCGATTCCCCTCACTGGCTTCTGCACTGTAACTCGATTCCCCTCACTGGCTTCTGCACTGGAACTCGATTCCCCTCACTGGCCTCTGCTCTGGAACTTGGTTCTCCTCACTGGCCTCCGCACTGGGACTCGATTCCCCACACTGACCTCCGCACTGGGACTCGATTCCCCTCACTGGCCTCCGCACTGGGACTCGATTCCCCTCACTGGCCTCTGCACTGGGACTCGATTCCCCTCCCTGGCCTCTGCACTGGTACTCGATTCCCCTCACTGGCCTCTGCACTGGTACTCGATTCCCCTCACTGGCCTCCCCACTGGGACTCGATTCCCCTCACTGGCTTCTGCACTGGGACTCGATTCCCCTCACTGGCCTCCGCACTGGGACCCGATTCCCTTCACTGGCTTCTGCACTGGGACTCGATTCCCCTCACTGGCCTCTGCACTGGTACTCGATTCCCCTCACTGGCTTCTGCACTGGGACTCGATTCCCCTCACTTGCCTCCGCACTGGGACCCGATTCCCTTCACTGGCCTCCGAACTGGGACTCGATTCCCCTCACTGGCCTCCGCACTGGGACTCGATTCCCCTCACTGGCCTCTGCACTGGGACTCGATTCCCCTCACTGGCCTCTGCACAGGGACTCGATTCCCCTCACTGGCCTCCCCACTGGGACTCGATTCCCCTCACTGGCTTCTGCACTGGGACTCGATTCCCCTCACTGGCCTCTGCACTGGTACTCGATTCCCCTCACTGGCCTCCCCACTGGGACTCGATTGCCCTCACTGGCTTCTGCACTGGGACTCAATTCCCCTCACTGGCCTCCGCACTGGGACCCGATTCCCTTCACTGGCCTCCGCAATGGGACTCGATTCCCCTCACTGGCCTCCGCACTGGGACTCGATTTCCCTCACTGGCCTCTGCACTGGGACTCGATTCCCCTCACTGGCCTCTGCACAGGGACTGGATTCCCCTCACTGACCTCTGCACTGGGACTCGATTCCCCTCACTGGCCTCTGCACTGGGACTCGATTCCCTCACTGGCCTCCCCACTGGGACTCGATTCCCCTCACTGGCTTCTGCACTGGGACTCGATTCCCCTCACTGGCCTCCGCACTGGGACCCGATTCCCTTCACTGGCCTCCGAACTGGGACTCGATTCCCCTCACTGGCCTCTGCACTGGGACTCGATTCCCCTCACTGGCCTCCGCACTGGGACTCAATTCCCCTCACTGGCTCTGCACTGGGACTCGATTCCCCTCAATGGCCTTCACACTGGGACTCGATTCCCCTCACTGGCCTCCACACTGGGACTTGATTCCCCACACTGACGTCCACACTGGAACTTGATTCCCCTCACTGGCCTCTGCACCAGGATTCGATTCCCCTCACTGGCCTCTGCACTGGAACTTGATTCCCCTCACTGGCTTCTGCACTGGGACTCGATTCCCCTCACTGGCCTCTGCACTGGGACTCAATTCCCCTCAATGGCCTTCACACTGGGACTCGATTCCCCTCACTGGCCTCCACACTGGGACTCGATTCCCCTCACTGGCTTCTGCACTGTAACTCGATTCCCCTCACTGGCCTCTGCACTGGTACTCGATTCCCCTCACTGGCCTCCCCACTGGGACTCGATTGCCCTCACTGGCTTCTGCACTGGGACTCAATTCCCCTCACTGGCCTCCGCACTGGGACCCGATTCCCTTCACTGGCCTCCGCAATGGGACTCGATTCCCCTCACTGGCCTCCGCACTGGGACTCGATTTCCCTCACTGGCCTCTGCACTGGGACTCGATTCCCCTCACTGGCCTCTGCACAGGGACTGGATTCCCCTCACTGACCTCTGCACTGGGACTCGATTCCCCTCACTGGCCTCTGCACTGGGACTCGATTCCCTCACTGGCCTCCCCACTGGGACTCGATTCCCCTCACTGGCTTCTGCACTGGGACTCGATTCCCCTCACTGGCCTCCGCACTGGGACCCGATTCCCTTCACTGGCCTCCGAACTGGGACTCGATTCCCCTCACTGGCCTCTGCACTGGGACTCGATTCCCCTCACTGGCCTCCGCACTGGGACTCAATTCCCCTCACTGGCTCTGCACTGGGACTCGATTCCCCTCAATGGCCTTCACACTGGGACTCGATTCCCCTCACTGGCCTCCACACTGGGACTTGATTCCCCACACTGACGTCCACACTGGAACTTGATTCCCCTCACTGGCCTCTGCACCAGGATTCGATTCCCCTCACTGGCCTCTGCACTGGAACTTGATTCCCCTCACTGGCTTCTGCACTGGGACTCGATTCCCCTCACTGGCCTCAGCACTGGGACTCAATTCCCCTCAATGGCCTTCACACTGGGACTCGATTCCCCTCACTGGCCTCCACACTGGGACTCGATTCCCCTCACTGGCTTCTGCACTGTAACTCGATTCCCCTCACTGGCTTCTGCACTGGAACTCGATTCCCCTCACTGGCCTCTGCTCTGGAACTTGGTTCTCCTCACTGGCCTCCGCACTGGGACTCGATTCCCCACACTGACCTCCGCACTGGGACTCGATTCCCCTCACTGGCCTCCGCACTGGGACTCGATTCCCCTCACTGGCCTCTGCACTGGGACTCGATTCCCCTCCCTGGCCTCTGCACTGGTACTCGATTCCCCTCACTGGCCTCTGCACTGGTACTCGATTCCCCTCACTGGCCTCCCCACTGGGACTCGATTCCCCTCACTGGCTTCTGCACTGGGACTCGATTCCCCTCACTGGCCTCCGCACTGGGACCCGATTCCCTTCACTGGCTTCTGCACTGGGACTCGATTCCCCTCACTGGCCTCTGCACTGGTACTCGATTCCCCTCACTGGCTTCTGCACTGGGACTCGATTCCCCTCACTGGCCTCCGCACTGGGACCCGATTCCCTTCACTGGCCTCCGAACTGGGACTCGATTCCCCTCACTGGCCTCCGCACTGGGACTCGATTCCCCTCACTGACCTCCGCACTGGGACTCGATTCCCCTCACTGGCCTCCGCACTTGGACTCGATTCCCCTCACTGGCCTCCGCACTGGGACTCGATTCCCCTCACTGGCCTCTGCACTGGGACTCGATTCCCCTCACTGACCTCCGCACTGGGACTCGATTCCCCACACTGACCTCCGCACTTGGACTCGATTCCGCTCACTGGCCTCCGTACTGGAACTTGATTCCCCTCACTGGCTTCTGCACTGGGACTCGATTCCCCTCAATGGCCTCCGCACTGGGACTCAATTCCCCTCACTGGTCTCCGCATTGGGACTCGATTCCCCTCACTGGCCTCTGCACCAGGACTTGTTTCCCCTCACTGGCCTCCGCACTGGGACCCAATTCCCCTCACTGGCCTCTGCACTGGGACTCGATTCTCCTCAATGGCCTTCACACTGGGACTCGATTCCCCTCACTGACCTCCGCACTGGGACTCGATTCCCCTCACTGGCTTCTGCACTGTAACTCGATTCCCCTCACTGGCTTCTGCACTGGAACTCGATTCCCCTCACTGGCCTCTGCTCTGGAACTTGGTTCTCCTCACTGGCCTCCGCACTGGGACTCGATTCCCCACACTGACCTCCGCACTGGGACTCGATTCCCCTCACTGGCCTCCGCACTGGGACTCGATTCCCCTCACTGGCCTCTGCACTGGGACTCGATTCCCCTCCCTGGCCTCTGCACTGGTACTCGATTCCCCTCACTGGCCTCTGCACTGGTACTCGATTCCCCTCACTGGCCTCCCCACTGGGACTCGATTCCCCTCACTGGCTTCTGCACTGGGACTCGATTCCCCTCACTGGCCTCCGCACTGGGACCCGATTCCCTTCACTGGCTTCTGCACTGGGACTCGATTCCCCTCACTGGCCTCTGCACTGGTACTCGATTCCCCTCACTGGCTTCTGCACTGGGACTCGATTCCCCTCACTGGCCTCCGCACTGGGACCCGATTCCCTTCACTGGCCTCCGAACTGGGACTCGATTCCCCTCACTGGCCTCCGCACTGGGACTCGATTCCCCTCACTGGCCTCTGCACTGGGACTCGATTCCCCTCACTGGCCTCTGCACAGGGACTCGATTCCCCTCACTGGCCTCCCCACTGGGACTCGATTCCCCTCACTGGCCTCTGCACTGGTACTCGATTCCCCTCACTGGCCTCCCCACTGGGACTCGATTGCCCTCACTGGCTTCTGCACTGGGACTCGATTCCCCTCACTGGCCTCCGCACTGGTACTCGATTCCCCTCACTGGCCTCCCCACTGGGACTCGATTGCCCTCACTGGCTTCTGCACTGGGACTCGATTCCCCTCACTGGCCTCCGCACTGGGACCCGATTCCCTTCACTGGCCTCCGCAATGGGACTCGATTCCCCTCACTGGCCTCCGCACTGGGACTCGATTTCCCTCACTGGCCTCTGCACTGGGACTCGATTCCCCTCACTGGCCTCTGCACAGGGACTGGATTCCCCTCACTGACCTCTGCACTGGGACTCGATTCCCCTCACTGGCCTCTGCACTGGGACTCGATTCCCTCACTGGCCTCTGCACTGGGACTCGATTCCCCTCACTGACCTCTGCACTGGGACTCGATTCCCCTCACTGGCCTCCGCACTCGGACACAATTCCCCTCACTGGCCTCCGTACTGGGACTCGATTCCCCTCACTGGCCTCTGCACTGGGACTCGATTCCCCTCACTGGCCTCCCCACTGGGACTCGATTCCCCTCACTGGCTTCTGCACTGGGACTCGATTCCCCTCACTGGCCTCCGCACTGGGACCCGATTCCCTTCACTGGCCTCCGAACTGGGACTCGATTCCCCTCACTGGCCTCCGCACCGGGACTCGATTCCCCTCACTGGCCTCTGCACTGGGACTCGATTCCCCTCACTGGCCTCTGCACAGGGACTCGATTCCCCTCACTGGCCTCCCCACTGGGACTCGATTCCCCTCACTGGCTTCTGCACTGGGACTCGATTCCCCTCACTGGCCTCTGCACTGGTACTCGATTCCCCTCACTGGCCTCCCCACTGGGACTCGATTCCCCTCACTGGCTTCTGCACTGGGACTCGATTCCCCTCACTGGCCTCCGCACTGGGACTCGATTCCCCTCACTGGCCTCCGCACTGGGACTCGATTCCCCTCACTGGCCTCTGCACAGGGACTCGATTCCCCTCACTGACCTCCGCACTGGGACTCGATTCCCCTCACTGGCTTCTGCACTGTAACTCGATTCCCCTCACTGGCTTCTGCACTGGAACTCGATTCCCCTCACTGGCCTCTGCTCTGGAACTTGGTTCTCCTCACTGGCCTCCGCACTGGGACTCGATTCCCCACACTGACCTCCGCACTGGGACTCGATTCCCCTCACTGGCCTCCGCACTGGGACTCGATTCCCCTCACTGGCCTCTGCACTGGGACTCGATTCCCCTCCCTGGCCTCTGCACTGGTACTCGATTCCCCTCACTGGCCTCTGCACTGGTACTCGATTCCCCTCACTGGCCTCCCCACTGGGACTCGATTCCCCTCACTGGCTTCTGCACTGGGACTCGATTCCCCTCACTGGCCTCCGCACTGGGACCCGATTCCCTTCACTGGCTTCTGCACTGGGACTCGATTCCCCTCACTGGCCTCTGCACTGGTACTCGATTCCCCTCACTGGCTTCTGCACTGGGACTCGATTCCCCTCACTTGCCTCCGCACTGGGACCCGATTCCCTTCACTGGCCTCCGAACTGGGACTCGATTCCCCTCACTGGCCTCCGCACTGGGACTCGATTCCCCTCACTGGCCTCTGCACTGGGACTCGATTCCCCTCACTGGCCTCTGCACAGGGACTCGATTCCCCTCACTGGCCTCCCCACTGGGACTCGATTCCCCTCACTGGCTTCTGCACTGGGACTCGATTCCCCTCACTGGCCTCTGCACTGGTACTCGATTCCCCTCACTGGCCTCCCCACTGGGACTCGATTGCCCTCACTGGCTTCTGCACTGGGACTCAATTCCCCTCACTGGCCTCCGCACTGGGACCCGATTCCCTTCACTGGCCTCCGCAATGGGACTCGATTCCCCTCACTGGCCTCCGCACTGGGACTCGATTTCCCTCACTGGCCTCTGCACTGGGACTCGATTCCCCTCACTGGCCTCTGCACAGGGACTGGATTCCCCTCACTGACCTCTGCACTGGGACTCGATTCCCCTCACTGGCCTCTGCACTGGGACTCGATTCCCTCACTGGCCTCCCCACTGGGACTCGATTCCCCTCACTGGCTTCTGCACTGGGACTCGATTCCCCTCACTGGCCTCCGCACTGGGACCCGATTCCCTTCACTGGCCTCCGAACTGGGACTCGATTCCCCTCACTGGCCTCTGCACTGGGACTCGATTCCCCTCACTGGCCTCCGCACTGGGACTCAATTCCCCTCACTGGCTCTGCACTGGGACTCGATTCCCCTCAATGGCCTTCACACTGGGACTCGATTCCCCTCACTGGCCTCCACACTGGGACTTGATTCCCCACACTGACGTCCACACTGGAACTTGATTCCCCTCACTGGCCTCTGCACCAGGATTCGATTCCCCTCACTGGCCTCTGCACTGGAACTTGATTCCCCTCACTGGCTTCTGCACTGGGACTCGATTCCCCTCACTGGCCTCTGCACTGGGACTCAATTCCCCTCAATGGCCTTCACACTGGGACTCGATTCCCCTCACTGGCCTCCACACTGGGACTCGATTCCCCTCACTGGCTTCTGCACTGTAACTCGATTCCCCTCACTGGCCTCTGCACTGGTACTCGATTCCCCTCACTGGCCTCCCCACTGGGACCCGATTCCCTTCACTGGCTTCTGCACTGGGACTCGATTCCCCTCACTGGCCTCTGCACTGGTACTCGATTCCCCTCACTGGCTTCTGCACTGGGACTCGATTCCCCTCACTGGCCTCCGCACTGGGACCCGATTCCCTTCACTGGCCTCCGAACTGGGACTCGATTCCCCTCACTGGCCTCCGCACTGGGACTCGATTCCCCTCACTGGCCTCTGCACTGGGACTCGATTCCCCTCACTGGCCTCTGCACAGGGACTCGATTCCCCTCACTGGCCTCCCCACTGGGACTCGATTCCCCTCACTGGCTTCTGCACTGGGACTCGATTCCCCTCACTGGCCTCTGCACTGGGACTCGATTCCCTCACTGGCCTCCCCACTGGGACTCGATTCCCCTCACTGGCTTCTGCACTGGGACTCGATTCCCCTCACTGGCCTCCGCACTGGGACCCGATTCCCTTCACTGGCCTCCGAACTGGGACTCGATTCCCCTCACTGGCCTCTGCACTGGGACTCGATTCCCCTCACTGGCCTCCGCACTGGGACTCAATTCCCCTCACTGGCTCTGCACTGGGACTCGATTCCCCTCAATGGCCTTCACACTGGGACTCGATTCCCCTCACTGGCCTCCACACTGGGACTTGATTCCCCACACTGACGTCCACACTGGAACTTGATTCCCCTCACTGGCCTCTGCACCAGGATTCGATTCCCCTCACTGGCCTCTGCACTGGAACTTGATTCCCCTCACTGGCTTCTGCACTGGGACTCGATTCCCCTCACTGGCCTCTGCACTGGGACTCAATTCCCCTCAATGGCCTTCACACTGGGACTCGATTCCCCTCACTGGCCTCCACACTGGGACTCGATTCCCCTCACTGGCTTCTGCACTGTAACTCGATTCCCCTCACTGGCCTCTGCACTGGTACTCGATTCCCCTCACTGGCCTCCCCACTGGGACTCGATTGCCCTCACTGGCTTCTGCACTGGGACTCAATTCCCCTCACTGGCCTCCGCACTGGGACCCGATTCCCTTCACTGGCCTCCGCAATGGGACTCGATTCCCCTCACTGGCCTCCGCACTGGGACTCGATTTCCCTCACTGGCCTCTGCACTGGGACTCGATTCCCCTCACTGGCCTCTGCACAGGGACTGGATTCCCCTCACTGACCTCTGCACTGGGACTCGATTCCCCTCACTGGCCTCTGCACTGGGACTCGATTCCCTCACTGGCCTCCCCACTGGGACTCGATTCCCCTCACTGGCTTCTGCACTGGGACTCGATTCCCCTCACTGGCCTCTGCACTGGTACTCGATTCCCCTCACTGGCCTCCGCACTGGGACTCGATTCCCCTCACTGGCCTCTGCACTGGGACTCGATTCCCCTCACTGGCCTCCGCACTGGGACTCAATTCCCCTCACTGGCTCTGCACTGGGACTCGATTCCCCTCAATGGCCTTCACACTGGGACTCGATTCCCCTCACTGGCCTCCACACTGGGACTTGATTCCCCACACTGACGTCCACACTGGAACTTGATTCCCCTCACTGGCCTCTGCACCAGGATTCGATTCCCCTCACTGGCCTCTGCACTGGAACTTGATTCCCCTCACTGGCTTCTGCACTGGGACTCGATTCCCCTCACTGGCCTCAGCACTGGGACTCAATTCCCCTCAATGGCCTTCACACTGGGACTCGATTCCCCTCACTGGCCTCCACACTGGGACTCGATTCCCCTCACTGGCTTCTGCACTGTAACTCGATTCCCCTCACTGGCTTCTGCACTGGAACTCGATTCCCCTCACTGGCCTCTGCTCTGGAACTTGGTTCTCCTCACTGGCCTCCGCACTGGGACTCGATTCCCCACACTGACCTCCGCACTGGGACTCGATTCCCCTCACTGGCCTCCGCACTGGGACTCGATTCCCCTCACTGGCCTCTGCACTGGGACTCGATTCCCCTCCCTGGCCTCTGCACTGGTACTCGATTCCCCTCACTGGCCTCTGCACTGGTACTCGATTCCCCTCACTGGCCTCCCCACTGGGACTCGATTCCCCTCACTGGCTTCTGCACTGGGACTCGATTCCCCTCACTGGCCTCCGCACTGGGACCCGATTCCCTTCACTGGCTTCTGCACTGGGACTCGATTCCCCTCACTGGCCTCTGCACTGGTACTCGATTCCCCTCACTGGCTTCTGCACTGGGACTCGATTCCCCTCACTGGCCTCCGCACTGGGACCCGATTCCCTTCACTGGCCTCCGAACTGGGACTCGATTCCCCTCACTGGCCTCCGCACTGGGACTCGATTCCCCTCACTGACCTCCGCACTGGGACTCGATTCCCCTCACTGGCCTCCGCACTTGGACTCGATTCCCCTCACTGGCCTCCGCACTGGGACTCGATTCCCCTCACTGGCCTCTGCACTGGGACTCGATTCCCCTCACTGACCTCCGCACTGGGACTCGATTCCCCACACTGACCTCCGCACTTGGACTCGATTCCGCTCACTGGCCTCCGTACTGGAACTTGATTCCCCTCACTGGCTTCTGCACTGGGACTCGATTCCCCTCAATGGCCTCCGCACTGGGACTCAATTCCCCTCACTGGTCTCCGCATTGGGACTCGATTCCCCTCACTGGCCTCTGCACCAGGACTTGTTTCCCCTCACTGGCCTCCGCACTGGGACCCAATTCCCCTCACTGGCCTCTGCACTGGGACTCGATTCTCCTCAATGGCCTTCACACTGGGACTCGATTCCCCTCACTGACCTCCGCACTGGGACTCGATTCCCCTCACTGGCTTCTGCACTGTAACTCGATTCCCCTCACTGGCTTCTGCACTGGAACTCGATTCCCCTCACTGGCCTCTGCTCTGGAACTTGGTTCTCCTCACTGGCCTCCGCACTGGGACTCGATTCCCCACACTGACCTCCGCACTGGGACTCGATTCCCCTCACTGGCCTCCGCACTGGGACTCGATTCCCCTCACTGGCCTCTGCACTGGGACTCGATTCCCCTCCCTGGCCTCTGCACTGGTACTCGATTCCCCTCACTGGCCTCTGCACTGGTACTCGATTCCCCTCACTGGCCTCCCCACTGGGACTCGATTCCCCTCACTGGCTTCTGCACTGGGACTAGATTCCCCTCACTGGCCTCCGCACTGGGACCCGATTCCCTTCACTGGCTTCTGCACTGGGACTCGATTCCCCTCACTGGCCTCTGCACTGGTACTCGATTCCCCTCACTGGCTTCTGCACTGGGACTCGATTCCCCTCACTGGCCTCCGCACTGGGACCCGATTCCCTTCACTGGCCTCCGAACTGGGACTCGATTCCCCTCACTGGCCTCCGCACTGGGACTCGATTCCCCTCACTGGCCTCTGCACTGGGACTCGATTCCCCTCACTGGCCTCTGCACAGGGACTCGATTCCCCTCACTGGCCTCCCCACTGGGACTCGATTCCCCTCACTGGCCTCTGCACTGGTACTCGATTCCCCTCACTGGCCTCCCCACTGGGACTCGATTGCCCTCACTGGCTTCTGCACTGGGACTCGATTCCCCTCACTGGCCTCCGCACTGGTACTCGATTCCCCTCACTGGCCTCCCCACTGGGACTCGATTGCCCTCACTGGCTTCTGCACTGGGACTCGATTCCCCTCACTGGCCTCCGCACTGGGACCCGATTCCCTTCACTGGCCTCCGCAATGGGACTCGATTCCCCTCACTGGCCTCCGCACTGGGACTCGATTTCCCTCACTGGCCTCTGCACTGGGACTCGATTCCCCTCACTGGCCTCTGCACAGGGACTGGATTCCCCTCACTGACCTCTGCACTGGGACTCGATTCCCCTCACTGGCCTCTGCACTGGGACTCGATTCCCTCACTGGCCTCTGCACTGGGACTCGATTCCCCTCACTGACCTCTGCACTGGGACTCGATTCCCCTCACTGGCCTCCGCACTCGGACACAATTCCCCTCACTGGCCTCCGTACTGGGACTCGATTCCCCTCACTGGCCTCTGCACTGGGACTCGATTCCCCTCACTGGCCTCCCCACTGGGACTCGATTCCCCTCACTGGCTTCTGCACTGGGACTCGATTCCCCTCACTGGCCTCCGCACTGGGACCCGATTCCCTTCACTGGCCTCCGAACTGGGACTCGATTCCCCTCACTGGCCTCCGCACCGGGACTCGATTCCCCTCACTGGCCTCTGCACTGGGACTCGATTCCCCTCACTGGCCTCTGCACAGGGACTCGATTCCCCTCACTGGCCTCCCCACTGGGACTCGATTCCCCTCACTGGCTTCTGCACTGGGACTCGATTCCCCTCACTGGCCTCTGCACTGGTACTCGATTCCCCTCACTGGCCTCCCCACTGGGACTCGATTCCCCTCACTGGCTTCTGCACTGGGACTCGATTCCCCTCACTGGCCTCCGCACTGGGACTCGATTCCCCTCACTGGCCTCCGCACTGGGACTCGATTCCCCTCACTGGCCTCTGCACAGGGACTCGATTCCCCTCACTGGCCTCTGCACTGGGACTCGATTCCCCTCACTGGCCTCTGCACTGGGACTCGATTCCCTCACTGGCCTCTGCAATGGGACTCGATTCCCCTCACTGACCTCTGCACTGGGACTCGATTCCCCTCACTGGCCTCCGCACTGGGACTCGATTCCCCAAACTGACCTCCGCACTGGGACTCGATTCCGCTCACTGGCCTCCGCACTGGGACTCGATTCCCCTCACTGACCTCTGCACTGTGACTCGATTCCCCTCACTGGCCTCCGCACTGGGACTCGATTCCCCTCACTGGCCTCCGTACTGGGACTCGATTCCCCTCACTGACCTCCGCACTGGGACTCGATTCCCCTCACTGGCCTCCGCACTTGGACTCGATTCCCCTCACTGGCCTCCGCACTGGGACTCGATTCCCCTCACTGGCCTCTGCACTGGGACTCGATTCCCCTCACTGACCTCCGCACTGGGACTCGATTCCCCACACTGACCTCCGCACTTGGACTCGATTCCGCTCACTGGCCTCCGCACTGGGACTCGATTCCCCTCACTAGCCTCCGCACTGGGACTCAATTCCCCTCACTGGCCTCCGCACTGGGACTCGATTCCGCTCACTGGCCTCCGCACTGGGACCCGATTCCCTTCACTCGCCTCCGCACTGGGACTTGATTCCCCTCACTGGCCTCTGCAATGGAACTTGATTCCCCTCACTGGCCTCTGCACTGGGACTCAATTCCCCTCAATGGCCTTCACACTGGGACTCGATTCCCCTCACTGGCCTCCACACTGGGACTTGATTCCCCACACTGACGTCCACACTGGAACTTGATTCCCCTCACTGGCCTCTGCACCAGGACTCGATTCCCCTCACTGGCCTCTGCACTGGGACTCGATTCCCCTCACTGGCCTCTGCACTGGGACTCGATTCCCCTCACTGGCCTCTGCACTGGGACTCGATTCCCTCACTGGCCTCTGCACTGGGACTCGATTCCCCTCACTGACCTCTGCACTGGGACTCGATTCCCCTCACTGGCCTCCGCACTCGGACACAATTCCCCTCACTGGCCTCCGTACTGGGACTCGATTGCCCTCACTGGCCTCTGCACTGGGACTCAATTCCCCTCACTGGCCTCTGCACTGGGACTCAATTCCCCTCAATGGCCTTCACACTGGGACTCGATTCCCCTCACTGGCCTCCACACTGGGACTTGATTCCCCACACTGACGTCCACACTGGAACTTGATTCCCCTCACTGGCCTCTGCACCAGGATTCGATTCCCCTCACTGGCCTCTGCACTGGAACTTGATTCCCCTCACTGGCTTCTGCACTGGGACTCGATTCCCCTCACTGGCCTCCGCACTGGGACTTGATTCCCCACACTGACCTCTGCACTTGGACTCGATTCCGCTCACTGGCCTCCGCACTGGGACTCAATTCCCCTCACTGACCTCTGCACTGGGACTCGATTCCCCTCACTGACCTCTGCACTGGGACTCGATTCCCTCACTGGCCTCTGCACTGGGACTCGATTCCCCTCACTGACCTCTGCACTGGGACTCGATTCCCCTCACTGGCCTCCGCACTCGGACACAATTCCCCTCACTGGCCTCCGTACTGGGACTCGATTCCCCTCACTGGCCTCTGCACTGGGACTCGATTCCCCTCACTGGCCTCCCCACTGGGACTCGATTCCCCTCACTGGCTTCTGCACTGGGACTCGATTCCCCTCACTGGCCTCCGCACTGGGACCCGATTCCCTTCACTGGCCTCCGAACTGGGACTCGATTCCCCTCACTGGCCTCCGCACTGGGACTCGATTCCCCTCACTGGCCTCTGCACTGGGACTCGATTCCCCTCACTGGCCTCTGCACAGGGACTCGATTCCCCTCACTGGCCTCCCCACTGGGACTCGATTCCCCTCACTGGCTTCTGCACTGGGACTCGATTCCCCTCACTGGCCTCTGCACTGGTACTCGATTCCCCTCACTGGCCTCCCCACTGGGACTCGATTCCCCTCACTGGCTTCTGCACTGGGACTCGATTCCCCTCACTGGCCTCCGCACTGGGACCCGATTCCCTTCACTGGCCTCCGCACTGGGACTCGATTCCCCTCACTGGCCTCCGCACTGGGACTCGATTCCCCTCACTGGCCTCTGCACAGGGACTCGATTCCCCTCACTGGCCTCTGCACTGGGACTCGATTCCCCTCACTGGCCTCTGCACTGGGACTCGATTCCCTCACTGGCCTCTGCACTGGGACTCGATTCCCCTCACTGACCTCTGCACTGGGACTCGATTCCCCTCACTGGCCTCCGCACTCGGACACAATTCCCCTCACTGGCCTCCGTACTGGGACTCGATTCCCCTCACTGGCCTCTGCACTGGGACTCGATTCCCCTCACTGGCCTCCGCACTGGGACTCAATTCCCCTCACTGGCTCTGCACTGGGACTCGATTCCCCTCACTGGCCACCGCACTGGGACTCGATTCCCCAAACTGACCTCCGCACTGGGACTCGATTCCGCTCACTGGCCTCCGCACTGGGACTCGATTCCCCTCACTGGCCTCTGCACTGTGACTCGATTCCCCTCACTGGCCTCCGCACTGGGACTCGATTCTCCTCACTGACCTCCGCACTGGGACTCGATTCCCCTCACTGACCTCCGCACTGGGACTCGATTCCCCTCACTGGCCTCCGCACTTGGACTCGATTCCCCTCACTGGCCTCCGCACTGGGACTCGATTCCCCTCACTGGCCTCTGCACTGGGACTCGATTCCCCTCACTGACCTCCGCACTGGGACTCGATTCCCCACACTGACCTCCGCACTTGGACTCGATTCCCTTCACTCGCCTCCGCACTGGGACTTGATTCCCCTCACTGGCCTCTGCACTGGAACTTGATTCCCCTCACTGGCCTCTGCACTGGGACTCAATTCCCCTCAATGGCCTTCACACTGGGACTCGATTCCCCTCACTGGCCTCCACACTGGGACTTGATTCCCCACACTGACGTCCACACTGGATCTTGATTCCCCTCACTGGCCCCTGCACCAGGACTCGATTCCCCTCACTGGCCTCTGCACTGGGACTCAATTCCCCTCACTGGCCTCCACACTGGGACTTGATTCCCCACACTGACGTCCACACTGGATCTTGATTCCCCTCACTGGCCCCTGCACCAGGACTCGATTGCCCTCACTGGCCTCTGCACTGGGACTCAATTCCCCTCACTGGCCTCTGCACTGGGACTCAATTCCCCTCAATGGCCTTCACACTGGGACTCGATTCCCCTCACTGGCCTCCACACTGGGACTTGATTCCCCACACTGACGTCCACACTGGAACTTGATTCCCCTCACTGGCCTCTGCACCAGGATTCGATTCCCCTCACTGGCCTCTGCACTGGAACTTGATTCCCCTCACTGGCTTCTGCACTGGGACTCGATTCCCCTCACTGGCCTCTGCACTGGGACTCAATTCCCCTCAATGGCCTTCACACTGGGACTCGATTCCCCTCACTGGCCTCCACACTGGGACTCGATTCCCCTCACTGGCTTCTGCACTGTAACTCGATTCCCCTCACTGGCCTCTGCACTGGTACTCGATTCCCCTCACTGGCCTCCCCACTGGGACCCGATTCCCTTCACTGGCTTCTGCACTGGGACTCGATTCCCCTCACTGGCCTCTGCACTGGTACTCGATTCCCCTCACTGGCTTCTGCACTGGGACTCGATTCCCCTCACTGGCCTCCGCACTGGGACCCGATTCCCTTCACTGGCCTCCGAACTGGGACTCGATTCCCCTCACTGGCCTCCGCACTGGGACTCGATTCCCCTCACTGGCCTCTGCACTGGGACTCGATTCCCCTCACTGGCCTCTGCACAGGGACTCGATTCCCCTCACTGGCCTCCCCACTGGGACTCGATTCCCCTCACTGGCTTCTGCACTGGGACTCGATTCCCCTCACTGGCCTCTGCACTGGGACTCGATTCCCTCACTGGCCTCCCCACTGGGACTCGATTCCCCTCACTGGCTTCTGCACTGGGACTCGATTCCCCTCACTGGCCTCCGCACTGGGACCCGATTCCCTTCACTGGCCTCCGAACTGGGACTCGATTCCCCTCACTGGCCTCTGCACTGGGACTCGATTCCCCTCACTGGCCTCCGCACTGGGACTCAATTCCCCTCACTGGCTCTGCACTGGGACTCGATTCCCCTCAATGGCCTTCACACTGGGACTCGATTCCCCTCACTGGCCTCCACACTGGGACTTGATTCCCCACACTGACGTCCACACTGGAACTTGATTCCCCTCACTGGCCTCTGCACCAGGATTCGATTCCCCTCACTGGCCTCTGCACTGGAACTTGATTCCCCTCACTGGCTTCTGCACTGGGACTCGATTCCCCTCACTGGCCTCTGCACTGGGACTCAATTCCCCTCAATGGCCTTCACACTGGGACTCGATTCCCCTCACTGGCCTCCACACTGGGACTCGATTCCCCTCACTGGCTTCTGCACTGTAACTCGATTCCCCTCACTGGCCTCTGCACTGGTACTCGATTCCCCTCACTGGCCTCCCCACTGGGACTCGATTGCCCTCACTGGCTTCTGCACTGGGACTCAATTCCCCTCACTGGCCTCCGCACTGGGACCCGATTCCCTTCACTGGCCTCCGCAATGGGACTCGATTCCCCTCACTGGCCTCCGCACTGGGACTCGATTTCCCTCACTGGCCTCTGCACTGGGACTCGATTCCCCTCACTGGCCTCTGCACAGGGACTGGATTCCCCTCACTGACCTCTGCACTGGGACTCGATTCCCCTCACTGGCCTCTGCACTGGGACTCGATTCCCTCACTGGCCTCCCCACTGGGACTCGATTCCCCTCACTGGCTTCTGCACTGGGACTCGATTCCCCTCACTGGCCTCCGCACTGGGACCCGATTCCCTTCACTGGCCTCCGAACTGGGACTCGATTCCCCTCACTGGCCTCTGCACTGGGACTCGATTCCCCTCACTGGCCTCCGCACTGGGACTCAATTCCCCTCACTGGCTCTGCACTGGGACTCGATTCCCCTCAATGGCCTTCACACTGGGACTCGATTCCCCTCACTGGCCTCCACACTGGGACTTGATTCCCCACACTGACGTCCACACTGGAACTTGATTCCCCTCACTGGCCTCTGCACCAGGATTCGATTCCCCTCACTGGCCTCTGCACTGGAACTTGATTCCCCTCACTGGCTTCTGCACTGGGACTCGATTCCCCTCACTGGCCTCAGCACTGGGACTCAATTCCCCTCAATGGCCTTCACACTGGGACTCGATTCCCCTCACTGGCCTCCACACTGGGACTCGATTCCCCTCACTGGCTTCTGCACTGTAACTCGATTCCCCTCACTGGCTTCTGCACTGGAACTCGATTCCCCTCACTGGCCTCTGCTCTGGAACTTGGTTCTCCTCACTGGCCTCCGCACTGGGACTCGATTCCCCACACTGACCTCCGCACTGGGACTCGATTCCCCTCACTGGCCTCCGCACTGGGACTCGATTCCCCTCACTGGCCTCTGCACTGGGACTCGATTCCCCTCCCTGGCCTCTGCACTGGTACTCGATTCCCCTCACTGGCCTCTGCACTGGTACTCGATTCCCCTCACTGGCCTCCCCACTGGGACTCGATTCCCCTCACTGGCTTCTGCACTGGGACTCGATTCCCCTCACTGGCCTCCGCACTGGGACCCGATTCCCTTCACTGGCTTCTGCACTGGGACTCGATTCCCCTCACTGGCCTCTGCACTGGTACTCGATTCCCCTCACTGGCTTCTGCACTGGGACTCGATTCCCCTCACTGGCCTCCGCACTGGGACCCGATTCCCTTCACTGGCCTCCGAACTGGGACTCGATTCCCCTCACTGGCCTCCGCACTGGGACTCGATTCCCCTCACTGACCTCCGCACTGGGACTCGATTCCCCTCACTGGCCTCCGCACTTGGACTCGATTCCCCTCACTGGCCTCCGCACTGGGACTCGATTCCCCTCACTGGCCTCTGCACTGGGACTCGATTCCCCTCACTGACCTCCGCACTGGGACTCGATTCCCCACACTGACCTCCGCACTTGGACTCGATTCCGCTCACTGGCCTCCGTACTGGAACTTGATTCCCCTCACTGGCTTCTGCACTGGGACTCGATTCCCCTCAATGGCCTCCGCACTGGGACTCAATTCCCCTCACTGGTCTCCGCATTGGGACTCGATTCCCCTCACTGGCCTCTGCACCAGGACTTGTTTCCCCTCACTGGCCTCCGCACTGGGACCCAATTCCCCTCACTGGCCTCTGCACTGGGACTCGATTCTCCTCAATGGCCTTCACACTGGGACTCGATTCCCCTCACTGACCTCCGCACTGGGACTCGATTCCCCTCACTGGCTTCTGCACTGTAACTCGATTCCCCTCACTGGCTTCTGCACTGGAACTCGATTCCCCTCACTGGCCTCTGCTCTGGAACTTGGTTCTCCTCACTGGCCTCCGCACTGGGACTCGATTCCCCACACTGACCTCCGCACTGGGACTCGATTCCCCTCACTGGCCTCCGCACTGGGACTCGATTCCCCTCACTGGCCTCTGCACTGGGACTCGATTCCCCTCCCTGGCCTCTGCACTGGTACTCGATTCCCCTCACTGGCCTCTGCACTGGTACTCGATTCCCCTCACTGGCCTCCCCACTGGGACTCGATTCCCCTCACTGGCTTCTGCACTGGGACTAGATTCCCCTCACTGGCCTCCGCACTGGGACCCGATTCCCTTCACTGGCTTCTGCACTGGGACTCGATTCCCCTCACTGGCCTCTGCACTGGTACTCGATTCCCCTCACTGGCTTCTGCACTGGGACTCGATTCCCCTCACTGGCCTCCGCACTGGGACCCGATTCCCTTCACTGGCCTCCGAACTGGGACTCGATTCCCCTCACTGGCCTCCGCACTGGGACTCGATTCCCCTCACTGGCCTCTGCACTGGGACTCGATTCCCCTCACTGGCCTCTGCACAGGGACTCGATTCCCCTCACTGGCCTCCCCACTGGGACTCGATTCCCCTCACTGGCCTCTGCACTGGTACTCGATTCCCCTCACTGGCCTCCCCACTGGGACTCGATTGCCCTCACTGGCTTCTGCACTGGGACTCGATTCCCCTCACTGGCCTCCGCACTGGTACTCGATTCCCCTCACTGGCCTCCCCACTGGGACTCGATTGCCCTCACTGGCTTCTGCACTGGGACTCGATTCCCCTCACTGGCCTCCGCACTGGGACCCGATTCCCTTCACTGGCCTCCGCAATGGGACTCGATTCCCCTCACTGGCCTCCGCACTGGGACTCGATTTCCCTCACTGGCCTCTGCACTGGGACTCGATTCCCCTCACTGGCCTCTGCACAGGGACTGGATTCCCCTCACTGACCTCTGCACTGGGACTCGATTCCCCTCACTGGCCTCTGCACTGGGACTCGATTCCCTCACTGGCCTCTGCACTGGGACTCGATTCCCCTCACTGACCTCTGCACTGGGACTCGATTCCCCTCACTGGCCTCCGCACTCGGACACAATTCCCCTCACTGGCCTCCGTACTGGGACTCGATTCCCCTCACTGGCCTCTGCACTGGGACTCGATTCCCCTCACTGGCCTCCCCACTGGGACTCGATTCCCCTCACTGGCTTCTGCACTGGGACTCGATTCCCCTCACTGGCCTCCGCACTGGGACCCGATTCCCTTCACTGGCCTCCGAACTGGGACTCGATTCCCCTCACTGGCCTCCGCACCGGGACTCGATTCCCCTCACTGGCCTCTGCACTGGGACTCGATTCCCCTCACTGGCCTCTGCACAGGGACTCGATTCCCCTCACTGGCCTCCCCACTGGGACTCGATTCCCCTCACTGGCTTCTGCACTGGGACTCGATTCCCCTCACTGGCCTCTGCACTGGTACTCGATTCCCCTCACTGGCCTCCCCACTGGGACTCGATTCCCCTCACTGGCTTCTGCACTGGGACTCGATTCCCCTCACTGGCCTCCGCACTGGGACTCGATTCCCCTCACTGGCCTCCGCACTGGGACTCGATTCCCCTCACTGGCCTCTGCACAGGGACTCGATTCCCCTCACTGGCCTCTGCACTGGGACTCGATTCCCCTCACTGGCCTCTGCACTGGGACTCGATTCCCTCACTGGCCTCTGCAATGGGACTCGATTCCCCTCACTGACCTCTGCACTGGGACTCGATTCCCCTCACTGGCCTCCGCACTGGGACTCGATTCCCCAAACTGACCTCCGCACTGGGACTCGATTCCGCTCACTGGCCTCCGCACTGGGACTCGATTCCCCTCACTGACCTCTGCACTGTGACTCGATTCCCCTCACTGGCCTCCGCACTGGGACTCGATTCCCCTCACTGGCCTCCGTACTGGGACTCGATTCCCCTCACTGACCTCCGCACTGGGACTCGATTCCCCTCACTGGCCTCCGCACTTGGACTCGATTCCCCTCACTGGCCTCCGCACTGGGACTCGATTCCCCTCACTGGCCTCTGCACTGGGACTCGATTCCCCTCACTGACCTCCGCACTGGGACTCGATTCCCCACACTGACCTCCGCACTTGGACTCGATTCCGCTCACTGGCCTCCGCACTGGGACTCGATTCCCCTCACTAGCCTCCGCACTGGGACTCAATTCCCCTCACTGGCCTCCGCACTGGGACTCGATTCCGCTCACTGGCCTCCGCACTGGGACCCGATTCCCTTCACTCGCCTCCGCACTGGGACTTGATTCCCCTCACTGGCCTCTGCAATGGAACTTGATTCCCCTCACTGGCCTCTGCACTGGGACTCAATTCCCCTCAATGGCCTTCACACTGGGACTCGATTCCCCTCACTGGCCTCCACACTGGGACTTGATTCCCCACACTGACGTCCACACTGGAACTTGATTCCCCTCACTGGCCTCTGCACCAGGACTCGATTCCCCTCACTGGCCTCTGCACTGGGACTCGATTCCCCTCACTGGCCTCTGCACTGGGACTCGATTCCCCTCACTGGCCTCTGCACTGGGACTCGATTCCCTCACTGGCCTCTGCACTGGGACTCGATTCCCCTCACTGACCTCTGCACTGGGACTCGATTCCCCTCACTGGCCTCCGCACTCGGACACAATTCCCCTCACTGGCCTCCGTACTGGGACTCGATTGCCCTCACTGGCCTCTGCACTGGGACTCAATTCCCCTCACTGGCCTCTGCACTGGGACTCAATTCCCCTCAATGGCCTTCACACTGGGACTCGATTCCCCTCACTGGCCTCCACACTGGGACTTGATTCCCCACACTGACGTCCACACTGGAACTTGATTCCCCTCACTGGCCTCTGCACCAGGATTCGATTCCCCTCACTGGCCTCTGCACTGGAACTTGATTCCCCTCACTGGCTTCTGCACTGGGACTCGATTCCCCTCACTGGCCTCCGCACTGGGACTTGATTCCCCACACTGACCTCTGCACTTGGACTCGATTCCGCTCACTGGCCTCCGCACTGGGACTCAATTCCCCTCACTGACCTCTGCACTGGGACTCGATTCCCCTCACTGACCTCTGCACTGGGACTCGATTCCCTCACTGGCCTCTGCACTGGGACTCGATTCCCCTCACTGACCTCTGCACTGGGACTCGATTCCCCTCACTGGCCTCCGCACTCGGACACAATTCCCCTCACTGGCCTCCGTACTGGGACTCGATTCCCCTCACTGGCCTCTGCACTGGGACTCGATTCCCCTCACTGGCCTCCCCACTGGGACTCGATTCCCCTCACTGGCTTCTGCACTGGGACTCGATTCCCCTCACTGGCCTCCGCACTGGGACCCGATTCCCTTCACTGGCCTCCGAACTGGGACTCGATTCCCCTCACTGGCCTCCGCACTGGGACTCGATTCCCCTCACTGGCCTCTGCACTGGGACTCGATTCCCCTCACTGGCCTCTGCACAGGGACTCGATTCCCCTCACTGGCCTCCCCACTGGGACTCGATTCCCCTCACTGGCTTCTGCACTGGGACTCGATTCCCCTCACTGGCCTCTGCACTGGTACTCGATTCCCCTCACTGGCCTCCCCACTGGGACTCGATTCCCCTCACTGGCTTCTGCACTGGGACTCGATTCCCCTCACTGGCCTCCGCACTGGGACCCGATTCCCTTCACTGGCCTCCGCACTGGGACTCGATTCCCCTCACTGGCCTCCGCACTGGGACTCGATTCCCCTCACTGGCCTCTGCACAGGGACTCGATTCCCCTCACTGGCCTCTGCACTGGGACTCGATTCCCCTCACTGGCCTCTGCACTGGGACTCGATTCCCTCACTGGCCTCTGCACTGGGACTCGATTCCCCTCACTGACCTCTGCACTGGGACTCGATTCCCCTCACTGGCCTCCGCACTCGGACACAATTCCCCTCACTGGCCTCTGCACAGGGACTCGATTCCCCTCACTGGCCTCTGCACTGGGACTCGATTCCCCTCACTGGCCTCTGCACTGGGACTCGATTCCCTCACTGGCCTCTGCAATGGGACTCGATTCCCCTCACTGACCTCTGCACTGGGACTCGATTCCCCTCACTGGCCTCCGCACTGGGACTCGATTCCCCAAACTGACCTCCGCACTGGGACTCGATTCCGCTCACTGGCCTCCGCACTGGGACTCGATTCCCCTCACTGACCTCTGCACTGTGACTCGATTCCCCTCACTGGCCTCCGCACTGGGACTCGATTCCCCTCACTGGCCTCCGTACTGGGACTCGATTCCCCTCACTGACCTCCGCACTGGGACTCGATTCCCCTCACTGGCCTCCGCACTTGGACTCGATTCCCCTCACTGGCCTCCGCACTGGGACTCGATTCCCCTCACTGGCCTCTGCACTGGGACTCGATTCCCCTCACTGACCTCCGCACTGGGACTCGATTCCCCACACTGACCTCCGCACTTGGACTCGATTCCGCTCACTGGCCTCCGCACTGGGACTCGATTCCCCTCACTAGCCTCCGCACTGGGACTCAATTCCCCTCACTGGCCTCCGCACTGGGACTCGATTCCGCTCACTGGCCTCCGCACTGGGACCCGATTCCCTTCACTCGCCTCCGCACTGGGACTTGATTCCCCTCACTGGCCTCTGCAATGGAACTTGATTCCCCTCACTGGCCTCTGCACTGGGACTCAATTCCCCTCAATGGCCTTCACACTGGGACTCGATTCCCCTCACTGGCCTCCACACTGGGACTTGATTCCCCACACTGACGTCCACACTGGAACTTGATTCCCCTCACTGGCCTCTGCACCAGGACTCGATTCCCCTCACTGGCCTCTGCACTGGGACTCGATTCCCCTCACTGGCCTCTGCACTGGGACTCGATTCCCCTCACTGGCCTCTGCACTGGGACTCGATTCCCTCACTGGCCTCTGCACTGGGACTCGATTCCCCTCACTGACCTCTGCACTGGGACTCGATTCCCCTCACTGGCCTCCGCACTCGGACACAATTCCCCTCACTGGCCTCCGTACTGGGACTCGATTGCCCTCACTGGCCTCTGCACTGGGACTCAATTCCCCTCACTGGCCTCTGCACTGGGACTCAATTCCCCTCAATGGCCTTCACACTGGGACTCGATTCCCCTCACTGGCCTCCACACTGGGACTTGATTCCCCACACTGACGTCCACACTGGAACTTGATTCCCCTCACTGGCCTCTGCACCAGGATTCGATTCCCCTCACTGGCCTCTGCACTGGAACTTGATTCCCCTCACTGGCTTCTGCACTGGGACTCGATTCCCCTCACTGGCCTCCGCACTGGGACTTGATTCCCCACACTGACCTCTGCACTTGGACTCGATTCCGCTCACTGGCCTCCGCACTGGGACTCAATTCCCCTCACTGACCTCTGCACTGGGACTCGATTCCCCTCACTGACCTCTGCACTGGGACTCGATTCCCTCACTGGCCTCTGCACTGGGACTCGATTCCCCTCACTGACCTCTGCACTGGGACTCGATTCCCCTCACTGGCCTCCGCACTCGGACACAATTCCCCTCACTGGCCTCCGTACTGGGACTCGATTCCCCTCACTGGCCTCTGCACTGGGACTCGATTCCCCTCACTGGCCTCCCCACTGGGACTCGATTCCCCTCACTGGCTTCTGCACTGGGACTCGATTCCCCTCACTGGCCTCCGCACTGGGACCCGATTCCCTTCACTGGCCTCCGAACTGGGACTCGATTCCCCTCACTGGCCTCCGCACTGGGACTCGATTCCCCTCACTGGCCTCTGCACTGGGACTCGATTCCCCTCACTGGCCTCTGCACAGGGACTCGATTCCCCTCACTGGCCTCCCCACTGGGACTCGATTCCCCTCACTGGCTTCTGCACTGGGACTCGATTCCCCTCACTGGCCTCTGCACTGGTACTCGATTCCCCTCACTGGCCTCCCCACTGGGACTCGATTCCCCTCACTGGCTTCTGCACTGGGACTCGATTCCCCTCACTGGCCTCCGCACTGGGACCCGATTCCCTTCACTGGCCTCCGCACTGGGACTCGATTCCCCTCACTGGCCTCCGCACTGGGACTCGATTCCCCTCACTGGCCTCTGCACAGGGACTCGATTCCCCTCACTGGCCTCTGCACTGGGACTCGATTCCCCTCACTGGCCTCTGCACTGGGACTCGATTCCCTCACTGGCCTCTGCACTGGGACTCGATTCCCCTCACTGACCTCTGCACTGGGACTCGATTCCCCTCACTGGCCTCCGCACTCGGACACAATTCCCCTCACTGGCCTCCGTACTGGGACTCGATTCCCCTCACTGGCCTCTGCACTGGGACTCGATTCCCCTCACTGGCCTCCGCACTGGGACTCAATTCCCCTCACTGGCTCTGCACTGGGACTCGATTCCCCTCACTGGCCACCGCACTGGGACTCGATTCCCCAAACTGACCTCCGCACTGGGACTCGATTCCGCTCACTGGCCTCCGCACTGGGACTCGATTCCCCTCACTGGCCTCTGCACTGTGACTCGATTCCCCTCACTGGCCTCCGCACTGGGACTCGATTCTCCTCACTGACCTCCGCACTGGGACTCGATTCCCCTCACTGACCTCCGCACTGGGACTCGATTCCCCTCACTGGCCTCCGCACTTGGACTCGATTCCCCTCACTGGCCTCCGCACTGGGACTCGATTCCCCTCACTGGCCTCTGCACTGGGACTCGATTCCCCTCACTGACCTCCGCACTGGGACTCGATTCCCCACACTGACCTCCGCACTTGGACTCGATTCCCTTCACTCGCCTCCGCACTGGGACTTGATTCCCCTCACTGGCCTCTGCACTGGAACTTGATTCCCCTCACTGGCCTCTGCACTGGGACTCAATTCCCCTCAATGGCCTTCACACTGGGACTCGATTCCCCTCACTGGCCTCCACACTGGGACTTGATTCCCCACACTGACGTCCACACTGGATCTTGATTCCCCTCACTGGCCCCTGCACCAGGACTCGATTCCCCTCACTGGCCTCTGCACTGGGACTCAATTCCCCTCACTGGCCTCCACACTGGGACTTGATTCCCCACACTGACGTCCACACTGGATCTTGATTCCCCTCACTGGCCCCTGCACCAGGACTCGATTGCCCTCACTGGCCTCTGCACTGGGACTCAATTCCCCTCACTGGCCTCTGCACTGGGACTCAATTCCCCTCAATGGCCTTCACACTGGGACTCGATTCCCCTCACTGGCCTCCACACTGGGACTTGATTCCCCACACTGACGTCCACACTGGAACTTGATTCCCCTCACTGGCCTCTGCACCAGGATTCGATTCCCCTCACTGGCCTCTGCACTGGAACTTGATTCCCCTCACTGGCTTCTGCACTGGGACTCGATTCCCCTCACTGGCCTCTGCACTGGGACTCAATTCCCCTCAATGGCCTTCACACTGGGACTCGATTCCCCTCACTGGCCTCCACACTGGGACTCGATTCCCCTCACTGGCTTCTGCACTGTAACTCGATTCCCCTCACTGGCCTCTGCACTGGTACTCGATTCCCCTCACTGGCCTCCCCACTGGGACCCGATTCCCTTCACTGGCTTCTGCACTGGGACTCGATTCCCCTCACTGGCCTCTGCACTGGTACTCGATTCCCCTCACTGGCTTCTGCACTGGGACTCGATTCCCCTCACTGGCCTCCGCACTGGGACCCGATTCCCTTCACTGGCCTCCGAACTGGGACTCGATTCCCCTCACTGGCCTCCGCACTGGGACTCGATTCCCCTCACTGGCCTCTGCACTGGGACTCGATTCCCCTCACTGGCCTCTGCACAGGGACTCGATTCCCCTCACTGGCCTCCCCACTGGGACTCGATTCCCCTCACTGGCTTCTGCACTGGGACTCGATTCCCCTCACTGGCCTCTGCACTGGGACTCGATTCCCTCACTGGCCTCCCCACTGGGACTCGATTCCCCTCACTGGCTTCTGCACTGGGACTCGATTCCCCTCACTGGCCTCCGCACTGGGACCCGATTCCCTTCACTGGCCTCCGAACTGGGACTCGATTCCCCTCACTGGCCTCTGCACTGGGACTCGATTCCCCTCACTGGCCTCCGCACTGGGACTCAATTCCCCTCACTGGCTCTGCACTGGGACTCGATTCCCCTCAATGGCCTTCACACTGGGACTCGATTCCCCTCACTGGCCTCCACACTGGGACTTGATTCCCCACACTGACGTCCACACTGGAACTTGATTCCCCTCACTGGCCTCTGCACCAGGATTCGATTCCCCTCACTGGCCTCTGCACTGGAACTTGATTCCCCTCACTGGCTTCTGCACTGGGACTCGATTCCCCTCACTGGCCTCTGCACTGGGACTCAATTCCCCTCAATGGCCTTCACACTGGGACTCGATTCCCCTCACTGGCCTCCACACTGGGACTCGATTCCCCTCACTGGCTTCTGCACTGTAACTCGATTCCCCTCACTGGCCTCTGCACTGGTACTCGATTCCCCTCACTGGCCTCCCCACTGGGACTCGATTGCCCTCACTGGCTTCTGCACTGGGACTCAATTCCCCTCACTGGCCTCCGCACTGGGACCCGATTCCCTTCACTGGCCTCCGCAATGGGACTCGATTCCCCTCACTGGCCTCCGCACTGGGACTCGATTTCCCTCACTGGCCTCTGCACTGGGACTCGATTCCCCTCACTGGCCTCTGCACAGGGACTGGATTCCCCTCACTGACCTCTGCACTGGGACTCGATTCCCCTCACTGGCCTCTGCACTGGGACTCGATTCCCTCACTGGCCTCCCCACTGGGACTCGATTCCCCTCACTGGCTTCTGCACTGGGACTCGATTCCCCTCACTGGCCTCCGCACTGGGACCCGATTCCCTTCACTGGCCTCCGAACTGGGACTCGATTCCCCTCACTGGCCTCTGCACTGGGACTCGATTCCCCTCACTGGCCTCCGCACTGGGACTCAATTCCCCTCACTGGCTCTGCACTGGGACTCGATTCCCCTCAATGGCCTTCACACTGGGACTCGATTCCCCTCACTGGCCTCCACACTGGGACTTGATTCCCCACACTGACGTCCACACTGGAACTTGATTCCCCTCACTGGCCTCTGCACCAGGATTCGATTCCCCTCACTGGCCTCTGCACTGGAACTTGATTCCCCTCACTGGCTTCTGCACTGGGACTCGATTCCCCTCACTGGCCTCAGCACTGGGACTCAATTCCCCTCAATGGCCTTCACACTGGGACTCGATTCCCCTCACTGGCCTCCACACTGGGACTCGATTCCCCTCACTGGCTTCTGCACTGTAACTCGATTCCCCTCACTGGCTTCTGCACTGGAACTCGATTCCCCTCACTGGCCTCTGCTCTGGAACTTGGTTCTCCTCACTGGCCTCCGCACTGGGACTCGATTCCCCACACTGACCTCCGCACTGGGACTCGATTCCCCTCACTGGCCTCCGCACTGGGACTCGATTCCCCTCACTGGCCTCTGCACTGGGACTCGATTCCCCTCCCTGGCCTCTGCACTGGTACTCGATTCCCCTCACTGGCCTCTGCACTGGTACTCGATTCCCCTCACTGGCCTCCCCACTGGGACTCGATTCCCCTCACTGGCTTCTGCACTGGGACTCGATTCCCCTCACTGGCCTCCGCACTGGGACCCGATTCCCTTCACTGGCTTCTGCACTGGGACTCGATTCCCCTCACTGGCCTCTGCACTGGTACTCGATTCCCCTCACTGGCTTCTGCACTGGGACTCGATTCCCCTCACTGGCCTCCGCACTGGGACCCGATTCCCTTCACTGGCCTCCGAACTGGGACTCGATTCCCCTCACTGGCCTCTGCACTGGGACTCGATTCCCCTCACTGACCTCCGCACTGGGACTCGATTCCCCTCACTGGCCTCCGCACTTGGACTCGATTCCCCTCACTGGCCTCCGCACTGGGACTCGATTCCCCTCACTGGCCTCTGCACTGGGACTCGATTCCCCTCACTGACCTCCGCACTGGGACTCGATTCCCCACACTGACCTCCGCACTTGGACTCGATTCCGCTCACTGGCCTCCGTACTGGAACTTGATTCCCCTCACTGGCTTCTGCACTGGGACTCGATTCCCCTCAATGGCCTCCGCACTGGGACTCAATTCCCCTCACTGGTCTCCGCATTGGGACTCGATTCCCCTCACTGGCCTCTGCACCAGGACTTGTTTCCCCTCACTGGCCTCCGCACTGGGACCCAATTCCCCTCACTGGCCTCTGCACTGGGACTCGATTCTCCTCAATGGCCTTCACACTGGGACTCGATTCCCCTCACTGACCTCCGCACTGGGACTCGATTCCCCTCACTGGCTTCTGCACTGTAACTCGATTCCCCTCACTGGCTTCTGCACTGGAACTCGATTCCCCTCACTGGCCTCTGCTCTGGAACTTGGTTCTCCTCACTGGCCTCCGCACTGGGACTCGATTCCCCACACTGACCTCCGCACTGGGACTCGATTCCCCTCACTGGCCTCCGCACTGGGACTCGATTCCCCTCACTGGCCTCTGCACTGGGACTCGATTCCCCTCCCTGGCCTCTGCACTGGTACTCGATTCCCCTCACTGGCCTCTGCACTGGTACTCGATTCCCCTCACTGGCCTCCCCACTGGGACTCGATTCCCCTCACTGGCTTCTGCACTGGGACTAGATTCCCCTCACTGGCCTCCGCACTGGGACCCGATTCCCTTCACTGGCTTCTGCACTGGGACTCGATTCCCCTCACTGGCCTCTGCACTGGTACTCGATTCCCCTCACTGGCTTCTGCACTGGGACTCGATTCCCCTCACTGGCCTCCGCACTGGGACCCGATTCCCTTCACTGGCCTCCGAACTGGGACTCGATTCCCCTCACTGGCCTCCGCACTGGGACTCGATTCCCCTCACTGGCCTCTGCACTGGGACTCGATTCCCCTCACTGGCCTCTGCACAGGGACTCGATTCCCCTCACTGGCCTCCCCACTGGGACTCGATTCCCCTCACTGGCCTCTGCACTGGTACTCGATTCCCCTCACTGGCCTCCCCACTGGGACTCGATTGCCCTCACTGGCTTCTGCACTGGGACTCGATTCCCCTCACTGGCCTCCGCACTGGTACTCGATTCCCCTCACTGGCCTCCCCACTGGGACTCGATTGCCCTCACTGGCTTCTGCACTGGGACTCGATTCCCCTCACTGGCCTCCGCACTGGGACCCGATTCCCTTCACTGGCCTCCGCAATGGGACTCGATTCCCCTCACTGGCCTCCGCACTGGGACTCGATTTCCCTCACTGGCCTCTGCACTGGGACTCGATTCCCCTCACTGGCCTCTGCACAGGGACTGGATTCCCCTCACTGACCTCTGCACTGGGACTCGATTCCCCTCACTGGCCTCTGCACTGGGACTCGATTCCCTCACTGGCCTCTGCACTGGGACTCGATTCCCCTCACTGACCTCTGCACTGGGACTCGATTCCCCTCACTGGCCTCCGCACTCGGACACAATTCCCCTCACTGGCCTCCGTACTGGGACTCGATTCCCCTCACTGGCCTCTGCACTGGGACTCGATTCCCCTCACTGGCCTCCCCACTGGGACTCGATTCCCCTCACTGGCTTCTGCACTGGGACTCGATTCCCCTCACTGGCCTCCGCACTGGGACCCGATTCCCTTCACTGGCCTCCGAACTGGGACTCGATTCCCCTCACTGGCCTCCGCACCGGGACTCGATTCCCCTCACTGGCCTCTGCACTGGGACTCGATTCCCCTCACTGGCCTCTGCACAGGGACTCGATTCCCCTCACTGGCCTCCCCACTGGGACTCGATTCCCCTCACTGGCTTCTGCACTGGGACTCGATTCCCCTCACTGGCCTCTGCACTGGTACTCGATTCCCCTCACTGGCCTCCCCACTGGGACTCGATTCCCCTCACTGGCTTCTGCACTGGGACTCGATTCCCCTCACTGGCCTCCGCACTGGGACTCGATTCCCCTCACTGGCCTCCGCACTGGGACTCGATTCCCCTCACTGGCCTCTGCACAGGGACTCGATTCCCCTCACTGGCCTCTGCACTGGGACTCGATTCCCCTCACTGGCCTCTGCACTGGGACTCGATTCCCTCACTGGCCTCTGCAATGGGACTCGATTCCCCTCACTGACCTCTGCACTGGGACTCGATTCCCCTCACTGGCCTCCGCACTGGGACTCGATTCCCCAAACTGACCTCCGCACTGGGACTCGATTCCGCTCACTGGCCTCCGCACTGGGACTCGATTCCCCTCACTGACCTCTGCACTGTGACTCGATTCCCCTCACTGGCCTCCGCACTGGGACTCGATTCCCCTCACTGGCCTCCGTACTGGGACTCGATTCCCCTCACTGACCTCCGCACTGGGACTCGATTCCCCTCACTGGCCTCCGCACTTGGACTCGATTCCCCTCACTGGCCTCCGCACTGGGACTCGATTCCCCTCACTGGCCTCTGCACTGGGACTCGATTCCCCTCACTGACCTCCGCACTGGGACTCGATTCCCCACACTGACCTCCGCACTTGGACTCGATTCCGCTCACTGGCCTCCGCACTGGGACTCGATTCCCCTCACTAGCCTCCGCACTGGGACTCAATTCCCCTCACTGGCCTCCGCACTGGGACTCGATTCCGCTCACTGGCCTCCGCACTGGGACCCGATTCCCTTCACTCGCCTCCGCACTGGGACTTGATTCCCCTCACTGGCCTCTGCAATGGAACTTGATTCCCCTCACTGGCCTCTGCACTGGGACTCAATTCCCCTCAATGGCCTTCACACTGGGACTCGATTCCCCTCACTGGCCTCCACACTGGGACTTGATTCCCCACACTGACGTCCACACTGGAACTTGATTCCCCTCACTGGCCTCTGCACCAGGACTCGATTCCCCTCACTGGCCTCTGCACTGGGACTCGATTCCCCTCACTGGCCTCTGCACTGGGACTCGATTCCCCTCACTGGCCTCTGCACTGGGACTCGATTCCCTCACTGGCCTCTGCACTGGGACTCGATTCCCCTCACTGACCTCTGCACTGGGACTCGATTCCCCTCACTGGCCTCCGCACTCGGACACAATTCCCCTCACTGGCCTCCGTACTGGGACTCGATTGCCCTCACTGGCCTCTGCACTGGGACTCAATTCCCCTCACTGGCCTCTGCACTGGGACTCAATTCCCCTCAATGGCCTTCACACTGGGACTCGATTCCCCTCACTGGCCTCCACACTGGGACTTGATTCCCCACACTGACGTCCACACTGGAACTTGATTCCCCTCACTGGCCTCTGCACCAGGATTCGATTCCCCTCACTGGCCTCTGCACTGGAACTTGATTCCCCTCACTGGCTTCTGCACTGGGACTCGATTCCCCTCACTGGCCTCCGCACTGGGACTTGATTCCCCACACTGACCTCTGCACTTGGACTCGATTCCGCTCACTGGCCTCCGCACTGGGACTCAATTCCCCTCACTGACCTCTGCACTGGGACTCGATTCCCCTCACTGACCTCTGCACTGGGACTCGATTCCCTCACTGGCCTCTGCACTGGGACTCGATTCCCCTCACTGACCTCTGCACTGGGACTCGATTCCCCTCACTGGCCTCCGCACTCGGACACAATTCCCCTCACTGGCCTCCGTACTGGGACTCGATTCCCCTCACTGGCCTCTGCACTGGGACTCGATTCCCCTCACTGGCCTCCCCACTGGGACTCGATTCCCCTCACTGGCTTCTGCACTGGGACTCGATTCCCCTCACTGGCCTCCGCACTGGGACCCGATTCCCTTCACTGGCCTCCGAACTGGGACTCGATTCCCCTCACTGGCCTCCGCACTGGGACTCGATTCCCCTCACTGGCCTCTGCACTGGGACTCGATTCCCCTCACTGGCCTCTGCACAGGGACTCGATTCCCCTCACTGGCCTCCCCACTGGGACTCGATTCCCCTCACTGGCTTCTGCACTGGGACTCGATTCCCCTCACTGGCCTCTGCACTGGTACTCGATTCCCCTCACTGGCCTCCCCACTGGGACTCGATTCCCCTCACTGGCTTCTGCACTGGGACTCGATTCCCCTCACTGGCCTCCGCACTGGGACCCGATTCCCTTCACTGGCCTCCGCACTGGGACTCGATTCCCCTCACTGGCCTCCGCACTGGGACTCGATTCCCCTCACTGGCCTCTGCACAGGGACTCGATTCCCCTCACTGGCCTCTGCACTGGGACTCGATTCCCCTCACTGGCCTCTGCACTGGGACTCGATTCCCTCACTGGCCTCTGCACTGGGACTCGATTCCCCTCACTGACCTCTGCACTGGGACTCGATTCCCCTCACTGGCCTCCGCACTCGGACACAATTCCCCTCACTGGCCTCCGTACTGGGACTCGATTCCCCTCACTGGCCTCTGCACTGGGACTCGATTCCCCTCACTGGCCTCCGCACTGGGACTCAATTCCCCTCACTGGCTCTGCACTGGGACTCGATTCCCCTCACTGGCCACCGCACTGGGACTCGATTCCCCAAACTGACCTCCGCACTGGGACTCGATTCCGCTCACTGGCCTCCGCACTGGGACTCGATTCCCCTCACTGGCCTCTGCACTGTGACTCGATTCCCCTCACTGGCCTCCGCACTGGGACTCGATTCTCCTCACTGACCTCCGCACTGGGACTCGATTCCCCTCACTGACCTCCGCACTGGGACTCGATTCCCCTCACTGGCCTCCGCACTTGGACTCGATTCCCCTCACTGGCCTCCGCACTGGGACTCGATTCCCCTCACTGGCCTCTGCACTGGGACTCGATTCCCCTCACTGACCTCCGCACTGGGACTCGATTCCCCACACTGACCTCCGCACTTGGACTCGATTCCCTTCACTCGCCTCCGCACTGGGACTTGATTCCCCTCACTGGCCTCTGCACTGGAACTTGATTCCCCTCACTGGCCTCTGCACTGGGACTCAATTCCCCTCAATGGCCTTCACACTGGGACTCGATTCCCCTCACTGGCCTCCACACTGGGACTTGATTCCCCACACTGACGTCCACACTGGATCTTGATTCCCCTCACTGGCCCCTGCACCAGGACTCGATTCCCCTCACTGGCCTCTGCACTGGGACTCAATTCCCCTCACTGGCCTCCACACTGGGACTTGATTCCCCACACTGACGTCCACACTGGATCTTGATTCCCCTCACTGGCCCCTGCACCAGGACTCGATTGCCCTCACTGGCCTCTGCACTGGGACTCAATTCCCCTCACTGGCCTCTGCACTGGGACTCAATTCCCCTCAATGGCCTTCACACTGGGACTCGATTCCCCTCACTGGCCTCCACACTGGGACTTGATTCCCCACACTGACGTCCACACTGGAACTTGATTCCCCTCACTGGCCTCTGCACCAGGATTCGATTCCCCTCACTGGCCTCTGCACTGGAACTTGATTCCCCTCACTGGCTTCTGCACTGGGACTCGATTCCCCTCAATGGCCTCCGCACTGGGACTCAATTCCCCTCACTGGTCTCCGCACTGGGACTCGATTCCCCTCACTGGCCTCTGCACCAGGACTTGTTTCCCCTCACTGGCCTCCGCACTGGGACCCAATTCCCCTCACTGGCCTCTGCACTGGGACTCGATTCTCCTCAATGGCCTTCACACTGGGACTCGATTCCCCTCACTGACCTCCGCACTGGGACTCGATTCCCCTCACTGGCTTCTGCACTGTAACTCGATTCCCCTCACTGGCTTCTGCACTGGAACTCGATTCCCCTCACTGGCCTCTGCTCTGGAACTTGGTTCTCCTCACTGGCCTCCGCACTGGGACTCGATTCCCCACACTGACCTCCGCACTGGGACTCGATTCCCCTCACTGGCCTCCGCACTGGGACTCGATTCCCCTCACTGGCCTCTGCACTGGGACTCGATTCCCCTCCCTGGCCTCTGCACTGGTACTCGATTCCCCTCACTGGCCTCTGCACTGGTACTCGATTCCCCTCACTGGCCTCCCCACTGGGACTCGATTCCCCTCACTGGCTTCTGCACTGGGACTCGATTCCCCTCACTGGCCTCCGCACTGGGACCCGATTCCCTTCACTGGCTTCTGCACTGGGACTCGATTCCCCTCACTGGCCTCTGCACTGGTACTCGATTCCCCTCACTGGCTTCTGCACTGGGACTCGATTCCCCTCACTGGCCTCCGCACTGGGACCCGATTCCCTTCACTGGCCTCCGAACTGGGACTCGATTCCCCTCACTGGCCTCCGCACTGGGACTCGATTCCCCTCACTGGCCTCTGCACTGGGACTCGATTCCCCTCACTGGCCTCTGCACAGGGACTCGATTCCCCTCACTGGCCTCCCCACTGGGACTCGATTCCCCTCACTGGCTTCTGCACTGGGACTCGATTCCCCTCACTGGCCTCTGCACTGGTACTCGATTCCCCTCACTGGCCTCCCCACTGGGACTCGATTGCCCTCACTGGCTTCTGCACTGGGACTCAATTCCCCTCACTGGCCTCCGCACTGGGACCCGATTCCCTTCACTGGCCTCCGCAATGGGACTCGATTCCCCTCACTGGCCTCCGCACTGGGACTCGATTTCCCTCACTGGCCTCTGCACTGGGACTCGATTCCCCTCACTGGCCTCTGCACAGGGACTGGATTCCCCTCACTGACCTCTGCACTGGGACTCGATTCCCCTCACTGGCCTCTGCACTGGGACTCGATTCCCTCACTGGCCTCTGCACTGGGACTCGATTCCCCTCACTGACCTCTGCACTGGGACTCGATTCCCCTCACTGGCCTCCGCACTCGGACACAATTCCCCTCACTGGCCTCCGTACTGGGACTCGATTCCCCTCACTGGCCTCTGCACTGGGACTCGATCCCCCTCACTGGCCTCCCCACTGGGACTCGATTCCCCTCACTGGCTTCTGCACTGGGACTCGATTCCCCTCACTGGCCTACGCACTGGGACCCGATTCCCTTCACTGGCCTCCGAACTGGGACTCGATTCCCCTCACTGGCCTCCGCACTGTGACTCGATTCCCCTCACTGGCCTCTGCACTGGGACTCGATTCCCCTCACTGGCCTCTGCACAGGGACTCGATTCCCCTCACTGGCCTCCCCACTGGGACTCGATTCCCCTCACTGGCTTCTGCACTGGGACTCGATTCCCCTCACTGGCCTCTGCACTGGTACTCGATTCCCCTCACTGGCCTCCCCACTGGGACTCGATTCCCCTCACTGGCTTCTGCACTGGGACTCGATTCCCCTCACTGGCCTCCGCACTGGGACCCGATTCCCTTCACTGGCCTCCGCACTGGGACTCGATTCCCCTCACTGGCCTCCGCACTGGGACTCGATTCCCCTCACTGGCCTCTGCACAGGGACTCGATTCCCCTCACTGGCCTCTGCACTGGGACTCGATTCCCCTCACTGGCCTCTGCACTGGGACTCGATTCCCTCACTGGCCTCTGCACTGGGACTCGATTCCCCTCACTGACCTCTGCACTGGGACTCGATTCCCCTCACTGGCCTCCGCACTCGGACACAATTCCCCTCACTGGCCTCCGTACTGGGACTCGATTCCCCTCACTGGCCTCTGCACTGGGACTCGATTCCCCTCACTGGCCTCCGCACTGGGACTCAATTCCCCTCACTGGCTCTGCACTGGGACTCGATTCCCCTCACTGTCCACCGCACTGGGACTCGATTCCCCAAACTGACCTCCGCACTGGGACTCGATTCCGCTCACTGGCCTCCGCACTGGGACTCGATTCCCCTCACTGACCTCTGCACTGTGACTCGATTCCCCTCACTGGCCTCCGCACTGGGACTCGATTCCCCTCACTGGCCTCCGTACTGGGACTCGATTCCCCTCACTGACCTCCGCACTGGGACTCGATTCCCCTCACTGGCCTCCGCACTTGGACTCGATTCCCCTCACTGGCCTCCGCACTGGGACTCGATTCCCCTCACTGGCCTCTGCACTGGGACTCGATTCCCCTCACTGACCTCCGCACTGGGACTCGATTCCCCACACTGACCTCCGCACTTGGACTCGATTCCGCTCACTGGCCTCCGCACTGGGACTCGATTCCCCTCACTAGCCTCCGCACTGGGACTCAATTCCCCTCACTGGCCTCCGCACTGGGACTCGATTCCCCTCACTGGCCTCCGCACCGGGACTCGATTCCCCTCACTGGCCTCTGCACTGGGACTCGATTCCCCTCACTGGCCTCCCCACTGGGACTCGATTCCCCTCACTGGCCTCTGCACAGGGACTCGATTCCCCTCACTGGCCTCCCCACTGGGACTCGATTCCCCTCACTGGCTTCTGCACTGGGACTCGATTCCCCTCACTGGCCTCTGCACTGGTACTCGATTCCCCTCACTGGCCTCCCCACTGGGACTCGATTCCCCTCACTGGCTTCTGCACTGGGACTCGATTCCCCTCACTGGCCTCCGCACTGGGACTCGATTCCCCTCACTGGCCTCCGCACTGGGACTCGATTCCCCTCACTGGCCTCTGCACAGGGACTCGATTCCCCTCACTGGCCTCTGCACTGGGACTCGATTCCCCTCACTGGCCTCTGCACTGGGACTCGATTCCCTCACTGGCCTCTGCAATGGGACTCGATTCCCCTCACTGACCTCTGCACTGGGACTCGATTCCCCTCACTGGCCTCCGCACTGGGACTCGATTCCCCAAACTGACCTCCGCACTGGGACTCGATTCCGCTCACTGGCCTCCGCACTGGGACTCGATTCCCCTCACTGACCTCTGCACTGTGACTCGATTCCCCTCACTGGCCTCCGCACTGGGACTCGATTCCCCTCACTGGCCTCCGTACTGGGACTCGATTCCCCTCACTGACCTCCGCACTGGGACTCGATTCCCCTCACTGGCCTCCGCACTTGGACTCGATTCCCCTCACTGGCCTCCGCACTGGGACTCGATTCCCCTCACTGGCCTCTGCACTGGGACTCGATTCCCCTCACTGACCTCCGCACTGGGACTCGATTCCCCACACTGACCTCCGCACTTGGACTCGATTCCGCTCACTGGCCTCCGCACTGGGACTCGATTCCCCTCACTAGCCTCCGCACTGGGACTCAATTCCCCTCACTGGCCTCCGCACTGGGACTCGATTCCGCTCACTGGCCTCCGCACTGGGACCCGATTCCCTTCACTCGCCTCCGCACTGGGACTTGATTCCCCTCACTGGCCTCTGCAATGGAACTTGATTCCCCTCACTGGCCTCTGCACTGGGACTCAATTCCCCTCAATGGCCTTCACACTGGGACTCGATTCCCCTCACTGGCCTCCACACTGGGACTTGATTCCCCACACTGACGTCCACACTGGAACTTGATTCCCCTCACTGGCCTCTGCACCAGGACTCGATTCCCCTCACTGGCCTCTGCACTGGGACTCGATTCCCCTCACTGGCCTCTGCACTGGGACTCGATTCCCCTCACTGGCCTCTGCACTGGGACTCGATTCCCTCACTGGCCTCTGCACTGGGACTCGATTCCCCTCACTGACCTCTGCACTGGGACTCGATTCCCCTCACTGGCCTCCGCACTCGGACACAATTCCCCTCACTGGCCTCCGTACTGGGACTCGATTGCCCTCACTGGCCTCTGCACTGGGACTCAATTCCCCTCACTGGCCTCTGCACTGGGACTCAATTCCCCTCAATGGCCTTCACACTGGGACTCGATTCCCCTCACTGGCCTCCACACTGGGACTTGATTCCCCACACTGACGTCCACACTGGAACTTGATTCCCCTCACTGGCCTCTGCACCAGGATTCGATTCCCCTCACTGGCCTCTGCACTGGAACTTGATTCCCCTCACTGGCTTCTGCACTGGGACTCGATTCCCCTCACTGGCCTCCGCACTGGGACTTGATTCCCCACACTGACCTCTGCACTTGGACTCGATTCCGCTCACTGGCCTCCGCACTGGGACTCAATTCCCCTCACTGACCTCTGCACTGGGACTCGATTACCCTCACTGACCTCTGCACTGGGACTCGATTCCCTCACTGGCCTCTGCACTGGGACTCGATTCCCCTCACTGACCTCTGCACTGGGACTCGATTCCCCTCACTGGCCTCCGCACTCGGACACAATTCCCCTCACTGGCCTCCGTACTGGGACTCGATTCCCCTCACTGGCCTCTGCACTGGGACTCGATTCCCCTCACTGGCCTCCCCACTGGGACTCGATTCCCCTCACTGGCTTCTGCACTGGGACTCGATTCCCCTCACTGGCCTCCGCACTGGGACCCGATTCCCTTCACTGGCCTCCGAACTGGGACTCGATTCCCCTCACTGGCCTCCGCACTGGGACTCGATTCCCCTCACTGGCCTCTGCACTGGGACTCGATTCCCCTCACTGGCCTCTGCACAGGGACTCGATTCCCCTCACTGGCCTCCCCACTGGGACTCGATTCCCCTCACTGGCTTCTGCACTGGGACTCGATTCCCCTCACTGGCCTCTGCACTGGTACTCGATTCCCCTCACTGGCCTCCCCACTGGGACTCGATTCCCCTCACTGGCTTCTGCACTGGGACTCGATTCCCCTCACTGGCCTCCGCACTGGGACCCGATTCCCTTCACTGGCCTCCGCACTGGGACTCGATTCCCCTCACTGGCCTCCGCACTGGGACTCGATTCCCCTCACTGGCCTCTGCACAGGGACTCGATTCCCCTCACTGGCCTCTGCACTGGGACTCGATTCCCCTCACTGGCCTCTGCACTGGGACTCGATTCCCTCACTGGCCTCTGCACTGGGACTCGATTCCCCTCACTGACCTCTGCACTGGGACTCGATTCCCCTCACTGGCCTCCGCACTCGGACACAATTCCCCTCACTGGCCTCCGTACTGGGACTCGATTCCCCTCACTGGCCTCTGCACTGGGACTCGATTCCCCTCACTGGCCTCCGCACTGGGACTCAATTCCCCTCACTGGCTCTGCACTGGGACTCGATTCCCCTCACTGGCCACCGCACTGGGACTCGATTCCCCAAACTGACCTCCGCACTGGGACTCGATTCCGCTCACTGGCCTCCGCACTGGGACTCGATTCCCCTCACTGGCCTCTGCACTGTGACTCGATTCCCCTCACTGGCCTCCGCACTGGGACTCGATTCTCCTCACTGACCTCCGCACTGGGACTCGATTCCCCTCACTGACCTCCGCACTGGGACTCGATTCCCCTCACTGGCCTCCGCACTTGGACTCGATTCCCCTCACTGGCCTCCGCACTGGGACTCGATTCCCCTCACTGGCCTCTGCACTGGGACTCGATTCCCCTCACTGACCTCCGCACTGGGACTCGATTCCCCACACTGACCTCCGCACTTGGACTCGATTCCCTTCACTCGCCTCCGCACTGGGACTTGATTCCCCTCACTGGCCTCTGCACTGGAACTTGATTCCCCTCACTGGCCTCTGCACTGGGACTCAATTCCCCTCAATGGCCTTCACACTGGGACTCGATTCCCCTCACTGGCCTCCACACTGGGACTTGATTCCCCACACTGACGTCCACACTGGATCTTGATTCCCCTCACTGGCCCCTGCACCAGGACTCGATTCCCCTCACTGGCCTCTGCACTGGGACTCAATTCCCCTCACTGGCCTCCACACTGGGACTTGATTCCCCACACTGACGTCCACACTGGATCTTGATTCCCCTCACTGGCCCCTGCACCAGGACTCGATTGCCCTCACTGGCCTCTGCACTGGGACTCAATTCCCCTCACTGGCCTCTGCACTGGGACTCAATTCCCCTCAATGGCCTTCACACTGGGACTCGATTCCCCTCACTGGCCTCCACACTGGGACTTGATTCCCCACACTGACGTCCACACTGGAACTTGATTCCCCTCACTGGCCTCTGCACCAGGATTCGATTCCCCTCACTGGCCTCTGCACTGGAACTTGATTCCCCTCACTGGCTTCTGCACTGGGACTCGATTCCCCTCAATGGCCTCCGCACTGGGACTCAATTCCCCTCACTGGTCTCCGCACTGGGACTCGATTCCCCTCACTGGCCTCTGCACCAGGACTTGTTTCCCCTCACTGGCCTCCGCACTGGGACCCAATTCCCCTCACTGGCCTCTGCACTGGGACTCGATTCTCCTCAATGGCCTTCACACTGGGACTCGATTCCCCTCACTGACCTCCGCACTGGGACTCGATTCCCCTCACTGGCTTCTGCACTGTAACTCGATTCCCCTCACTGGCTTCTGCACTGGAACTCGATTCCCCTCACTGGCCTCTGCTCTGGAACTTGGTTCTCCTCACTGGCCTCCGCACTGGGACTCGATTCCCCACACTGACCTCCGCACTGGGACTCGATTCCCCTCACTGGCCTCCGCACTGGGACTCGATTCCCCTCACTGGCCTCTGCAATGGGACTCGATTCCCCTCCCTGGCCTCTGCACTGGTACTCGATTCCCCTCACTGGCCTCTGCACTGGTACTCGATTCCCCTCACTGGCCTCCCCACTGGGACTCGATTCCCCTCACTGGCTTCTGCACTGGGACTCGATTCCCCTCACTGGCCTCCGCACTGGGACCCGATTCCCTTCACTGGCTTCTGCACTGGGACTCGATTCCCCTCACTGGCCTCTGCACTGGTACTCGATTCCCCTCACTGGCTTCTGCACTGGGACTCGATTCCCCTCACTGGCCTCCGCACTGGGACCCGATTCCCTTCACTGGCCTCCGAACTGGGACTCGATTCCCCTCACTGGCCTCCGCACTGGGACTCGATTCCCCTCACTGGCCTCTGCACTGGGACTCGATTCCCCTCACTGGCCTCTGCACAGGGACTCGATTCCCCTCACTGGCCTCCCCACTGGGACTCGATTCCCCTCACTGGCTTCTGCACTGGGACTCGATTCCCCTCACTGGCCTCTGCACTGGTACTCGATTCCCCTCACTGGCCTCCCCACTGGGACTCGATTGCCCTCACTGGCTTCTGCACTGGGACTCAATTCCCCTCACTGGCCTCCGCACTGGGACCCGATTCCCTTCACTGGCCTCCGCAATGGGACTCGATTCCCCTCACTGGCCTCCGCACTGGGACTCGATTTCCCTCACTGGCCTCTGCACTGGGACTCGATTCCCCTCACTGGCCTCTGCACAGGGACTGGATTCCCCTCACTGACCTCTGCACTGGGACTCGATTCCCCTCACTGGCCTCTGCACTGGGACTCGATTCCCTCACTGGCCTCTGCACTGGGACTCGATTCCCCTCACTGACCTCTGCACTGGGACTCGATTCCCCTCACTGGCCTCCGCACTCGGACACAATTCCCCTCACTGGCCTCCGTACTGGGACTCGATTCCCCTCACTGGCCTCTGCACTGGGACTCGATCCCCCTCACTGGCCTCCCCACTGGGACTCGATTCCCCTCACTGGCTTCTGCACTGGGACTCGATTCCCCTCACTGGCCTACGCACTGGGACCCGATTCCCTTCACTGGCCTCCGAACTGGGACTCGATTCCCCTCACTGGCCTCCGCACTGTGACTCGATTCCCCTCACTGGCCTCTGCACTGGGACTCGATTCCCCTCACTGGCCTCTGCACAGGGACTCGATTCCCCTCACTGGCCTCCCCACTGGGACTCGATTCCCCTCACTGGCTTCTGCACTGGGACTCGATTCCCCTCACTGGCCTCTGCACTGGTACTCGATTCCCCTCACTGGCCTCCCCACTGGGACTCGATTCCCCTCACTGGCTTCTGCACTGGGACTCGATTCCCCTCACTGGCCTCCGCACTGGGACCCGATTCCCTTCACTGGCCTCCGCACTGGGACTCGATTTCCCTCACTGGCCTCCGCACTGGGACTCGATTCCCCTCACTGGCCTCTGCACAGGGACTCGATTCCCCTCACTGGCCTCTGCACTGGGACTCGATTCCCCTCACTGGCCTCTGCACTGGGACTCGATTCCCTCACTGGCCTCTGCACTGGGACTCGATTCCCCTCACTGACCTCTGCACTGGGACTCGATTCCCCTCACTGGCCTCCGCACTCGGACACAATTCCCCTCACTGGCCTCCGTACTGGGACTCGATTCCCCTCACTGGCCTCTGCACTGGGACTCGATTCCCCTCACTGGCCTCCGCACTGGGACTCAATTCCCCTCACTGGCTCTGCACTGGGACTCGATTCCCCTCACTGGCCACCGCACTGGGACTCGATTCCCCAAACTGACCTCCGCACTGGGACTCGATTCCGCTCACTGGCCTCCGCACTGGGACTCGATTCCCCTCACTGACCTCTGCACTGTGACTCGATTCCCCTCACTGGCCTCCGCACTGGGACTCGATTCCCCTCACTGGCCTCCGTACTGGGACTCGATTCCCCTCACTGACCTCCGCACTGGGACTCGATTCCCCTCACTGGCCTCCGCACTTGGACTCGATTCCCCTCACTGGCCTCCGCACTGGGACTCGATTCCCCTCACTGGCCTCTGCACTGGGACTCGATTCCCCTCACTGACCTCCGCACTGGGACTCGATTCCCCACACTGACCTCCGCACTTGGACTCGATTCCGCTCACTGGCCTCCGCACTGGGACTCGATTCCCCTCACTAGCCTCCGCACTGGGACTCAATTCCCCTCACTGGCCTCCGCACTGGGACTCGATTCCGCTCACTGGCCTCCGCACTGGGACCCGATTCCCTTCACTCGCCTCCGCACTGGGACTTGATTCCCCTCACTGGCCTCTGCAATGGAACTTGATTCCCCTCACTGGCCTCTGCACTGGGACTCAATTCCCCTCAATGGCCTTCACACTGGGACTCGATTCCCCTCACTGGCCTCCACACTGGGACTTGATTCCCCACACTGACGTCCACACTGGAACTTGATTCCCCTCACTGGCCTCTGTACCAGGACTCGATTCCCCTCACTGGCCTCTGCACTGGGACTCGATTCCCCTCACTGGCCTCTGCACTGGGACTCGATTCCCCTCACTGGCCTCTGCACTGGGACTCGATTCCCTCACTGGCCTCTCCACTGGGACTCGATTCCCCTCACTGGCCTCTGCACTGGGACTCGATTCCCTCACTGGCCTCTCCACTGGGACTCGATTCCCCTCACTGACCTCTGCACTGGGACTCGATTCCCCTCACTGGCCTCCGCACTCGGACACAATTCCCCTCACTGGCCTCCGTACTGGGACTCGATTGCCCTCACTGGCCTCTGCACTGGGACTCAATTCCCCTCACTGGCCTCTGCACTGGGACTCAATTCCCCTCAATGGCCTTCACACTGGGACTCGATTCCCCTCACTGGCCTCCACACTGGGACTTGATTCCCCACACTGACGTCCACACTGGAACTTGATTCCCCTCACTGGCCTCTGCACCAGGATTCGATTCCCCTCACTGGCCTCTGCACTGGAACTCGATTCCCCTCACTGGCCTCTGCACCAGGACTTGTTTCCCCTCACTGGCCTCCGCACTGGGACCCAATTCCCCTCACTGGCCTCTGCACTGGGACTCGATTCTCCTCAATGGCCTTCACACTGGGACTCGATTCCCCTCACTGACCTCCGCACTGGGACTCGATTCCCCTCACTGGCTTCTGCACTGTAACTCGATTCCCCTCACTGGCTTCTGCACTGGAACTCGATTCCCCTCACTGGCCTCTGCTCTGGAACTTGGTTCTCCTCACTGGCCTCCGCACTGGGACTCGATTCCCCACACTGACCTCCGCACTGGGACTCGATTCCCCTCACTGGCCTCCGCACTGGGACTCGATTCCCCTCACTGGCCTCTGCACTGGGACTCGATTCCCCTCCCTGGCCTCTGCACTGGTACTCGATTCCCCTCACTGGCCTCTGCACTGGTACTCGATTCCCCTCACTGGCCTCCCCACTGGGACTCGATTCCCCTCACTGGCTTCTGCACTGGGACTCGATTCCCCTCACTGGCCTCCGCACTGGGACCCGATTCCCTTCACTGGCTTCTGCACTGGGACTCGATTCCCCTCACTGGCCTCTGCACTGGTACTCGATTCCCCTCACTGGCTTCTGCACTGGGACTCGATTCCCCTCACTTGCCTCCGCACTGGGACCCGATTCCCTTCACTGGCCTCCGAACTGGGACTAGATTCCCCTCACTGGCCTCCGCACTGGGACTCGATTCCCCTCACTGGCCTCTGCACTGGGACTCGATTCCCCTCACTGGCCTCTGCACAGGGACTCGATTCCCCTCACTGGCCTCCCCACTGGGACTCGATTCCCCTCACTGGCTTCTGCACTGGGACTCGATTCCCCTCACTGGCCTCTGCACTGGTACTCGATTCCCCTCACTGGCCTCCCCACTGGGACTCGATTGCCCTCACTGGCTTCTGCACTGGGACTCAATTCCCCTCACTGGCCTCCGCACTGGGACCCGATTCCCTTCACTGGCCTCCGCAATGGGACTCGATTCCCCTCACTGGCCTCCGCACTGGGACTCGATTTCCCTCACTGGCCTCTGCACTGGGACTCGATTCCCCTCACTGGCCTCTGCACAGGGACTGGATTCCCCTCACTGACCTCTGCACTGGGACTCGATTCCCCTCACTGGCCTCTGCACTGGGACTCGATTCCCTCACTGGCCTCCCCACTGGGACTCGATTCCCCTCACTGGCTTCTGCACTGGGACTCGATTCCCCTCACTGGCCTCCGCACTGGGACCCGATTCCCTTCACTGGCCTCCGAACTGGGACTCGATTCCCCTCACTGGCCTCTGCACTGGGACTCGATTCCCCTCACTGGCCTCCGCACTGGCACTCAATTCCCCTCACTGGCTCTGCACTGGGACTCGATTCCCCTCAATGGCCTTCACACTGGGACTCGATTCCCCTCACTGGCCTCCACACTGGGACTTGATTCCCCACACTGACGTCCACACTGGAACTTGATTCCCCTCACTGGCCTCTGCACCAGGATTCGATTCCCCTCACTGGCCTCTGCACTGGAACTTGATTCCCCTCACTGGCTTCTGCACTGGGACTCGATTCCCCTCACTGGCCTCTGCACTGGGACTCAATTCCCCTCAATGGCCTTCACACTGGGACTCGATTCCCCTCACTGGCCTCCACACTGGGACTCGATTCCCCTCACTGGCTTCTGCACTGTAACTCGATTCCCCTCACTGGCCTCTGCACTGGTACTCGATTCCCCTCACTGGCCTCCCCACTGGGACTCGATTGCCCTCACTGGCTTCTGCACTGGGACTCAATTCCCCTCACTGGCCTCCGCACTGGGACCCGATTCCCTTCACTGGCCTCCGCAATGGGACTCGATTCCCCTCACTGGCCTCCGCACTGGGACTCGATTTCCCTCACTGGCCTCTGCACTGGGACTCGATTCCCCTCACTGGCCTCTGCACAGGGACTGGATTCCCCTCACTGACCTCTGCACTGGGACTCGATTCCCCTCACTGGCCTCTGCACTGGGACTCGATTCCCTCACTGGCCTCCCCACTGGGACTCGATTCCCCTCACTGGCTTCTGCACTGGGACTCGATTCCCCTCACTGGCCTCCGCACTGGGACCCGATTCCCTTCACTGGCCTCCGAACTGGGACTCGATTCCCCTCACTGGCCTCTGCACTGGGACTCGATTCCCCTCACTGGCCTCCGCACTGGGACTCAATTCCCCTCACTGGCTCTGCACTGGGACTCGATTCCCCTCAATGGCCTTCACACTGGGACTCGATTCCCCTCACTGGCCTCCACACTGGGACTTGATTCCCCACACTGACGTCCACACTGGAACTTGATTCCCCTCACTGGCCTCTGCACCAGGATTCGATTCCCCTCACTGGCCTCTGCACTGGAACTTGATTCCCCTCACTGGCTTCTGCACTGGGACTCGATTCCCCTCACTGGCCTCTGCACTGGGACTCAATTCCCCTCAATGGCCTTCACACTGGGACTCGATTCCCCTCACTGGCCTCCACACTGGGACTCGATTCCCCTCACTGGCTTCTGCACTGTAACTCGATTCCCCTCACTGGCTTCTGCACTGGAACTCGATTCCCCTCACTGGCCTCTGCTCTGGAACTTGGTTCTCCTCACTGGCCTCCGCACTGGGACTCGATTCCCCACACTGACCTCCGCACTGGGACTCGATTCCCCTCACTGGCCTCCGCACTGGGACTCGATTCCCCTCACTGGCCTCTGCACTGGGACTCGATTCCCCTCCCTGGCCTCTGCACTGGTACTCGATTCCCCTCACTGGCCTCTGCACTGGTACTCGATTCCCCTCACTGGCCTCCCCACTGGGACTCGATTCCCCTCACTGGCTTCTGCACTGGGACTCGATTCCCCTCACTGGCCTCCGCACTGGGACCCGATTCCCTTCACTGGCTTCTGCACTGGGACTCGATTCCCCTCACTGGCCTCTGCACTGGTACTCGATTCCCCTCACTGGCTTCTGCACTGGGACTCGATTCCCCTCACTGGCCTCCGCACTGGGACCCGATTCCCTTCACTGGCCTCCGAACTGGGACTCGATTCCCCTCACTGGCCTCCGCACTGGGACTCGATTCCCCTCACTGACCTCCGCACTGGGACTCGATTCCCCTCACTGGCCTCCGCACTTGGACTCGATTCCCCTCACTGGCCTCCGCACTGGGACTCGATTCCCCTCACTGGCCTCTGCACTGGGACTCGATTCCCCTCACTGACCTCCGCACTGGGACTCGATTCCCCACACTGACCTCCGCACTTGGACTCGATTCCGCTCACTGGCCTCCGCACTGGGACTCGATTCCCCTCACTAGCCTCCGCACTGGGACTCAATTCCCCTCACTGGCCTCCGCACTGGGACTCGATTCCGCTCACTGGCCTCCGCACTGGGACCCGATTCCCTTCACTCGCCTCCGCACTGGGACTTGATTCCCCTCACTGGCCTCTGCAATGGAACTTGATTCCCCTCACTGGCCTCTGCACTGGGACTCAATTCCCCTCAATGGCCTTCACACTGGGACTCGATTCCCCTCACTGGCCTCCACACTGGGACTTGATTCCCCACACTGACGTCCACACTGGAACTTGATTCCCCTCACTGGCCTCTGTACCAGGACTCGATTCCCCTCACTGGCCTCTGCACTGGGACTCGATTCCCCTCACTGGCCTCTGCACTGGGACTCGATTCCCCTCACTGGCCTCTGCACTGGGACTCGATTCCCTCACTGGCCTCTCCACTGGGACTCGATTCCCCTCACTGACCTCTGCACTGGGACTCGATTCCCCTCACTGGCCTCCGCACTCGGACACAATTCCCCTCACTGGCCTCCGTACTGGGACTCGATTGCCCTCACTGGCCTCTGCACTGGGACTCAATTCCCCTCACTGGCCTCTGCACTGGGACTCAATTCCCCTCAATGGCCTTCACACTGGGACTCGATTCCCCTCACTGGCCTCCACACTGGGACTTGATTCCCCACACTGACGTCCACACTGGAACTTGATTCCCCTCACTGGCCTCTGCACCAGGATTCGATTCCCGTCACTGGCCTCTGCACTGGAACTTGATTCCCCTCACTGGCTTCTGCACTGGGACTCGATTCCCCTCACTGGCCTCTGCACTGGGACTCAATTCCCCTCAATGGCCTTCACACTGGGACTCGATTCCCCTCACTGGCCTCCACACTGGGACTCGATTCCCCTCACTGGCTTCTGCACTGTAACTCGATTCCCCTCACTGGCTTCTGCACTGGAACTCGATTCCCCTCACTGGCCTCTGCTCTGGAACTTGGTTCTCCTCACTGGCCTCCGCACTGGGACTCGATTCCCCTCACTGGCCTCTGCACTGGGACTCGATTCCCCTCCCTGGCCTCTGCACTGGTACTCGATTCCCCTCACTGGCCTCTGCACTGGTACTCGATTCCCCTCACTGGCCTCCCCACTGGGACTCGATTCCCCTCACTGGCTTCTGCACTGGGACTCGATTCCCCTCACTGGCCTCCGCACTGGGACCCGATTCCCTTCACTGGCTTCTGCACTGGGACTCGATTCCCCTCACTGGCCTCTGCACTGGTACTCGATTCCCCTCACTGGCTTCTGCACTGGGACTCGATTCCCCTCACTGGCCTCCGCACTGGGACCCGATTCCCTTCACTGGCCTCCGAACTGGGACTCGATTCCCCTCACTGGCCTCCGCACTGGGACTCGATTCCCCTCACTGGCCTCTGCACTGGGACTCGATTCCCCTCACTGGCCTCTGCACAGGGACTCGATTCCCCTCACTGGCCTCCCCACTGGGACTCGATTCCCCTCACTGGCTTCTGCACTGGGACTCGATTCCCGTCACTGGCCTCTGCACTGGTACTCGATTCCCCTCACTGGCCTCCCCACTGGGACTCGATTGCCCTCACTGGCTTCTGCACTGGGACTCGATTCCCCTCACTGGCCTCCGCACTGGGACCCGATTCCCTTCACTGGCCTCCGCAATGGGACTCGATTCCCCTCACTGGCCTCCGCACTGGGACTCGATTTCCCTCACTGGCCTCTGCACTGGGACTCGATTCCCCTCACTGGCCTCTGCACAGGGACTGGATTCCCCTCACTGACCTCTGCACTGGGACTCGATTCCCCTCACTGGCCTCTGCACTGGGACTCGATTCCCTCACTGGCCTCTGCACTGGGACTCGATTCCCCTCACTGACCTCTGCACTGGGACTCGATTCCCCTCACTGGCCTCCGCACTCGGACACAATTCCCCTCACTGGCCTCCGTACTGGGACTCGATTCCCCTCACTGGCCTCTGCACTGGGACTCGATTCCCCTCACTGGCCTCCCCACTGGGTCTCGATTCCCCTCACTGGCTTCTGCACTGGGACTCGATTCCCCTCACTGGCCTCCGCACTGGGACCCGATTCCCTTCACTGGCCTCCGAACTGGGACTCGATTCCCCTCACTGGCCTCCGCACTGGGACTCGATTCCCCTCACTGGCCTCTGCACTGGGACTCGATTCCCCTCACTGGCCTCTGCACAGGGACTCGATTCCCCTCACTGGCCTCCCCACTGGGACTCGATTCCCCTCACTGGCTTCTGCACTGGGACTCGATTCCCCTCACTGGCCTCTGCACTGGTACTCGATTCCCCTCACTGGCCTCCCCACTGGGACTCGATTCCCCTCACTGGCTTCTGCACTGGGACTCGATTCCCCTCACTGGCCTCCGCACTGGGACCCGATTCCCTTCACTGGCCTCCGCACTGGGACTCGATTCCCCTCACTGGCCTCCGCACTGGGACTCGATTCCCCTCACTGGCCTCTGCACAGGGACTCGATTCCCCTCACTGGCCTCTGCACTGGGACTCGATTCCCCTCACTGGCCTCTGCACTGGGACTCGATTCCCTCACTGGCCTCTGCACTGGGACTCGATTCCCCTCACTGACCTCTGCACTGGGACTCGATTCCCCTCACTGGCCTCCGCACTCGGACACAATTCCCCTCACTGGCCTCCGTACTGGGACTCGATTCCCCTCACTGGCCTCTGCACTGGGACTCGATTCCCCTCACTGGCCTCCGCACTGGGACTCAATTCCCCTCACTGGCTCTGCACTGGGACTCGATTCCCCTCACTGGCCACCGCACTGGGACTCGATTCCCCAAACTGACCTCCGCACTGGGACTCGATTCCGCTCACTGGCCTCCGCACTGGGACTCGATTCCCCTCACTGACCTCTGCACTGTGACTCGATTCCCCTCACTGGCCTCCGCACTGGGACTCGATTCCCCTCACTGGCCTCCGTACTGGGACTCGATTCCCCTCACTGACCTCCGCACTGGGACTCGATTCCCCTCACTGGCCTCCGCACTTGGACTCGATTCCCCTCACTGGCCTCCGCACTGGGACTCGATTCCCCTCACTGGCCTCTGCACTGGGACTCGATTCCCCTCACTGACCTCCGCACTGGGACTCGATTCCCCACACTGACCTCCGCACTTGGACTCGATTCCACTCACTGGCCTCCGCACTGGGACTCGATTCCCCTCACTAGCCTCCGCACTGGGACTCAATTCCCCTCACTGGCCTCCGCACTGGGACTCGATTCCGCTCACTGGCCTCCGCACTGGGACCCGATTCCCTTCACTCGCCTCCGCACTGGGACTTGATTCCCCTCACTGGCCTCTGCAATGGAACTTGATTCCCCTCACTGGCCTCTGCACTGGGACTCAATTCCCCTCAATGGCCTTCACACTGGGACTCGATTCCCCTCACTGGCCTCCACACTGGGACTTGATTCCCCACACTGACGTCCACACTGGAACTTGATTCCCCTCACTGGCCTCTGTACCAGGACTCGATTCCCCTCACTGGCCTCTGCACTGGGACTCGATTCCCCTCACTGGCCTCTGCACTGGGACTCGATTCCCCTCACTGGCCTCTGCACTGGGACTCGATTCCCTCACTGGCCTCTCCACTGGGACTCGATTCCCCTCACTGACCTCTGCACTGGGACTCGATTCCCCTCACTGGCCTCCGCACTCGGACACAATTCCCCTCACTGGCCTCCGTACTGGGACTCGATTGCCCTCACTGGCCTCTGCACTGGGACTCAATTCCCCTCACTGGCCTCTGCACTGGGACTCAATTCCCCTCAATGGCCTTAACACTGGGACTCGATTCCCCTCACTGGCCTCCACACTGGGACTTGATTCCCCACACTGACGTCCACACTGGAACTTGATTCCCCTCACTGGCCTCTGCACCAGGATTCGATTCCCCTCACTGGCCTCTGCACTGGAACTTGATTCCCCTCACTGGCTTCTGCACTGGGACTCGATTCCCCTCACTGGCCTCCGCACTGGGACTTGATTCCCCACACTGACCTCTGCACTTGGACTCGATTCCGCTCACTGGCCTCCGCACTGGGACTCAATTCCCCTCACTGATCTCTGCACTGGGACTCGATTCCCCTCACTGACCTCTGCACTGGGACTCGATTCCCCTCAATGGCCTCTGCACTGGGACTCGATTCCCCTCACTGGCCTCTGCACCAGGACTTGTTTCCCCTCACTGGCCTCCGCACTGGGACCCAATTCCCCTCACTGGCCTCTGCACTGGGACTCGATTCTCCTCAATGGCCTTCACACTGGGACTCGATTCCCCTCACTGGCCTCTGCACTGGGACTCGATTCCCCTCAATGGCCTTCACACTGGGACTCGATTCCCCTAACTGACCTCCGCAGTGGGACTCAATTCCCCTCACTGGCCTCCGCACTGGGACTCGATTCCCAACACTGACCTCCGCACTGGGACTCGATTCCCCTCACTGGCCTCCGCACTGGGACTCGATTCCCCTCACTGGCCTCTGCACTGGGACTCGATTCCCCTCACTGGCCTCTGCACTGGTACTCGATTCCCCTCACTGGCCTCCCCACTGGGACTCGATTCCCCTCACTGGCTTCTGCACTGGGACTCGATTCCCCTCACTGGCCTCTGCACTGGGTCTCGAATCCCCTCACTGGCCTCCCCACTGGGACTCGATTCCCCTCACTGGCTTCTGCACTGGGACTCGATTCCCCTCACTGGCCTCCGCACTGGGACCCGATTCCCTTCACTGGCCTCCGCACTGGGACTCGATTCCCCTCACTGGCCTCCGCACTGGGACTCGATTGCCCTCACTGGCCTCTGCACTGGGACTCAATTCCCCTCACTGACCTCTGCACTGGGACTCAATTCCCCTCAATGGCCTCCGCACTGGGACCCGATTCCCTTCACTCGCCTCCGCACTGGGACTTGATTCCCCTCACTGGCCTCTGCACTGGAACTTGATTCCCCTCACTGGCCTCTGCACTGGGACTCAATTCCCCTCAATGGCCTTCACACTGGGACTCGATTCCCCTCACTGGCCTCCACACTGGGACTTGATTCCCCACACTGACGTCCACACTGGATCTTGATTCCCCTCACTGGCCCCTGCACCAGGACTCGATTCCCCTCACTGGCCTCTGCACTGGGACTCGATTCCCCTCACTGGCCTCTGCTCTGGGACTCGATTCCCCTCACTGGCCTCTGCACTGGGACTCGATTCCCTCACTGGCCTCTGCACTGGGACTCGATTCCCCTCACTGACCTCTGCACTGGGACTCGATTCCCCTCACTGGCCTCCGCACTCGGACACAATTCCCCTCACTGGCCTCCGTACTGGGACTCGATTGCCCTCACTGGCCTCTGCACTGGGACTCAATTCCCCTCACTGGCCTCTGCACTGGGACTCAATTCCCCTCAATGGCCTTCACACTGGGACTCGATTCCCCTCACTGGCCTCCACACTGGGACTTGATTCCCCACACTGACGTCCACACTGGAACTTGATTCCCCTCACTGGCCTCTGCACCAGGATTCGATTCCCCTCACTGGCCTCTGCACTGGAACTTGATTCCCCTCACTGGCTTCTGCACTGGGACTCGATTCCCCTCACTGGCCTCCGCACTGGGACTTGATTCCCCACACTGACCTCTGCACTTGGACTCGATTCCGCTCACTGGCCTCCGCACTGGGACTCAATTCCCCTCACTGACCTCTGCACTGGGACTCGATTCCCCTCAATGGCCTCCGCACTGGGACTCAATTCCCCTCACTGGTCTCCGCACTGGGACTCGATTCCCCTCACTGGCCTCTGCACCAGGACTTGTTTCCCCTCACTGGCCTCCGCACTGGGACCCAATTCCCCTCACTGGCCTCTGCACTGGGACTCGATTCTCCTCAATGGCCTTCACACTGGGACTCGATTCCCCTCACTGACCTCCGCACTGGGACTCGATTCCCCTCACTGGCTCCTGCACTGTAACTCGATTCCCCTCACTGGCCTCCGCACTGGGACTCGATTCCCCTCACTGGCCTCTGCACTGGGACTCGATTCCCCTCACTGGCCTCTGCACTGGTACTCGATTCCCCTCACTGGCCTCCCCACTGGGACTCGATTCCCCTCACTGGCTTCTGCACTGGGACTCGATTCCCCTCACTGGCCTCTGCACTGGGTCTCGAATCCCCTCACTGGCCTCCCCACTGGGACTCGATTCCCCTCACTGGCTTCTGCACTGGGACTCGATTCCCCTCACTGGCCTCCGCACTGGGACCCGATTCCCTTCACTGGCCTCCGCACTGGGACTCGATTCCCCTCACTGGCCTCCGCACTGGGACTCGATTGCCCTCACTGGCCTCTGCACTGGGACTCAATTCCCCTCACTGACCTCTGCACTGGGACTCAATTCCCCTCAATGGCCTCCGCACTGGGACCCGATTCCCTTCACTCGCCTCCGCACTGGGACTTGATTCCCCTCACTGGCCTCTGCACTGGAACTTGATTCCCCTCACTGGCCTCTGCACTGGGACTCAATTCCCCTCAATGGCCTTCACACTGGGACTCGATTCCCCTCACTGGCCTCCACACTGGGACTTGATTCCCCACACTGACGTCCACACTGGATCTTGATTCCCCTCACTGGCCCCTGCACCAGGACTCGATTCCCCTCACTGGCCTCTGCACTGGGACTCGATTCCCCTCACTGGCCTCTGCTCTGGGACTCGATTCCCCTCACTGGCCTCTGCACTGGGACTCGATTCCCTCACTGGCCTCTGCACTGGGACTCGATTCCCCTCACTGACCTCTGCACTGGGACTCGATTCCCCTCACTGGCCTCCGCACTCGGACACAATTCCCCTCACTGGCCTCCGTACTGGGACTCGATTGCCCTCACTGGCCTCTGCACTGGGACTCAATTCCCCTCACTGGCCTCTGCACTGGGACTCAATTCCCCTCAATGGCCTTCACACTGGGACTCGATTCCCCTCACTGGCCTCCACACTGGGACTTGATTCCCCACACTGACGTCCACACTGGAACTTGATTCCCCTCACTGGCCTCTGCACCAGGATTCGATTCCCCTCACTGGCCTCTGATCTGGAACTTGATTCCCCTCGCTGGCTTCTGCACTGGGACTCGATTCCCCTCACTGGCCTCCGCACTGGGACTTGATTCCCCACACTGACCTCTGCACTTGGACTCGATTCCGCTCACTGGCCTCCGCACTGGGACTCAATTCCCCTCACTGACCTCTGCACTGGGACTCGATTCCCCTCAATGGCCTCCGCACTGGGACTCAATTCCCCTCACTGGTCTCCGCACTGGGACTCGATTCCCCTCACTGGCCTCTGCACCTGGACTTGTTTCCCCTCACTGGCCTCCGCACTGGGACCCAATTCCCCTCACTGGCCTCTGCACTGGGACTCGATTCTCCTCAATGGCCTTCACACTGGGACTCGATTCCCCTCACTGACCTCCGCACTGGGACTCGATTCCCCTCACTGGCTTCTGCACTGTAACTCGATTCCCCTCACTGGCTTCTGCACTGGAACTCGATTCCCCTCACTGGCCTCTGCTCTGGAACTTGGTTCTCCTCACTGGCCTCCGCACTGGGACTCGATTCGCCTCACTGGCCTCTGCACTGGGACTCGATTCCCCTCCCTGGCCTCTGCACTGGTACTCGATTCCCCTCACTGGCCTCTGCACTGGTACTCGATTCCCCTCACTGGCCTCCCCACTGGGACTCGATTCCCCTCACTGGCTTCTGCACTGGGACTCGATTCCCCTCACTGGCCTCCGCACTGGGACCCGATTCCCTTCACTGGCTTCTGCACTGGGACTCGATTCCCCTCACTGGCCTCTGCACTGGTACTCGATTCCCCTCACTGGCTTCTGCACTGGGACTCGATTCCCCTCACTGGCCTCCGCACTGGGACCCGATTCCCTTCACTGGCCTCCGAACTGGGACTCGATTCCCCTCACTGGCCTCCGCACTGGGACTCGATTCCCCTCACTGGCCTCTGCACTGGGACTCGATTCCCCTCACTGGCCTCTGCACAGGGACTCGATTCCCCTCACTGGCCTCCCCACTGGGACTCGATTCCCCTCACTGGCTTCTGCACTGGGACTCGATTCCCCTCACTGGCCTCTGCACTGGTACTCGATTCCCCTCACTGGCCTCCCCACTGGGACTCGATTGCCCTCACTGGCTTCTGCACTGGGACTCAATTCCCCTCACTGGCCTCCGCACTGGGACCCTATTCGCTTCACTGGCCTCCGCAATGGGACTCGATTCCCCTCACTGGCCTCCGCACTGGGACTCGATTTCCCTCACTGGCCTCTGCACTGGGACTCGATTCCCCTCACTGGCCTCTGCACAGGGACTGGATTCCCCTCACTGACCTCTGCACTGGGACTCGATTCCCCTCACTGGCCTCTGCACTGGGACTCGATTCCCTCACTGGCCTCCCCACTGGGACTCGATTCCCCTCACTGGCTTCTGCACTGGGACTCGATTCCCCTCACTGGCCTCCGCACTGGGACCCGATTCCCTTCACTGGCCTCCGAACTGGGACTCGATTCCCCTCACTGGCCTCCGCACTGGGACTCGATTCCCCTCACTGGCCTCTGCACTGGGACTCGATTCCCCTCACTGGCCTCTGCACAGGGACTCGATTCCCCTCACTGGCCTCCACACTGGGACTCGATTCCCCTCACTGGCTTCTGCACTGGGACTCGATTCCCCTCACTGGCCTCTGCACTGGTACTCGATTCCCCTCACTGGCCTCCCCACTGGGACTCGATTCCCCTCACTGGCTTCTGCACTGGGACTCGATTCCCCTCACTGGCCTCCGCACTGGGACCCGATTCCCTTCACTGGCCTCCGCACTGGGACTCGATTCCCCTCACTGGCCTGCGCACTGGGACTCGATTCCCCTCACTGGCCTCTGCACAGGGACTCGATTCCCCTCACTGGCCTCTGCACTGGGACTCGATTCCCCTCACTGGCCTCTGCACTGGGACTCGATTCCCTCACTGGCCTCTGCACTGGGACTCGATTCCCCTCACTGGCCTCCGCACTGGGACCCGATTCCCTTCACTGGCTTCCGCACTCGGACACAATTCCCCTCACTGGCCTCCGTACTGGGACTCGATTCCCCTCACTGGCCTCTGCACTGGGACTCGATTCCCCTCACTGGCCTCCGCACTGGGACTCAATTCCCCTCACTGGCTCTGCACTGGGACTCGATTCCCCTCACTGGCCTCCGCACTGGGACTCAATTCCCCTCACTGGCTCTGCACTGGGACTCGATTCCCCTCACTGGCCACCGCACTGGGACTCGATTCCCCAAACTGACCTCCGCACTGGGACTCGATTCCCCTCACTGGCCTCTGCACTGGTACTCGATTCCCCTCACTGGCCTCCCCACTGGGACTCGATTCCCCTCACTGGCTTCTGCACTGGGACTCGATTCCCCTCACTGGCCTCCGCACTGGGACCCGATTCCCTTCACTGGCCTCCGAACTGGGACTCGATTCCCCTCACTGGCCTCCGCACTGGGACTCGATTCCCCTCACTGGCCTCTGCACTGGGACTCGATTCCCCTCACTGGCCTCTGCACAGGGACTCGATTCCCCTCACTGGCCTCCCCACTGGGACTCGATTCCCCTCACTGGCTTCTGCACTGGGACTCGATTCCCCTCACTGGCCTCTGCACTGGTACTCGATTCCCCTCACTGGCCTCCCCACTGGGACTCGATTCCCCTCACTGGCTTCTGCACTGGGACTCGATTCCCCTCACTGGCCTCCGCACTGGGACCCGATTCCCTTCACTGGCCTCCGCACTGGGACTCGATTCCCCTCACTGGCCTCCGCACTGGGACTCGATTCCCCTCACTGGCCTCTGCACAGGGACTCGATTCCCCTCACTGGCCTCTGCACTGGGACTCGATTCCCCTCACTGGCTTCTGCACTGGGACTCGATTCCCTCACTGGCCTCTGCACTGGGACTCGATTCCCCTCACTGACCTCTGCACTGGGACTCGATTCCCCTCACTGGCCTCCGCACTCGGACACAATTCCCCTCACTGGCCTCCGTACTGGGACTCGATTCCCCTCACTGGCCTCTGCACTGGGACTCGATTCCCCTCACTGGCCTCCGCACTGGGACTCAATTCCCCTCACTGGCTCTGCACTGGGACTCGATTCCCCTCACTGGCCACCGCACTGGGACTCGATTCCCCAAACTGACCTCCGCACTGGGACTCGATTCCGCTCACTGGCCTCCGCACTGGGACTCGATTCCCCTCACTGACCTCTGCACTGTGACTCGATTCCCCTCACTGGCCTCCGCACTGGGACTCGATTCCCCTCACTGGCCTCCGTACTGGGACTCGATTCCCCTCACTGACCTCCGCACTGGGACTCGATTCCCCTCACTGGCCTCCGCACTTGGACTCGATTCCCCTCACTGGCCTCCGCACTGGGACTCGATTCCCCTCACTGGCCTCTGCACTGGGACTCGATTCCCCTCACTGACCTCCGCACTGGGACTCGATTCCCCACACTGACCTCCGCACTTGGACTCGATTCCGCTCACTGGCCTCCGCACTGGGACTCGATTCCCCTCACTAGCCTCCGCACTGGGACTCAATTCCCCTCACTGGCCTCCGCACTGGGACTCGATTCCGCTCACTGGCCTCCGCACTGGGACCCGATTCCCTTCACTCGCCTCCGCACTGGGACTTGATTCCCCTCACTGGCCTCTGCAATGGAACTTGATTCCCCTCACTGGCCTCTGCACTGGGACTCAATTCCCCTCAATGGCCTTCACACTGGGACTCGATTCCCCTCACTGGCCTCCACACTGGGACTTGATTCCCCACACTGACGTCCACACTGGAACTTGATTCCCCTCACTGGCCTCTGTACCAGGACTCGATTCCCCTCACTGGCCTCTGCACTGGGACTCGATTCCCCTCACTGGCCTCTGCACTGGGACTCGATTCCCCTCACTGGCCTCTGCACTGGGACTCGATTCCCTCACTGGCCTCTCCACTGGGACTCGATTCCCCTCACTGACCTCTGCACTGGGACTCGATTCCCCTCACTGGCCTCCGCACTCGGACACAATTCCCCTCACTGGCCTCCGTACTGGGACTCGATTGCCCTCACTGGCCTCTGCACTGGGACTCAATTCCCCTCACTGGCCTCTGCACTGGGACTCAATTCCCCTCAATGGCCTTCACACTGGGACTCGATTCCCCTCACTGGCCTCCACACTGGGACTTGATTCCCCACACTGACGTCCACACTGGAACTTGATTCCCCTCACTGGCCTCTGCACCAGGATTCGATTCCCCTCACTGGCCTCTGCACTGGAACTTGATTCCCCTCACTGGCTTCTGCACTGGGACTCGATTCCGCTCACTGGCCTCCGCACTGGGACTCAATTCCCCTCACTGACCTCTGCACTGGGACTCGATTCCCCTCACTGACCTCTGCACTGGGACTCGATTCCCCTCAATGGCCTCTGCACTGGGACTCGATTCCCCTCACTGGCCTCTGCACCAGGACTTGTTTCCCCTCACTGGCCTCCGCACTGGGACCCAATTCCCCTCACTGGCCTCTGCACTGGGACTCGATTCTCCTCAATGGCCTTCACACTGGGACTCGATTCCCCTCACTGGCCTCTGCACTGGGACTCGATTCCCCTCAATGGCCTTCACACTGGGACTCGATTCCCCTAACTGACCTCCGCAGTGGGACTCAATTCCCCTCACTGGCCTCCGCACTGGGACTCGATTCCCAACACTGACCCCCGCACTGGGACTCGATTCCCCTCACTGGCCTCCGCACTGGGACTCGGTTCCCCTCACTGGCCTCTGCACTGGGACTCGATTCCCCTCACTGGCCTCTGCACTGGTACTCGATTCCCCTCACTGGCCTCCCCACTGGGACTCGATTCCCCTCACTGGCTTCTGCACTGGGACTCGATTCCCCTCACTGGCCTCTGCACTGGGTCTCGAATCCCCTCACTGGCCTCCCCACTGGGACTCGATTCCCCTCACTGGCTTCTGCACTGGGACTCGATTCCCCTCACTGGCCTCCGCACTGGGACCCGATTCCCTTCACTGGCCTCCGCACTGGGACTCGATTCCCCTCACTGGCCTCCGCACTGGGACTCGATTGCCCTCACTGGCCTCTGCACTGGGACTCAATTCCCCTCACTGACCTCTGCACTGGGACTCAATTCCCCTCAATGGCCTCCGCACTGGGACCCGATTCCCTTCACTCGCCTCCGCACTGGGACTTGATTCCCCTCACTGGCCTCTGCACTGGAACTTGATTCCCCTCACTGGCCTCTGCACTGGGACTCAATTCCCCTCAATGGCCTTCACACTGGGACTCGATTCCCCTCACTGGCCTCCACACTGGGACTTGATTCCCCACACTGACGTCCACACTGGATCTTGATTCCCCTCACTGGCCCCTGCACCAGGACTCAATTCCCCTCACTGACCTCTGCACTGGGAGTCAATTCCCCTCAATGGCCTCCGCACTGGGACCCGATTCCCTTCACTCGCCTCCGCACTGGGACTTGATTCCCCTCACTGGCCTCTGCACTGGAACTTGATTCCCCTCACTGGCCTCTGCACTGGGACTCAATTCCCCTCAATGGCCTTCACACTGGGACTCGATTCCCCTCACTGGCCTCCACACTGGGACTTGATTCCCCACACTGACGTCCACACTGGATCTTGATTCCCCTCACTGGCCCCTGCACCAGGACTCGATTCCCCTCACTGGCCTCTGCACTGGGACTCGATTCCCCTCACTGGCCTCTGCACTGGGACTCGATTCCCCTCACTGGCCTCTGCACTGGGACTCGATTCCCTCACTGGCCTCTGCACTGGGACTCGATTCCCCTCACTGACCTCTGCACTGGGACTCGATTCCCCTCACTGGCCTCCGCACTCGGACACAATTCCCCTCACTGGCCTCCGTACTGGGACTCGATTGCCCTCACTGGCCTCTGCACTGGGACTCAATTCCCCTCACTGGCCTCTGCACTGGGACTCAATTCCCCTCAATGGCCTTCACACTGGGACTCGATTCCCCTCACTGGCCTCCACACTGGGACTTGATTCCCCACACTGACGTCCACACTGGAACTTGATTCCCCTCACTGGCCTCTGCACCAGGATTCGATTCCCCTCACTGGCCTCAGCACTGGAACTTGATTCCCCTCACTGGCTTCTGCACTGGGACTCGATTCCCCTCACTGGCCTCCGCACTGGGACTTGATTCCCCACACTGACCTCTGCACCAGGATTCGATTCCCCTCACTGGCCTCAGCACTGGAACTTGATTCCCCTCACTGGCTTCTGCACTGGGACTCGATTCCCCTCAATGGCCTCCGCACTGGGACTCAATTCCCCTCACTGGTCTCCGCACTGGGACTCGATTCCCCTCACTGGCCTCTGCACCAGGACTTGTTTCCCCTCACTGGCCTCCGCACTGGGACCCAATTCCCCTCACTGGCCTCTGCACTGGGACTCGATTCTCCTCAATGGCCTTCACACTGGGACTCGATTCCCCTCACTGACCTCCGCACTGGGACTCGATTCCCCTCACTGGCTTCTGCACTGTAACTCGATTCCCCTCACTGGCTTCTGCACTGGAACTCGATTCCCCTCACTGGCCTCTGCTCTGGAACTTGGTTCTCCTCACTGGCCTCCGCACTGGGACTCGATTCCCCACACTGACCTCCGCACTGGGACTCGATTCCCCTCACTGGCCTCCGCACTGGGACTCGATTCCCCTCACTGGCCTCTGCACTGGGACTCGATTCCCCTCCCTGGCCTCTGCACTGGTACTCGATTCCCCTCACTGGCCTCTGCACTGGTACTCGATTCCCCTCACTGGCCTCCCCACTGGGACTCGATTCCCCTCACTGGCTTCTGCACTGGGACTCGATTCCCCTCAATGGCCTTCACACTGGGACTCGATTCCCCTCACTGGCCTCCACACTGGGACTTGATTCCCCACACTGGCCTCCGCACTGGGACCCAATTCCCCTCACTGGCCTCTGCACTGGGACTCGATTCTCCTCAATGGCCTTCACACTGGGACTCGATTCCCCTCACTGGCCTCTGCACTGGGACTCGATTCCCCTCAATGGCCTTCACACTGGGACTCGATTCCCCTAACTGACCTCCGCAGTGGGACTCAATTCCCCTCACTGGCCTCCGCACTGGGACTCGATTCCCAACACTGACCTCCGCACTGGGACTCGATTCCCCTCACTGGCCTCCGCACTGGGACTCGGTTCCCCTCACTGGCCTCTGCACTGGGACTCGATTCCCCTCACTGGCCTCTGCACTGGTACTCGATTCCCCTCACTGGCCTCCCCACTGGGACTCGATTCCCCTCACTGGCTTCTGCACTGGGACTCGATTCCCCTCACTGGCCTCTGCACTGGGTCTCGAATCCCCTCACTGGCCTCCCCACTGGGACTCGATTCCCCTCACTGGCTTCTGCACTGGGACTCGATTCCCCTCACTGGCCTCCGCACTGGGACCCGATTCCCTTCACTGGCCTCCGCACTGGGACTCGATTCCCCTCACTGGCCTCCGCACTGGGACTCGATTGCCCTCACTGGCCTCTGCACTGGGACTCAATTCCCCTCACTGACCTCTGCACTGGGACTCAATTCCCCTCAATGGCCTCCGCACTGGGACCCGATTCCCTTCACTCGCCTCCGCACTGGGACTTGATTCCCCTCACTGGCCTCTGCACTGGAACTTGATTCCCCTCACTGGCCTCTGCACTGGGACTCAATTCCCCTCAATGGCCTTCACACTGGGACTCGATTCCCCTCACTGGCCTCCACACTGGGACTTGATTCCCCACACTGACGTCCACACTGGATCTTGATTCCCCTCACTGGCCCCTGCACCAGGACTCAATTCCCCTCACTGACCTCTGCACTGGGAGTCAATTCCCCTCAATGGCCTCCGCACTGGGACCCGATTCCCTTCACTCGCCTCCGCACTGGGACTTGATTCCCCTCACTGGCCTCTGCACTGGAACTTGATTCCCCTCACTGGCCTCTGCACTGGGACTCAATTCCCCTCAATGGCCTTCACACTGGGACTCGATTCCCCTCACTGGCCTCCACACTGGGACTTGATTCCCCACACTGACGTCCACACTGGATCTTGATTCCCCTCACTGGCCCCTGCACCAGGACTCGATTCCCCTCACTGGCCTCTGCACTGGGACTCGATTCCCCTCACTGGCCTCTGCACTGGGACTCGATTCCCCTCACTGGCCTCTGCACTGGGACTCGATTCCCTCACTGGCCTCTGCACTGGGACTCGATTCCCCTCACTGACCTCTGCACTGGGACTCGATTCCCCTCACTGGCCTCCGCACTCGGACACAATTCCCCTCACTGGCCTCCGTACTGGGACTCGATTGCCCTCACTGGCCTCTGCACTGGGACTCAATTCCCCTCACTGGCCTCTGCACTGGGACTCAATTCCCCTCAATGGCCTTCACACTGGGACTCGATTCCCCTCACTGGCCTCCACACTGGGACTTGATTCCCCACACTGACGTCCACACTGGAACTTGATTCCCCTCACTGGCCTCTGCACCAGGATTCGATTCCCCTCACTGGCCTCAGCACTGGAACTTGATTCCCCTCACTGGCTTCTGCACTGGGACTCGATTCCCCTCACTGGCCTCCGCACTGGGACTTGATTCCCCACACTGACCTCTGCACTTGGACTCGATTCCGCTCACTGGCCTCCGCACTGGGACTCAATTCCCCTCACTGACCTCTGCACTGGGACTCGATTCCCCTCAATGGCCTCCGCACTGGGACTCAATTCCCCTCACTGGTCTCCGCACTGGGACTCGATTCCCCTCACTGGCCTCTGCACCAGGACTTGTTTCCCCTCACTGGCCTCCGCACTGGGACCCAATTCCCCTCACTGGCCTCTGCACTGGGACTCGATTCTCCTCAATGGCCTTCACACTGGGACTCGATTCCCCTCACTGGCCTCCGCACTGGGACTCGATTCCCCTCACTGGCTTCTGCACTGTAACTCGATTCCCCTCACTGGCTTCTGCACTGGAACTCGATTCCCCTCACTGGCCTCTGCTCTGGAACTTGGTTCTCCTCACTGGCCTCCGCACTGGGACTCGATTCCCCACACTGACCTCCGCACTGGGACTCGATTCCCCTCACTGGCCTCCGCACTGGGACTCGATTCCCCTCACTGGCCTCTGCACTGGGACTCGATTCCCCTCCCTGGCCTCTGCACTGGTACTCGATTCCCCTCACTGGCCTCTGCACTGGTACTCGATTCCCCTCACTGGCCTCCCCACTGGGACTCGATTCCCCTCACTGGCTTCTGCACTGGGACTCGATTCCCCTCACTGGCCTCCGCACTGGGACACGATTCCCTTCACTGGCTTCTGCACTGGGACTCGATTCCCCTCACTGGCCTCTGCACTGGTACTCGATTCCCCTCACTGGCTTCTGCACTGGGACTCGATTCCCCTCACTTGCCTCCGCACTGGGACCCGATTCCCTTCACTGGCCTCCGAACTGGGACTCGATTCCCCTCACTGGCCTCCGCACTGGGACTCGATTCCCCTCACTGGCCTCTGCACTGGGACTCGATTCCCCTCACTGGCCTCTGCACAGGGACTCGATTCCCCTCACTGGCCTCCCCACTGGGACTCGATTCCCCTCACTGGCTTCTGCACTGGGACTCGATTCCCCTCACTGGCCTCTGCACTGGTACTCGATTCCCCTCACTGGCCTCCGCACTGGGACCCGATTCCCTTCACTGGCCTCCGCACTGGGACTCGATTCCCCTCACTGGCCTCCGCACTGGGACTCGATTGCCCTCACTGGCCTCTGCACTGGGACTCAATTCCCCTCACTGACCTCTGCACTGGGACTCAATTCCCCTCAATGGCCTCCGCACTGGGACCCGATTCCCTTCACTCGCCTCCGCACTGGGACTTGATTCCCCTCACTGGCCTCTGCACTGGAACTTGATTCCCCTCACTGGCCTCTGCACTGGGACTCAATTCCCCTCAATGGCCTTCACACTGGGACTCGATTCCCCTCACTGGCCTCCACACTGGGACTTGATTCCCCACACTGACGTCCACACTGGATCTTGATTCCCCTCACTGGCCCCTGCACCAGGACTCGATTCCCCTCACTGGCCTCTGCACTGGGACTCGATTCCCCTCACTGGCCTCTGCTCTGGGACTCGATTCCCCTCACTGGCCTCTGCACTGGGACTCGATTCCCTCACTGGCCTCTGCACTGGGACTCGATTCCCCTCACTGACCTCTGCACTGGGACTCGATTCCCCTCACTGGCCTCCGCACTCGGACACAATTCCCCTCACTGGCCTCCGTACTGGGACTCGATTGCCCTCACTGGCCTCTGCACTGGGACTCAATTCCCCTCACTGGCCTCTGCACTGGGACTCAATTCCCCTCAATGGCCTTCACACTGGGACTCGATTCCCCTCACTGGCCTCCACACTGGGACTTGATTCCCCACACTGACGTCCACACTGGAACTTGATTCCCCTCACTGGCCTCTGCACCAGGATTCGATTCCCCTCACTGGCCTCTGATCTGGAACTTGATTCCCCTCACTGGCTTCTGCACTGGGACTCGATTCCCCTCACTGGCCTCCGCACTGGGACTTGATTCCCCACACTGACCTCTGCACTTGGACTCGATTCCGCTCACTGGCCTCCGCACTGGGACTCAATTCCCCTCACTGACCTCTGCACTGGGACTCGATTCCCCTCAATGGCCTCCGCACTGGGACTCAATTCCCCTCACTGGTCTCCGCACTGGGACTCGATTCCCCTCACTGGCCTCTGCACCAGGACTTGTTTCCCCTCACTGGCCTCCGCACTGGGACCCAATTCCCCTCACTGGCCTCTGCACTGGGACTCGATTCTCCTCAATGGCCTTCACACTGGGACTCGATTCCCCTCACTGACCTCCGCACTGGGACTCGATTCCCCTCACTGGCTTCTGCACTGTAACTCGATTCCCCTCACTGGCTTCTGCACTGGAACTCGATTCCCCTCACTGGCCTCTGCTCTGGAACTTGGTTCTCCTCACTGGCCTCCGCACTGGGACTCGATTCGCCTCACTGGCCTCTGCACTGGGACTCGATTCCCCTCCCTGGCCTCTGCACTGGTACTCGATTCCCCTCACTGGCCTCTGCACTGGTACTCGATTCCCCTCACTGGCCTCCCCACTGGGACTCGATTCCCCTCACTGGCTTCTGCACTGGGACTCGATTCCCCTCACTGGCCTCCGCACTGGGACCCGATTCCCTTCACTGGCTTCTGCACTGGGACTCGATTCCCCTCACTGGCCTCTGCACTGGTACTCGATTCCCCTCACTGGCTTCTGCACTGGGACTCGATTCCCCTCACTGGCCTCCGCACTGGGACCCGATTCCCTTCACTGGCCTCCGAACTGGGACTCGATTCCCCTCACTGGCCTCCGCACTGGGACTCGATTCCCCTCACTGGCCTCTGCACTGGGACTCGATTCCCCTCACTGGCCTCTGCACAGGGACTCGATTCCCCTCACTGGCCTCCCCACTGGGACTCGATTCCCCTCACTGGCTTCTGCACTGGGACTCGATTCCCCTCACTGGCCTCTGCACTGGTACTCGATTCCCCTCACTGGCCTCCCCACTGGGACTCGATTGCCCTCACTGGCTTCTGCACTGGGACTCAATTCCCCTCACTGGCCTCCGCACTGGGACCCTATTCGCTTCACTGGCCTCCGCAATGGGACTCGATTCCCCTCACTGGCCTCCGCACTGGGACTCGATTTCCCTCACTGGCCTCTGCACTGGGACTCGATTCCCCTCACTGGCCTCTGCACAGGGACTGGATTCCCCTCACTGACCTCTGCACTGGGACTCGATTCCCCTCACTGGCCTCTGCACTGGGACTCGATTCCCTCACTGGCCTCCCCACTGGGACTCGATTCCCCTCACTGGCTTCTGCACTGGGACTCGATTCCCCTCACTGGCCTCCGCACTGGGACCCGATTCCCTTCACTGGCCTCCGAACTGGGACTCGATTCCCCTCACTGGCCTCCGCACTGGGACTCGATTCCCCTCACTGGCCTCTGCACTGGGACTCGATTCCCCTCACTGGCCTCTGCACAGGGACTCGATTCCCCTCACTGGCCTCCACACTGGGACTCGATTCCCCTCACTGGCTTCTGCACTGGGACTCGATTCCCCTCACTGGCCTCTGCACTGGTACTCGATTCCCCTCACTGGCCTCCCCACTGGGACTCGATTCCCCTCACTGGCTTCTGCACTGGGACTCGATTCCCCTCACTGGCCTCCGCACTGGGACCCGATTCCCTTCACTGGCCTCCGCACTGGGACTCGATTCCCCTCACTGGCCTGCGCACTGGGACTCGATTCCCCTCACTGGCCTCTGCACAGGGACTCGATTCCCCTCACTGGCCTCTGCACTGGGACTCGATTCCCCTCACTGGCCTCTGCACTGGGACTCGATTCCCTCACTGGCCTCTGCACTGGGACTCGATTCCCCTCACTGGCCTCCGCACTGGGACCCGATTCCCTTCACTGGCTTCCGCACTCGGACACAATTCCCCTCACTGGCCTCCGTACTGGGACTCGATTCCCCTCACTGGCCTCTGCACTGGGACTCGATTCCCCTCACTGGCCTCCGCACTGGGACTCAATTCCCCTCACTGGCTCTGCACTGGGACTCGATTCCCCTCACTGGCCTCCGCACTGGGACTCAATTCCCCTCACTGGCTCTGCACTGGGACTCGATTCCCCTCACTGGCCACCGCACTGGGACTCGATTCCCCAAACTGACCTCCGCACTGGGACTCGATTCCCCTCACTGGCCTCTGCACTGGTACTCGATTCCCCTCACTGGCCTCCCCACTGGGACTCGATTCCCCTCACTGGCTTCTGCACTGGGACTCGATTCCCCTCACTGGCCTCCGCACTGGGACCCGATTCCCTTCACTGGCCTCCGAACTGGGACTCGATTCCCCTCACTGGCCTCCGCACTGGGACTCGATTCCCCTCACTGGCCTCTGCACTGGGACTCGATTCCCCTCACTGGCCTCTGCACAGGGACTCGATTCCCCTCACTGGCCTCCCCACTGGGACTCGATTCCCCTCACTGGCTTCTGCACTGGGACTCGATTCCCCTCACTGGCCTCTGCACTGGTACTCGATTCCCCTCACTGGCCTCCCCACTGGGACTCGATTCCCCTCACTGGCTTCTGCACTGGGACTCGATTCCCCTCACTGGCCTCCGCACTGGGACCCGATTCCCTTCACTGGCCTCCGCACTGGGACTCGATTCCCCTCACTGGCCTCCGCACTGGGACTCGATTCCCCTCACTGGCCTCTGCACAGGGACTCGATTCCCCTCACTGGCCTCTGCACTGGGACTCGATTCCCCTCACTGGCTTCTGCACTGGGACTCGATTCCCTCACTGGCCTCTGCACTGGGACTCGATTCCCCTCACTGACCTCTGCACTGGGACTCGATTCCCCTCACTGGCCTCCGCACTCGGACACAATTCCCCTCACTGGCCTCCGTACTGGGACTCGATTCCCCTCACTGGCCTCTGCACTGGGACTCGATTCCCCTCACTGGCCTCCGCACTGGGACTCAATTCCCCTCACTGGCTCTGCACTGGGACTCGATTCCCCTCACTGGCCACCGCACTGGGACTCGATTCCCCAAACTGACCTCCGCACTGGGACTCGATTCCGCTCACTGGCCTCCGCACTGGGACTCGATTCCCCTCACTGACCTCTGCACTGTGACTCGATTCCCCTCACTGGCCTCCGCACTGGGACTCGATTCCCCTCACTGGCCTCCGTACTGGGACTCGATTCCCCTCACTGACCTCCGCACTGGGACTCGATTCCCCTCACTGGCCTCCGCACTTGGACTCGATTCCCCTCACTGGCCTCCGCACTGGGACTCGATTCCCCTCACTGGCCTCTGCACTGGGACTCGATTCCCCTCACTGACCTCCGCACTGGGACTCGATTCCCCACACTGACCTCCGCACTTGGACTCGATTCCGCTCACTGGCCTCCGCACTGGGACTCGATTCCCCTCACTAGCCTCCGCACTGGGACTCAATTCCCCTCACTGGCCTCCGCACTGGGACTCGATTCCGCTCACTGGCCTCCGCACTGGGACCCGATTCCCTTCACTCGCCTCCGCACTGGGACTTGATTCCCCTCACTGGCCTCTGCAATGGAACTAGATTCCCCTCACTGGCCTCTGCACTGGGACTCAATTCCCCTCAATGGCCTTCACACTGGGACTCGATTCCCCTCACTGGCCTCCACACTGGGACTTGATTCCCCACACTGACGTCCACACTGGAACTTGATTCCCCTCACTGGCCTCTGTACCAGGACTCGATTCCCCTCACTGGCCTCTGCACTGGGACTCGATTCCCCTCACTGGCCTCTGCACTGGGACTCGATTCCCCTCACTGGCCTCTGCACTGGGACTCGATTCCCTCACTGGCCTCTCCACTGGGACTCGATTCCCCTCACTGACCTCTGCACTGGGACTCGATTCCCCTCACTGGCCTCCGCACTCGGACACAATTCCCCTCACTGGCCTCCGTACTGGGACTCGATTGCCCTCACTGGCCTCTGCACTGGGACTCAATTCCCCTCACTGGCCTCTGCACTGGGACTCAATTCCCCTCAATGGCCTTCACACTGGGACTCGATTCCCCTCACTGGCCTCCACACTGGGACTTGATTCCCCACACTGACGTCCACACTGGAACTTGATTCCCCTCACTGGCCTCTGCACCAGGATTCGATTCCCCTCACTGGCCTCTGCACTGGAACTTGATTCCCCTCACTGGCTTCTGCACTGGGACTCGATTCCGCTCACTGGCCTCCGCACTGGGACTCAATTCCCCTCACTGACCTCTGCACTGGGACTCGATTCCCCTCACTGACCTCTGCACTGGGACTCGATTCCCCTCAATGGCCTCTGCACTGGGACTCGATTCCCCTCACTGGCCTCTGCACCAGGACTTGTTTCCCCTCACTGGCCTCCGCACTGGGACCCAATTCCCCTCACTGGCCTCTGCACTGGGACTCGATTCTCCTCAATGGCCTTCACACTGGGACTCGATTCCCCTCACTGGCCTCTGCACTGGGACTCGATTCCCCTCAATGGCCTTCACACTGGGACTCGATTCCCCTAACTGACCTCCGCAGTGGGACTCAATTCCCCTCACTGGCCTCCGCACTGGGACTCGATTCCCAACACTGACCTCCGCACTGGGACTCGATTCCCCTCACTGGCCTCCGCACTGGGACTCGGTTCCCCTCACTGGCCTCTGCACTGGGACTCGATTCCCCTCACTGGCCTCTGCACTGGTACTCGATTCCCCTCACTGGCCTCCCCACTGGGACTCGATTCCCCTCACTGGCTTCTGCACTGGGACTCGATTCCCCTCACTGGCCTCTGCACTGGGTCTCGAATCCCCTCACTGGCCTCCCCACTGGGACTCGATTCCCCTCACTGGCTTCTGCACTGGGACTCGATTCCCCTCACTGGCCTCCGCACTGGGACCCGATTCCCTTCACTGGCCTCCGCACTGGGACTCGATTCCCCTCACTGGCCTCCGCACTGGGACTCGATTGCCCTCACTGGCCTCTGCACTGGGACTCAATTCCCCTCACTGACCTCTGCACTGGGACTCAATTCCCCTCAATGGCCTCCGCACTGGGACCCGATTCCCTTCACTCGCCTCCGCACTGGGACTTGATTCCCCTCACTGGCCTCTGCACTGGAACTTGATTCCCCTCACTGGCCTCTGCACTGGGACTCAATTCCCCTCAATGGCCTTCACACTGGGACTCGATTCCCCTCACTGGCCTCCACACTGGGACTTGATTCCCCACACTGACGTCCACACTGGATCTTGATTCCCCTCACTGGCCCCTGCACCAGGACTCAATTCCCCTCACTGACCTCTGCACTGGGAGTCAATTCCCCTCAATGGCCTCCGCACTGGGACCCGATTCCCTTCACTCGCCTCCGCACTGGGACTTGATTCCCCTCACTGGCCTCTGCACTGGAACTTGATTCCCCTCACTGGCCTCTGCACTGGGACTCAATTCCCCTCAATGGCCTTCACACTGGGACTCGATTCCCCTCACTGGCCTCCACACTGGGACTTGATTCCCCACACTGACGTCCACACTGGATCTTGATTCCCCTCACTGGCCCCTGCACCAGGACTCGATTCCCCTCACTGGCCTCTGCACTGGGACTCGATTCCCCTCACTGGCCTCTGCACTGGGACTCGATTCCCCTCACTGGCCTCTGCACTGGGACTCGATTCCCTCACTGGCCTCTGCACTGGGACTCGATTCCCCTCACTGACCTCTGCACTGGGACTCGATTCCCCTCACTGGCCTCCGCACTCGGACACAATTCCCCTCACTGGCCTCCGTACTGGGACTCGATTGCCCTCACTGGCCTCTGCACTGGGACTCAATTCCCCTCACTGGCCTCTGCACTGGGACTCAATTCCCCTCAATGGCCTTCACACTGGGACTCGATTCCCCTCACTGGCCTCCACACTGGGACTTGATTCCCCACACTGACGTCCACACTGGAACTTGATTCCCCTCACTGGCCTCTGCACCAGGATTCGATTCCCCTCACTGGCCTCAGCACTGGAACTTGATTCCCCTCACTGGCTTCTGCACTGGGACTCGATTCCCCTCACTGGCCTCCGCACTGGGACTTGATTCCCCACACTGACCTCTGCACTTGGACTCGATTCCGCTCACTGGCCTCCGCACTGGGACTCAATTCCCCTCACTGACCTCTGCACTGGGACTCGATTCCCCTCAATGGCCTCCGCACTGGGACTCAATTCCCCTCACTGGTCTCCGCACTGGGACTCGATTCCCCTCACTGGCCTCTGCACCAGGACTTGTTTCCCCTCACTGGCCTCCGCACTGGGACCCAATTCCCCTCACTGGCCTCTGCACTGGGACTCGATTCTCCTCAATGGCCTTCACACTGGGACTCGATTCCCCTCACTGACCTCCGCACTGGGACTCGATTCCCCTCACTGGCTTCTGCACTGTAACTCGATTCCCCTCACTGGCTTCTGCACTGGAACTCGATTCCCCTCACTGGCCTCTGCTCTGGAACTTGGTTCTCCTCACTGGCCTCCGCACTGGGACTCGATTCCCCACACTGACCTCCGCACTGGGACTCGATTCCCCTCACTGGCCTCCGCACTGGGACTCGATTCCCCTCACTGGCCTCTGCACTGGGACTCGATTCCCCTCCCTGGCCTCTGCACTGGTACTCGATTCCCCTCACTGGCCTCTGCACTGGTACTCGATTCCCCTCACTGGCCTCCCCACTGGGACTCGATTCCCCTCACTGGCTTCTGCACTGGGACTCGATTCCCCTCACTGGCCTCCGCACTGGGACCCGATTCCCTTCACTGGCTTCTGCACTGGGACTCGATTCCCCTCACTGGCCTCTGCACTGGTACTCGATTCCCCTCACTGGCTTCTGCACTGGGACTCGATTCCCCTCACTTGCCTCCGCACTGGGACCCGATTCCCTTCACTGGCCTCCGAACTGGGACTCGATTCCCCTCACTGGCCTCCGCACTGGGACTCGATTCCCCTCACTGGCCTCTGCACTGGGACTCGATTCCCCTCACTGGCCTCTGCACAGGGACTCGATTCCCCTCACTGGCCTCCCCACTGGGACTCGATTCCCCTCACTGGCTTCTGCACTGGGACTCGATTCCCCTCACTGGCCTCTGCACTGGTACTCGATTCCCCTCACTGGCCTCCCCACTGGGACTCGATTGCCCTCACTGGCTTCTGCACTGGGACTCAATTCCCCTCACTGGCCTCCGCACTGGGACCCGATTCCCTTCACTGGCCTCCGCAATGGGACTCGATTCCCCTCACTGGCCTCCGCACTGGGACTCGATTTCCCTCACTGGCCTCTGCACTGGGACTCGATTCCCCTCACTGGCCTCTGCACAGGGACTGGATTCCCCTCACTGACCTCTGCACTGGGACTTGATTCCCCTCACTGGCCTCTGCACTGGGACTCGATTCCCTCACTGGCCTCCCCACTGGGACTCGATTCCCCTCACTGGCTTCTGCACTGGGACTCGATTCCCCTCACTGGCCTCCGCACTGGGACCCGATTCCCTTCACTGGCCTCCGAACTGGGACTCGATTCCCCTCACTGGCCTCTGCACTGGGACTCGATTCCCCTCACTGGCCTCCGCACTGGGACTCAATTCCCCTCACTGGCTCTGCACTGGGACTCGATTCCCCTCAATGGCCTTCACACTGGGACTCGATTCCCCTCACTGGCCTCCACACTGGGACTTGATTCCCCACACTGACGTCCACACTGGAACTTGATTCCCCTCACTGGCCTCTGCACCAGGATTCGATTCCCCTCACTGGCCTCTGCACTGGAACTTGATTCCCCTCACTGGCTTCTGCACTGGGACTCGATTCCCCTCACTGGCCTCTGCACTGGGACTCAATTCCCCTCAATGGCCTTCACACTGGGACTCGATTCCCCTCACTGGCCTCCACACTGGGACTCGATTCCCCTCACTGGCTTCTGCACTGTAACTCGATTCCCCTCACTGGCTTCTGCACTGGAACTCGATTCCCCTCACTGGCCTCTGCTCTGGAACTTGGTTCTCCTCACTGGCCTCCGCACTGGGACTCGATTCCCCACACTGACCTCCGCACTGGGACTCGATTCCCCTCACTGGCCTCCGCACTGGGACTCGATTCCCCTCACTGGCCTCTGCACTGGGACTCGATTCCCCTCCCTGGCCTCTGCACTGGTACTCGATTCCCCTCACTGGCCTCTGCACTGGTACTCGATTCCCCTCACTGGCCTCCCCACTGGGACTCGATTCCCCTCACTGGCTTCTGCACTGGGACTCGATTCCCCTCACTGGCCTCCGCACTGGGACCCGATTCCCTTCACTGGCTTCTGCACTGGGACTCGATTCCCCTCACTGGCCTCTGCACTGGTACTCGATTCCCCTCACTGGCTTCTGCACTGGGACTCGATTCCCCTCACTGGCCTCCGCACTGGGACCCGATTCCCTTCACTGGCCTCCGAACTGGGACTCGATTCCCCTCACTGGCCTCCGCACTGGGACTCGATTCCCCTCACTGGCCTCTGCACTGGGACTCGATTCCCCTCACTGGCCTCTGCACTGGGACTCGATTCCCCTCACTGGCCTCCCCACTGGGACTCGATTCCCCTCACTGGCTTCTGCACTGGGACTCGATTCCCCTCACTGGCCTCTGCACTGGTACTCGATTCCCCTCACTGGCCTCCCCACTGGGACTCGATTGCCCTCACTGGCTTCTGCACTGGGACTCGATTCCCCTCACTGGCCTCCGCACTGGGACCCGATTCCCTTCACTGGCCTCCGCAATGGGACTCGATTCCCCTCACTGGCCTCCGCACTGGGACTCGATTTCCCTCACTGGCCTCTGCACTGGGACTCGATTCCCCTCACTGGCCTCTGCACAGGGACTGGATTCCCCTCACTGACCTCTGCACTGGGACTCGATTCCCCTCACTGGCCTCTGCACTGGGACTCGATTCCCTCACTGGCCTCTGCACTGGGACTCGATTCCCCTCACTGACCTCTGCACTGGGACTCGATTCCCCTCACTGGCCTCCGCACTCGGACACAATTCCCCTCACTGGCCTCCGTACTGGGACTCGATTCCCCTCACTGGCCTCTGCACTGGGACTCGATTCCCCTCACTGGCCTCCCCACTGGGACTCGATTCCCCTCACTGGCTTCTGCACTGGGACTCGATTCCCCTCACTGGCCTCCGCACTGGGACCCGATTCCCTTCACTGGCCTCCGAACTGGGACTCGATTCCCCTCACTGGCCTCCGCACTGGGACTCGATTCCCCTCACTGGCCTCTGCACTGGGACTCGATTCCCCTCACTGGCCTCTGCACAGGGACTCGATTCCCCTCACTGGCCTCCCCACTGGGACTCGATTCCCCTCACTGGCTTCTGCACTGGGACTCGATTCCCCTCACTGGCCTCTGCACTGGTACTCGATTCCCCTCACTGGCCTCCCCACTGGGACTCGATTCCCCTCACTGGCTTCTGCACTGGGACTCGATTCCCCTCACTGGCCTCCGCACTGGGACCCGATTCCCTTCACTGGCCTCCGCACTGGGACTCGATTCCCCTCACTGGCCTCCGCACTGGGACTCGATTCCCCTCACTGGCCTCTGCACAGGGACTCGATTCCCCTCACTGGCCTCTGCACTGGGACTCGATTCCCCTCACTGGCCTCTGCACTGGGACTCGATTCCCTCACTGGCCTCTGCACTGGGACTCGATTCCCCTCACTGACCTCTGCACTGGGACTCGATTCCCCTCACTGGCCTCCGCACTCGGACACAATTCCCCTCACTGACCTCTGCACTGTGACTCGATTCCCCTCACTGGCCTCCGCACTGGGACTCGATTCCCCTCACTGGCCTCCGTACTGGGACTCGATTCCCCTCACTGACCTCCGCACTGGGACTCGATTCCCCTCACTGGCCTCCGCACTTGGACTCGATTCCCCTCACTGGCCTCCGCACTGGGACTCGATTCCCCTCACTGACCTCTGCACTGGGACTCGATTCCCCTCACTGACCTCCGCACTGGGACTCGATTCCCCACACTGACCTCCGCACTTGGACTCGATTCCGCTCACTGGCCTCCGCACTGGGACTCGATTCCCCTCACTAGCCTCCGCACTGGGACTCAATTCCCCTCACTGGCCTCCGCACTGGGACTCGATTCCGCTCACTGGCCTCCGCACTGGGACCCGATTCCCTTCACTCGCCTCCGCACTGGGACTTGATTCCCCTCACTGGCCTCTGCAATGGAACTTGATTCCCCTCACTGGCCTCTGCACTGGGACTCAATTCCCCTCAATGGCCTTCACACTGGGACTCGATTCCCCTCACTGACCTCCACACTGGAACTTGATTCCCCTCACTGGCCTCTGTACCAGGACTCGATTCCCCTCACTGGCCTCTGCACTGGGTCTCGATTCCCCTCACTGGCCTCTGCACTGGGACTCGATTCCCCTCACTGGCCTCTGCACTGGGACTCGATTCCCTCACTGGCCTCTCCACTGGGACTCGATTCCCCTCACTGACCTCTGCACTGGGACTCGATTCCCCTCACTGGCCTCCGCACTCGGACACAATTCCCCTCACTGGCCTCCGTACTGGGACTCGATTGCCCTCACTGGCCTCTGCACTGGGACTCAATTCCCCTCACTGGCCTCTGCACTGGGACTCAATTCCCCTCAATGGCCTTCACACTGGGACTCGATTCCCCTCACTGGCCTCCACACTGGGACTTGATTCCCCACACTGACGTCCACACTGGAACTTGATTCCCCTCACTGGCCTCTGCACCAGGATTCGATTCCCCTCACTGGCCTCTGCACTGGAACTTGATTCCCCTCACTGGCTTCTGCACTGGGACTCGATTCCGCTCACTGGCCTCCGCACTGGGACTCAATTCCCCTCACTGACCTCTGCACTGGGACTCGATTCCCCTCACTGACCTCTGCACTGGGACTCGATTCCCCTCAATGGCCTCTGCACTGGGACTCGATTCCCCTCACTGGCCTCTGCACCAGGACTTGTTTCCCCTCACTGGCCTCCGCACTGGGACCCAATTCCCCTCACTGGCCTCTGCACTGGGACTCGATTCTCCTCAATGGCCTTCACACTGGGACTCGATTCCCCTCACTGGCCTCTGCACTGGGACTCGATTCCCCTCAATGGCCTTCACACTGGGACTCGATTCCCCTAACTGACCTCCGCAGTGGGACTCAATTCCCCTCACTGGCCTCCGCACTGGGACTCGATTCCCAACACTGACCTCCGCACTGGGACTCGATTCCCCTCACTGGCCTCCGCACTGGGACTCGGTTCCCCTCACTGGCCTCTGCACTGGGACTCGATTCCCCTCACTGGCCTCTGCACTGGTACTCGATTCCCCTCACTGGCCTCCCCACTGGGACTCGATTCCCCTCACTGGCTTCTGCACTGGGACTCGATTCCCCTCACTGGCCTCTGCACTGGGTCTCGAATCCCCTCACTGGCCTCCCCACTGGGACTCGATTCCCCTCACTGGCTTCTGCACTGGGACTCGATTCCCCTCACTGGCCTCCGCACTGGGACCCGATTCCCTTCACTGGCCTCCGCACTGGGACTCGATTCCCCTCACTGGCCTCCGCACTGGGACTCGATTGCCCTCACTGGCCTCTGCACTGGGACTCAATTCCCCTCACTGACCTCTGCACTGGGACTCAATTCCCCTCAATGGCCTCCGCACTGGGACCCGATTCCCTTCACTCGCCTCCGCACTGGGACTTGATTCCCCTCACTGGCCTCTGCACTGGAACTTGATTCCCCTCACTGGCCTCTGCACTGGGACTCAATTCCCCTCAATGGCCTTCACACTGGGACTCGATTCCCCTCACTGGCCTCCACACTGGGACTTGATTCCCCACACTGACGTCCACACTGGATCTTGATTCCCCTCACTGGCCCCTGCACCAGGACTCGATTCCCCTCACTGGCCTCTGCACTGGGACTCGATTCCCCTCACTGGCCTCTGCACTGGGACTCGATTCCCCTCACTGGCCTCTGCACTGGGACTCGATTCCCTCACTGGCCTCTGCACTGGGACTCGATTCCCCTCACTGACCTCTGCACTGGGACTCGATTCCCCTCACTGGCCTCCGCACTCGGACACAATTCCCCTCACTGGCCTCCGTACTGGGACTCGATTGCCCTCACTGGCCTCTGCACTGGGACTCAATTCCCCTCACTGGCCTCTGCACTGGGACTCAATTCCCCTCAATGGCCTTCACACTGGGACTCGATTCCCCTCACTGGCCTCCACACTGGGACTTGATTCCCCACACTGACGTCCACACTGGAACTTGATTCCCCTCACTGGCCTCTGCACCAGGATTCGATTCCCCTCACTGGCCTCTGCACTGGAACTTGATTCCCCTCACTGGCTTCTGCACTGGGACTCGATTCCCCTCACTGGCCTCCGCACTGGGACCCGATTCCCTTCACTGGCTTCTGCACTGGGACTCGATTCCCCTCACTGGCCTCTGCACTGGTACTCGATTCCCCTCACTGGCTTCTGCACTGGGACTCGATTCCCCTCACTGGCCTCCGCACTGGGACCCGATTCCCTTCACTGGCCTCCGAACTGGGACTCGATTCCCCTCACTGGCCTCCGCACTGGGACTCGATTCCCCTCACTGGCCTCTGCACTGGGACTCGATTCCCCTCACTGGCCTCTGCACAGGGACTCGATTCCCCTCACTGGCCTCCCCACTGGGACTCGATTCCCCTCACTGGCTTCTGCACTGGGACTCGATTCCCCTCACTGGCCTCTGCACTGGTACTCGATTCCCCTCACTGGCCTCCCCACTGGGACTCGATTGCCCTCACTGGCTTCTGCACTGGGACTCGATTCCCCTCACTGGCCTCCGCACTGGGACCCGATTCCCTTCACTGGCCTCCGCAATGGGACTCGATTCCCCTCACTGGCCTCCGCACTGGGACTCGATTTCCCTCACTGGCCTCTGCACTGGGACTCGATTCCCCTCACTGGCCTCTGCACAGGGACTGGATTCCCCTCACTGACCTCTGCACTGGGACTCGATTCCCCTCACTGGCCTCTGCACTGGGACTCGATTCCCTCACTGGCCTCTGCACTGGGACTCGATTCCCCTCACTGACCTCTGCACTGGGACTCGATTCCCCTCACTGGCCTCCGCACTCGGACACAATTCCCCTCACTGGCCTCCGTACTGGGACTCGATTCCCCTCACTGGCCTCTGCACTGGGACTCGATTCCCCTCACTGGCCTCCCCACTGGGACTCGATTCCCCTCACTGGCCTCCGCACTGGGACCCGATTCCCTTCACTGGCCTCCGAACTGGGACTCGATTCCCCTCACTGGCCTCCGCACTGGGACTCGATTCCCCTCACTGGCCTCTGCACTGGGACTCGATTCCCCTCACTGGCCTCTGCACAGGGACTCGATTCCCCTCACTGGCCTCCCCACTGGGACTCGATTCCCCTCACTGGCTTCTGCACTGGGACTCGATTCCCCTCACTGGCCTCTGCACTGGTACTCGATTCCCCTCACTGGCCTCCCCACTGGGACTCGATTCCCCTCACTGGCTTCTGCACTGGGACTCGATTCCCCTCACTGGCCTCCGCACTGGGACCCGATTCCCTTCACTGGCCTCCGCACTGGGACTCGATTCCCCTCACTGGCCTCCGCACTGGGACTCGATTCCCCTCACTGGCCTCTGCACAGGGACTCGATTCCCCTCACTGGCCTCTGCACTGGGACTCGATTCCCCTCACTGGCCTCTGCACTGGGACTCGATTCCCTCACTGGCCTCTGCACTGGGACTCGATTCCCCTCACTGACCTCTGCACTGGGACTCGATTCCCCTCACTGGCCTCCGCACTCGGACACAATTCCCCTCACTGACCTCTGCACTGTGACTCGATTCCCCTCACTGGCCTCCGCACTGGGACTCGATTCCCCTCACTGGCCTCCGTACTGGGACTCGATTCCCCTCACTGACCTCCGCACTGGGACTCGATTCCCCTCACTGGCCTCCGCACTTGGACTCGATTCCCCTCACTGGCCTCCGCACTGGGACTCGATTCCCCTCACTGACCTCTGCACTGGGACTCGATTCCCCTCACTGACCTCCGCACTGGGACTCGATTCCCCACACTGACCTCCGCACTTGGACTCGATTCCGCTCACTGGCCTCCGCACTGGGACTCGATTCCCCTCACTAGCCTCCGCACTGGGACTCGATTCCGCTCACTGACCTCCGCACTTGGACTCGATTCCGCTCACTGGCCTCCGCACTGGGACTCGATTCCCCTCACTGGCCTCCGCACTGGGACTCGATTCCGCTCACTGGCCTCCGCACTGGGACCCGATTCCCTTCACTCGCCTCCGCACTGGGACTTGATTCCCCTCACTGGCCTCTGCAATGGAACTTGATTCCCCTCACTGGCCTCTGCACTGGGACTCAATTCCCCTCAATGGCCTTCACACTGGGACTCGATTCCCCTCACTGGCCTCCACACTGGGACTTGATTCCCCACACTGACGTCCACACTGGAACTTGATTCCCCTCACTGGCCTCTGTACCAGGACTCGATTCCCCTCACTGGCCTCTGCACTGGGACTCGATTCCCCTCACTGGCCTCTGCACTGGGACTCGATTCCCCTCACTGGCCTCTGCACTGGGACTCGATTCCCTCACTGGCCTCTCCACTGGGACTCGATTCCCCTCACTGACTTCTGCACTGGGACTCGATTCCCCTCACTGGCCTCCGCACTCGGACACAATTCCCCTCACTGGCCTCCGTACTGGGACTCGATTGCCCTCACTGGCCTCTGCACTGGGACTCAATTCCCCTCACTGGCCTCTGCACTGGGACTCAATTCCCCTCAATGGCCTTCACACTGGGACTCGATTCCCCTCACTGGCCTCCACACTGGGACTTGATTCCCCACACTGACGTCCACACTGGAACTTGATTCCCCTCACTGGCCTCTGCACCAGGATTCGATTCCCCTCACTGGCCTCTGCACTGGAACTTGATTCCCCTCACTGGCTTCTGCACTGGGACTCGATTCCGCTCACTGGCCTCCGCACTGGGACTCAATTCCCCTCACTGACCTCTGCACTGGGACTCGATTCCCCTCACTGACCTCTGCACTGGGACTCGATTCCCCTCAATGGCCTCTGCACTGGGACTCGATTCCCCTCACTGGCCTCTGCACCAGGACTTGTTTCCCCTCACTGGCCTCCGCACTGGGACCCAATTCCCCTCACTGGCCTCTGCACTGGGACTCGATTCTCCTCAATGGCCTTCACACTGGGACTCGATTCCCCTCACTGGCCTCTGCACTGGGACTCGATTCCCCTCAATGGCCTTCACACTGGGACTCGATTCCCCTAACTGACCTCCGCAGTGGGACTCAATTCCCCTCACTGGCCTCCGCACTGGGACTCGATTCCCAACACTGACCTCCGCACTGGGACTCGATTCCCCTCACTGGCCTCCGCACTGGGACTCGGTTCCCCTCACTGGCCTCTGCACTGGGACTCGATTCCCCTCACTGGCCTCTGCACTGGTACTCGATTCCCCTCACTGGCCTCCCCACTGGGACTCGATTCCCCTCACTGGCTTCTGCACTGGGACTCGATTCCCCTCACTGGCCTCTGCACTGGGTCTCGAATCCCCTCACTGGCCTCCCCACTGGGACTCGATTCCCCTCACTGGCTTCTGCACTGGGACTCGATTCCCCTCACTGGCCTCCGCACTGGGACCCGATTCCCTTCACTGGCCTCCGCACTGGGACTCGATTCCCCTCACTGGCCTCCGCACTGGGACTCGATTGCCCTCACTGGCCTCTGCACTGGGACTCAATTCCCCTCACTGACCTCTGCACTGGGACTCAATTCCCCTCAATGGCCTCCGCACTGGGACCCGATTCCCTTCACTCGCCTCCGCACTGGGACTTGATTCCCCTCACTGGCCTCTGCACTGGAACTTGATTCCCCTGACTGGCCTCTGCACTGGGACTCAATTCCCCTCAATGGCCTTCACACTGGGACTCGATTCCCCTCACTGGCCTCCACACTGGGACTTGATTCCCCACACTGACGTCCACACTGGATCTTGATTCCCCTCACTGGCCCCTGCACCAGGACTCGATTCCCCTCACTGGCCTCTGCACTGGGACTCGATTCCCCTCACTGGCCTCTGCACTGGGACTCGATTCCCCTCACTGGCCTCTGCACTGGGACTCGATTCCCTCACTGGCCTCTGCACTGGGACTCGATTCCCCTCACTGACCTCTGCACTGGGACTCGATTCCCCTCACTGGCCTCCGCACTCGGACACAATTCCCCTCACTGGCCTCCGTACTGGGACTCGATTGCCCTCACTGGCCTCTGCACTGGGACTCAATTCCCCTCACTGGCCTCTGCACTGGGACTCAATTCCCCTCAATGGCCTTCACACTGGGACTCGATTCCCCTCACTGGCCTCCACACTGGGACTTGATTCCCCACACTGACGTCCACACTGGAACTTGATTCCCCTCACTGGCCTCTGCACCAGGATTCGATTCCCCTCACTGGCCTCTGCACTGGAACTTGATTCCCCTCACTGGCTTCTGCACTGGGACTCGATTCCCCTCACTGGCCTCCGCACTGGGACTTGATTCCCCACACTGACCTCTGCACTTGGACTCGATTCCGCTCACTGGCCTCCGCACTGGGACTCAATTCCCCTCACTGACCTCTGCACTGGGACTCGATTCCCCTCAATGGCCTCCGCACTGGGACTCAATTCCCCTCACTGGTCTCCGCACTGGGACTCGATTCCCCTCACTGGCCTCTGCACCAGGACTTGTTTCCCCTCACTGGCCTCCGCACTGGGACCCAATTCCCCTCACTGGCCTCTGCACTGGGACTCGATTCTCCTCAATGGCCTTCACACTGGGACTCGATTCCCCTCACTGACCTCCGCACTGGGACTCGATTCCCCTCACTGGCTTCTGCACTGTAACTCGATTCCCCTCACTGGCTTCTGCACTGGAACTCGATTCCCCTCACTGGCCTCTGCTCTGGAACTTGGTTCTCCTCACTGGCCTCCGCACTGGGACTCGATTCCCCACACTGACCTCCGCACTGGGACTCGATTCCCCTCACTGGCCTCCGCACTGGGACTCGATTCCCCTCACTGGCCTCTGCACTGGGACTCGATTCCCCTCCCTGGCCTCTGCACTGGTACTCGATTCCCCTCACTGGCCTCTGCACTGGTACTCGATTCCCCTCACTGGCCTCCCCACTGGGACTCGATTCCCCTCACTGGCTTCTGCACTGGGACTCGATTCCCCTCACTGGGCTCTGCACTGGTACTCGATTCCCCTCACTGGCTTCTGCACTGGGACTCGATTCCCCTCACTGGCCTCCGCACTGGGACCCGATTCCCTTCACTGGCCTCCGAACTGGGACTCGATTCCCCTCACTGGCCTCCGCACTGGGACTCGATTCCCCTCACTGGCCTCTGCACTGGGACTCGATTCCCCTCACTGGCCTCTGCACAGGGACTCGATTCCCCTCACTGGCCTCCCCACTGGGACTCGATTCCCCTCACTGGCTTCTGCACTGGGACTCGATTCCCCTCACTGGCCTCTGCACTGGTACTCGATTCCCCTCACTGGCCTCCCCACTGGGACTCGATTGCCCTCACTGGCTTCTGCACTGGGACTCGATTCCCCTCTCTGGCCTCCGCACTGGGACCCGATTCCCTTCACTGGCCTCCGCAATGGGACTCGATTCCCCTCACTGGCCTCCGCACTGGGACTCGATTTCCCTCACTGGCCTCTGCACTGGGACTCGATTCCCCTCACTGGCCTCTGCACAGGGACTGGATTCCCCTCACTGACCTCTGCACTGGGACTCGATTCCCCTCACTGGCCTCTGCACTGGGACTCGATTCCCTCACTGGCCTCTGCACTGGGACTCGATTCCCCTCACTGACCTCTGCACTGGGACTCGATTCCCCTCACTGGCCTCCGCACTCGGACACAATTCCCCTCACTGGCCTCCGTACTGGGACTCGATTCCCCTCACTGGCCTCTGCACTGGGACTCGATTCCCCTCACTGGCCTCCCCACTGGGACTCGATTCCCCTCACTGGCTTCTGCACTGGGACTCGATTCCCCTCACTGGCCTCCGCACTGGGACCCGATTCCCTTCACTGGCCTCCGAACTGGGACTCGATTCCCCTCACTGGCCTCCGCACTGGGACTCGATTCCCCTCACTGGCCTCTGCACTGGGACTCGATTCCCCTCACTGGCCTCTGCACAGGGACTCGATTCCCCTCACTGGCCTCCCCACTGGGACTCGATTCCCCTCACTGGCTTCTGCACTGGGACTCGATTCCCCTCACTGGCCTCTGCACTGGTACTCGATTCCCCTCACTGGCCTCCCCACTGGGACTCGATTCCCCTCACTGGCTTCTGCACTGGGACTCGATTCCCCTCACTGGCCTCCGCACTGGGACCCGATTCCCTTCACTGGCCTCCGCACTGGGACTCGATTCCCCTCACTGGCCTCCGCACTGGGACTCGATTCCCCTCACTGGCCTCTGCACAGGGACTCGATTCCCCTCACTGGCCTCTGCACTGGGACTCGATTCCCCTCACTGGCCTCCGCACTGGGACTCGGTTCCCCTCACTGGCCTCTGCACTGGGACTCGATTCCCCTCACTGGCCTCTGCACTGGTACTCGATTCCCCTCACTGGCCTCCCCACTGGGACTCGATTCCCCTCACTGGCTTCTGCACTGGGACTCGATTCCCCTCACTGGCCTCTGCACTGGGTCTCGAATCCCCTCACTGGCCTCCCCACTGGGACTCGATTCCCCTCACTGGCTTCTGCACTGGGACTCGATTCCCCTCACTGGCCTCCGCACTGGGACCCGATTCCCTTCACTGGCCTCCGCACTGGGACTCGATTCCCCTCACTGGCCTCCGCACTGGGACTCGATTGCCCTCACTGGCCTCTGCACTGGGACTCAATTCCCCTCACTGACCTCTGCACTGGGACTCAATTCCCCTCAATGGCCTCCGCACTGGGACCCGATTCCCTTCACTCGCCTCCGCACTGGGACTTGATTCCCCTCACTGGCCTCTGCACTGGAACTTGATTCCCCTGACTGGCCTCTGCACTGGGACTCAATTCCCCTCAATGGCCTTCACACTGGGACTCGATTCCCCTCACTGGCCTCCACACTGGGACTTGATTCCCCACACTGACGTCCACACTGGATCTTGATTCCCCTCACTGGCCCCTGCACCAGGACTCGATTCCCCTCACTGGCCTCTGCACTGGGACTCGATTCCCCTCACTGGCCTCTGCACTGGGACTCGATTCCCCTCACTGGCCTCTGCACTGGGACTCGATTCCCTCACTGGCCTCTGCACTGGGACTCGATTCCCCTCACTGACCTCTGCACTGGGACTCGATTCCCCTCACTGGCCTCCGCACTCGGACACAATTCCCCTCACTGGCCTCCGTACTGGGACTCGATTGCCCTCACTGGCCTCTGCACTGGGACTCAATTCCCCTCACTGGCCTCTGCACTGGGACTCAATTCCCCTCAATGGCCTTCACACTGGGACTCGATTCCCCTCACTGGCCTCCACACTGGGACTTGATTCCCCACACTGACGTCCACACTGGAACTTGATTCCCCTCACTGGCCTCTGCACCAGGATTCGATTCCCCTCACTGGCCTCTGCACTGGAACTTGATTCCCCTCACTGGCTTCTGCACTGGGACTCGATTCCCCTCACTGGCCTCCGCACTGGGACTTGATTCCCCACACTGACCTCTGCACTTGGACTCGATTCCGCTCACTGGCCTCCGCACTGGGACTCAATTCCCCTCACTGACCTCTGCACTGGGACTCGATTCCCCTCAATGGCCTCCGCACTGGGACTCAATTCCCCTCACTGGTCTCCGCACTGGGACTCGATTCCCCTCACTGGCCTCTGCACCAGGACTTGTTTCCCCTCACTGGCCTCCGCACTGGGACCCAATTCCCCTCACTGGCCTCTGCACTGGGACTCGATTCTCCTCAATGGCCTTCACACTGGGACTCGATTCCCCTCACTGACCTCCGCACTGGGACTCGATTCCCCTCACTGGCTTCTGCACTGTAACTCGATTCCCCTCACTGGCTTCTGCACTGGAACTCGATTCCCCTCACTGGCCTCTGCTCTGGAACTTGGTTCTCCTCACTGGCCTCCGCACTGGGACTCGATTCCCCACACTGACCTCCGCACTGGGACTCGATTCCCCTCACTGGCCTCCGCACTGGGACTCGATTCCCCTCACTGGCCTCTGCACTGGGACTCGATTCCCCTCCCTGGCCTCTGCACTGGTACTCGATTCCCCTCACTGGCCTCTGCACTGGTACTCGATTCCCCTCACTGGCCTCCCCACTGGGACTCGATTCCCCTCACTGGCTTCTGCACTGGGACTCGATTCCCCTCACTGGGCTCTGCACTGGTACTCGATTCCCCTCACTGGCTTCTGCACTGGGACTCGATTCCCCTCACTGGCCTCCGCACTGGGACCCGATTCCCTTCACTGGCCTCCGAACTGGGACTCGATTCCCCTCACTGGCCTCCGCACTGGGACTCGATTCCCCTCACTGGCCTCTGCACTGGGACTCGATTCCCCTCACTGGCCTCTGCACAGGGACTCGATTCCCCTCACTGGCCTCCCCACTGGGACTCGATTCCCCTCACTGGCTTCTGCACTGGGACTCGATTCCCCTCACTGGCCTCTGCACTGGTACTCGATTCCCCTCACTGGCCTCCCCACTGGGACTCGATTGCCCTCACTGGCTTCTGCACTGGGACTCGATTCCCCTCACTGGCCTCCGCACTGGGACCCGATTCCCTTCACTGGCCTCCGCAATGGGACTCGATTCCCCTCACTGGCCTCCGCACTGGGACTCGATTTCCCTCACTGGCCTCTGCACTGGGACTCGATTCCCCTCACTGGCCTCTGCACAGGGACTGGATTCCCCTCACTGACCTCTGCACTGGGACTCGATTCCCCTCACTGGCCTCTGCACTGGGACTCGATTCCCTCACTGGCCTCTGCACTGGGACTCGATTCCCCTCACTGACCTCTGCACTGGGACTCGATTCCCCTCACTGGCCTCCGCACTCGGACACAATTCCCCTCACTGGCCTCCGTACTGGGACTCGATTCCCCTCACTGGCCTCTGCACTGGGACTCGATTCCCCTCACTGGCCTCCCCACTGGGACTCGATTCCCCTCACTGGCTTCTGCACTGGGACTCGATTCCCCTCACTGGCCTCCGCACTGGGACCCGATTCCCTTCACTGGCCTCCGAACTGGGACTCGATTCCCCTCACTGGCCTCCGCACTGGGACTCGATTCCCCTCACTGGCCTCTGCACTGGGACTCGATTCCCCTCACTGGCCTCTGCACAGGGACTCGATTCCCCTCACTGGCCTCCCCACTGGGACTCGATTCCCCTCACTGGCTTCTGCACTGGGACTCGATTCCCCTCACTGGCCTCTGCACTGGTACTCGATTCCCCTCACTGGCCTCCCCACTGGGACTCGATTCCCCTCACTGGCTTCTGCACTGGGACTCGATTCCCCTCACTGGCCTCCGCACTGGGACCCGATTCCCTTCACTGGCCTCCGCACTGGGACTCGATTCCCCTCACTGGCCTCCGCACTGGGACTCGATTCCCCTCACTGGCCTCTGCACAGGGACTCGATTCCCCTCACTGGCCTCTGCACTGGGACTCGATTCCCCTCACTGGCCTCTGCACTGGGACTCGATTCCCTCACTGGCCTCTGCACTGGGACTCGATTCCCCTCACTGACCTCTGCACTGGGACTCGATTCCCCTCACTGGCCTCCGCACTCGGACACAATTCCCCTCACTGACCTCTGCACTGTGACTCGATTCCCCTCACTGGCCTCCGCACTGGGACTCGATTCCCCTCACTGGCCTCCGTACTGGGACTCGATTCCCCTCACTGACCTCCGCACTGGGACTCGATTCCCCTCACTGGCCTCCGCACTTGGACTCGATTCCCCTCACTGGCCTCCGCACTGGGACTCGATTCCCCTCACTGACCTCTGCACTGGGACTCGATTCCCCTCACTGACCTCCGCACTGGGACTCGATTCCCCACACTGACCTCCGCACTTGGACTCGATTCCGCTCACTGGCCTCCGCACTGGGACTCGATTCCCCTCACTAGCCTCCGCACTGGGACTCAATTCCCCTCACTGGCCTCCGCACTGGGACTCGATTCCGCTCACTGGCCTCCGCACTGGGACCCGATTCCCTTCACTCGCCTCCGCACTGGGACTTGATTCCCCTCACTGGCCTCTGCAATGGAACTTGATTCCCCTCACTGGCCTCTGCACTGGGACTCAATTCCCCTCAATGGCCTTCACACTGGGACTCGATTCCCCTCACTGACCTCCACACTGGAACTTGATTCCCCTCACTGGCCTCTGTACCAGGACTCGATTCCCCTCACTGGCCTCTGCACTGGGACTCGATTCCCCTCACTGGCCTCTGCACTGGGACTCGATTCCCCTCACTGGCCTCTGCACTGGGACTCGATTCCCTCACTGGCCTCTCCACTGGGACTCGATTCCCCTCACTGACCTCTGCACTGGGACTCGATTCCCCTCACTGGCCTCCGCACTCGGACACAATTCCCCTCACTGGCCTCCGTACTGGGACTCGATTGCCCTCACTGGCCTCTGCACTGGGACTCAATTCCCCTCACTGGCCTCTGCACTGGGACTCAATTCCCCTCAATGGCCTTCACACTGGGACTCGATTCCCCTCACTGGCCTCCACACTGGGACTTGATTCCCCACACTGACGTCCACACTGGAACTTGATTCCCCTCACTGGCCTCTGCACCAGGATTCGATTCCCCTCACTGGCCTCTGCACTGGAACTTGATTCCCCTCACTGGCTTCTGCACTGGGACTCGATTCCGCTCACTGGCCTCCGCACTGGGACTCAATTCCCCTCACTGACCTCTGCACTGGGACTCGATTCCCCTCACTGACCTCTGCACTGGGACTCGATTCCCCTCAATGGCCTCTGCACTGGGACTCGATTCCCCTCACTGGCCTCTGCACCAGGACTTGTTTCCCCTCACTGGCCTCCGCACTGGGACCCAATTCCCCTCACTGGCCTCTGCACTGGGACTCGATTCTCCTCAATGGCCTTCACACTGGGACTCGATTCCCCTCACTGGCCTCTGCACTGGGACTCGATTCCCCTCAATGGCCTTCACACTGGGACTCGATTCCCCTAACTGACCTCCGCAGTGGGACTCAATTCCCCTCACTGGCCTCCGCACTGGGACTCGATTCCCAAAACTGACCTCCGCACTGGGACTCGATTCCCCTCACTGGCCTCCGCACTGGGACTCGGTTCCCCTCACTGGCCTCTGCACTGGGACTCGATTCCCCTCACTGGCCTCTGCACTGGTACTCGATTCCCCTCACTGGCCTCCCCACTGGGACTCGATTCCCCTCACTGGCTTCTGCACTGGGACTCGATTCCCCTCACTGGCCTCTGCACTGGGTCTCGAATCCCCTCACTGGCCTCCCCACTGGGACTCGATTCCCCTCACTGGCTTCTGCACTGGGACTCGATTCCCCTCACTGGCCTCCGCACTGGGACCCGATTCCCTTCACTGGCCTCCGCACTGGGACTCGATTCCCCTCACTGGCCTCCGCACTGGGACTCGATTGCCCTCACTGGCCTCTGCACTGGGACTCAATTCCCCTCACTGACCTCTGCACTGGGACTCAATTCCCCTCAATGGCCTCCGCACTGGGACCCGATTCCCTTCACTCGCCTCCGCACTGGGACTTGATTCCCCTCACTGGCCTCTGCACTGGAACTTGATTCCCCTCACTGGCCTCTGCACTGGGACTCAATTCCCCTCAATGGCCTTCACACTGGGACTCGATTCCCCTCACTGGCCTCCACACTGGGACTTGATTCCCCACACTGACGTCCACACTGGATCTTGATTCCCCTCACTGGCCCCTGCACCAGGACTCGATTCCCCTCACTGGCCTCTGCACTGGGACTCGATTCCCCTCACTGGCCTCTGCACTGGGACTCGATTCCCCTCACTGGCCTCTGCACTGGGACTCGATTCCCTCACTGGCCTCTGCACTGGGACTCGATTCCCCTCACTGACCTCTGCACTGGGACTCGATTCCCCTCACTGGCCTCCGCACTCGGACACAATTCCCCTCACTGGCCTCCGTACTGGGACTCGATTGCCCTCACTGGCCTCTGCACTGGGACTCAATTCCCCTCACTGGCCTCTGCACTGGGACTCAATTCCCCTCAATGGCCTTCACACTGGGACTCGATTCCCCTCACTGGCCTCCACACTGGGACTTGATTCCCCACACTGACGTCCACACTGGAACTTGATTCCCCTCACTGGCCTCTGCACCAGGATTCGATTCCCCTCACTGGCCTCTGCACTGGAACTTGATTCCCCTCACTGGCTTCTGCACTGGGACTCGATTCCCCTCACTGGCCTCCGCACTGGGACCCGATTCCCTTCACTGGCTTCTGCACTGGGACTCGATTCCCCTCACTGGCCTCTGCACTGGTACTCGATTCCCCTCACTGGCTTCTGCACTGGGACTCGATTCCCCTCACTGGCCTCCGCACTGGGACCCGATTCCCTTCACTGGCCTCCGAACTGGGACTCGATTCCCCTCACTGGCCTCCGCACTGGGACTCGATTCCCCTCACTGGCCTCCGCACTGGGACTCGATTCCCCTCACTGGCCTCTGCACTGGGACTCGATTCCCCTCCCTGGCCTCTGCACTGGTACTCGATTCCCCTCACTGGCCTCTGCACTGGTACTCGATTCCCCTCACTGGCCTCCCCACTGGGACTCGATTCCCCTCACTGGCTTCTGCACTGGGACTCGATTCCCCTCACTGGGCTCTGCACTGGTACTCGATTCCCCTCACTGGCTTCTGCACTGGGACTCGATTCCCCTCACTGGCCTCCGCACTGGGACCCGATTCCCTTCACTGGCCTCCGAACTGGGACTCGATTCCCCTCACTGGCCTCCGCACTGGGACTCGATTCCCCTCACTGGCCTCTGCACTGGGACTCGATTCCCCTCACTGGCCTCTGCACAGGGACTCGATTCCCCTCACTGGCCTCCCCACTGGGACTCGATTCCCCTCACTGGCTTCTGCACTGGGACTCGATTCCCCTCACTGGCCTCTGCACTGGTACTCGATTCCCCTCACTGGCCTCCCCACTGGGACTCGATTGCCCTCACTGGCTTCTGCACTGGGACTCGATTCCCCTCACTGGCCTCCGCACTGGGACCCGATTCCCTTCACTGGCCTCCGCAATGGGACTCGATTCCCCTCACTGGCCTCCGCACTGGGACTCGATTTCCCTCACTGGCCTCTGCACTGGGACTCGATTCCCCTCACTGGCCTCTGCACAGGGACTGGATTCCCCTCACTGACCTCTGCACTGGGACTCGATTCCCCTCACTGGCCTCTGCACTGGGACTCGATTCCCTCACTGGCCTCTGCACTGGGACTCGATTCCCCTCACTGACCTCTGCACTGGGACTCGATTCCCCTCACTGGCCTCCGCACTCGGACACAATTCCCCTCACTGGCCTCCGTACTGGGACTCGATTCCCCTCACTGGCCTCTGCACTGGGACTCGATTCCCCTCACTGGCCTCCCCACTGGGACTCGATTCCCCTCACTGGCTTCTGCACTGGGACTCGATTCCCCTCACTGGCCTCCGCACTGGGACCCGATTCCCTTCACTGGCCTCCGAACTGGGACTCGATTCCCCTCACTGGCCTCCGCACTGGGACTCGATTCCCCTCACTGGCCTCTGCACTGGGACTCGATTCCCCTCACTGGCCTCTGCACAGGGACTCGATTCCCCTCACTGGCCTCCCCACTGGGACTCGATTCCCCTCACTGGCTTCTGCACTGGGACTCGATTCCCCTCACTGGCCTCTGCACTGGTACTCGATTCCCCTCACTGGCCTCCCCACTGGGACTCGATTCCCCTCACTGGCTTCTGCACTGGGACTCGATTCCCCTCACTGGCCTCCGCACTGGGACCCGATTCCCTTCACTGGCCTCCGCACTGGGACTCGATTCCCCTCACTGGCCTCCGCACTGGGACTCGATTCCCCTCACTGGCCTCTGCACAGGGACTCGATTCCCCTCACTGGCCTCTGCACTGGGACTCGATTCCCCTCACTGGCCTCTGCACTGGGACTCGATTCCCTCACTGGCCTCTGCACTGGGACTCGATTCCCCTCACTGACCTCTGCACTGGGACTCGATTCCCCTCACTGGCCTCCGCACTCGGACACAATTCCCCTCACTGACCTCTGCACTGTGACTCGATTCCCCTCACTGGCCTCCGCACTGGGACTCGATTCCCCTCACTGGCCTCCGTACTGGGACTCGATTCCCCTCACTGACCTCCGCACTGGGACTCGATTCCCCTCACTGGCCTCCGCACTTGGACTCGATTCCCCTCACTGGCCTCCGCACTGGGACTCGATTCCCCTCACTGACCTCTGCACTGGGACTCGATTCCCCTCACTGACCTCCGCACTGGGACTCGATTCCCCACACTGACCTCCGCACTTGGACTCGATTCCGCTCACTGGCCTCCGCACTGGGACTCGATTCCCCTCACTAGCCTCCGCACTGGGACTCAATTCCCCTCACTGGCCTCCGCACTGGGACTCGATTCCGCTCACTGGCCTCCGCACTGGGACCCGATTCCCTTCACTCGCCTCCGCACTGGGACTTGATTCCCCTCACTGGCCTCTGCAATGGAACTTGATTCCCCTCACTGGCCTCTGCACTGGGACTCAATTCCCCTCAATGGCCTTCACACTGGGACTCGATTCCCCTCACTGACCTCCACACTGGAACTTGATTCCCCTCACTGGCCTCTGTACCAGGACTCGATTCCCCTCACTGGCCTCTGCACTGGGACTCGATTCCCCTCACTGGCCTCTGCACTGGGACTCGATTCCCCTCACTGGCCTCTGCACTGGGACTCGATTCCCTCACTGGCCTCTCCACTGGGACTCGATTCCCCTCACTGACCTCTGCACTGGGACTCGATTCCCCTCACTGGCCTCCGCACTCGGACACAATTCCCCTCACTGGCCTCCGTACTGGGACTCGATTGCCCTCACTGGCCTCTGCACTGGGACTCAATTCCCCTCACTGGCCTCTGCACTGGGACTCAATTCCCCTCAATGGCCTTCACACTGGGACTCGATTCCCCTCACTGGCCTCCACACTGGGACTTGATTCCCCACACTGACGTCCACACTGGAACTTGATTCCCCTCACTGGCCTCTGCACCAGGATTCGATTCCCCTCACTGGCCTCTGCACTGGAACTTGATTCCCCTCACTGGCTTCTGCACTGGGACTCGATTCCGCTCACTGGCCTCCGCACTGGGACTCAATTCCCCTCACTGACCTCTGCACTGGGACTCGATTCCCCTCACTGACCTCTGCACTGGGACTCGATTCCCCTCAATGGCCTCTGCACTGGGACTCGATTCCCCTCACTGGCCTCTGCACCAGGACTTGTTTCCCCTCACTGGCCTCCGCACTGGGACCCAATTCCCCTCACTGGCCTCTGCACTGGGACTCGATTCTCCTCAATGGCCTTCACACTGGGACTCGATTCCCCTCACTGGCCTCTGCACTGGGACTCGATTCCCCTCAATGGCCTTCACACTGGGACTCGATTCCCCTAACTGACCTCCGCAGTGGGACTCAATTCCCCTCACTGGCCTCCGCACTGGGACTCGATTCCCAAAACTGACCTCCGCACTGGGACTCGATTCCCCTCACTGGCCTCCGCACTGGGACTCGGTTCCCCTCACTGGCCTCTGCACTGGGACTCGATTCCCCTCACTGGCCTCTGCACTGGTACTCGATTCCCCTCACTGGCCTCCCCACTGGGACTCGATTCCCCTCACTGGCTTCTGCACTGGGACTCGATTCCCCTCACTGGCCTCTGCACTGGGTCTCGAATCCCCTCACTGGCCTCCCCACTGGGACTCGATTCCCCTCACTGGCTTCTGCACTGGGACTCGATTCCCCTCACTGGCCTCCGCACTGGGACCCGATTCCCTTCACTGGCCTCCGCACTGGGACTCGATTCCCCTCACTGGCCTCCGCACTGGGACTCGATTGCCCTCACTGGCCTCTGCACTGGGACTCAATTCCCCTCACTGACCTCTGCACTGGGACTCAATTCCCCTCAATGGCCTCCGCACTGGGACCCGATTCCCTTCACTCGCCTCCGCACTGGGACTTGATTCCCCTCACTGGCCTCTGCACTGGAACTTGATTCCCCTCACTGGCCTCTGCACTGGGACTCAATTCCCCTCAATGGCCTTCACACTGGGACTCGATTCCCCTCACTGGCCTCCACACTGGGACTTGATTCCCCACACTGACGTCCACACTGGATCTTGATTCCCCTCACTGGCCCCTGCACCAGGACTCGATTCCCCTCACTGGCCTCTGCACTGGGACTCGATTCCCCTCACTGGCCTCTGCACTGGGACTCGATTCCCCTCACTGGCCTCTGCACTGGGACTCGATTCCCTCACTGGCCTCTGCACTGGGACTCGATTCCCCTCACTGACCTCTGCACTGGGACTCGATTCCCCTCACTGGCCTCCGCACTCGGACACAATTCCCCTCACTGGCCTCCGTACTGGGACTCGATTGCCCTCACTGGCCTCTGCACTGGGACTCAATTCCCCTCACTGGCCTCTGCACTGGGACTCAATTCCCCTCAATGGCCTTCACACTGGGACTCGATTCCCCTCACTGGCCTCCACACTGGGACTTGATTCCCCACACTGACGTCCACACTGGAACTTGATTCCCCTCACTGGCCTCTGCACCAGGATTCGATTCCCCTCACTGGCCTCTGCACTGGAACTTGATTCCCCTCACTGGCTTCTGCACTGGGACTCGATTCCCCTCACTGGCCTCCGCACTGGGACCCGATTCCCTTCACTGGCTTCTGCACTGGGACTCGATTCCCCTCACTGGCCTCTGCACTGGTACTCGATTCCCCTCACTGGCTTCTGCACTGGGACTCGATTCCCCTCACTGGCCTCCGCACTGGGACCCGATTCCCTTCACTGGCCTCCGAACTGGGACTCGATTCCCCTCACTGGCCTCCGCACTGGGACTCGATTCCCCTCACTGGCCTCTGCACTGGGACTCGATTCCCCTCACTGGCCTCTGCACAGGGACTCGATTCCCCTCACTGGCCTCCCCACTGGGACTCGATTCCCCTCACTGGCTTCTGCACTGGGACTCGATTCCCCTCACTGGCCTCTGCACTGGTACTCGATTCCCCTCACTGGCCTCCCCACTGGGACTCGATTGCCCTCACTGGCTTCTGCACTGGGACTCGATTCCCCTCACTGGCCTCCGCACTGGGACCCGATTCCCTTCACTGGCCTCCGCAATGGGACTCGATTCCCCTCACTGGCCTCCGCACTGGGACTCGATTTCCCTCACTGGCCTCTGCACTGGGACTCGATTCCCCTCACTGGCCTCTGCACAGGGACTGGATTCCCCTCACTGACCTCTGCACTGGGACTCGATTCCCCTCACTGGCCTCTGCACTGGGACTCGATTCCCTCACTGGCCTCTGCACTGGGACTCGATTCCCCTCACTGACCTCTGCACTGGGACTCGATTCCCCTCACTGGCCTCCGCACTCGGACACAATTCCCCTCACTGGCCTCCGTACTGGGACTCGATTCCCCTCACTGGCCTCTGCACTGGGACTCGATTCCCCTCACTGGCCTCCCCACTGGGACTCGATTCCCCTCACTGGCCTCCGCACTGGGACCCGATTCCCTTCACTGGCCTCCGAACTGGGACTCGATTCCCCTCACTGGCCTCCGCACTGGGACTCGATTCCCCTCACTGGCCTCTGCACTGGGACTCGATTCCCCTCACTGGCCTCTGCACAGGGACTCGATTCCCCTCACTGGCCTCCCCACTGGGACTCGATTCCCCTCACTGGCTTCTGCACTGGGACTCGATTCCCCTCACTGGCCTCTGCACTGGTACTCGATTCCCCTCACTGGCCTCCCCACTGGGACTCGATTGCCCTCACTGGCTTCTGCACTGGGACTCAATTCCCCTCACTGGCCTCCGCACTGGGACTCGATTCCCCTCACTAGCCTCCGCACTGGGACTCAATTCCCCTCACTGGCCTCCGCACTGGGACTCGATTCCGCTCACTGGCCTCCGCACTGGGACCCGATTCCCTTCACTCGCCTCCGCACTGGGACTTGATTCCCCTCACTGGCCTCTGCAATGGAACTTGATTCCCCTCACTGGCCTCTGCACTGGGACTCAATTCCCCTCAATGGCCTTCACACTGGGACTCGATTCCCCTCACTGACCTCCACACTGGAACTTGATTCCCCTCACTGGCCTCTGTACCAGGACTCGATTCCCCTCACTGGCCTCTGCACTGGGACTCGATTCCCCTCACTGGCCTCTGCACTGGGACTCGATTCCCCTCACTGGCCTCTGCACTGGGACTCGATTCCCTCACTGGCCTCTCCACTGGGACTCGATTCCCCTCACTGACCTCTGCACTGGGACTCGATTCCCCTCACTGGCCTCCGCACTCGGACACAATTCCCCTCACTGGCCTCCGTACTGGGACTCGATTGCCCTCACTGGCCTCTGCACTGGGACTCAATTCCCCTCACTGGCCTCTGCACTGGGACTCAATTCCCCTCAATGGCCTTCACACTGGGACTCGATTCCCCTCACTGGCCTCCACACTGGGACTCGATTCCCCTCACTGGCCTCCCCACTGGGACTCGATTGCCCTCACTGGCTTCTGCACTGGGACTCGATTCCCCTCACTGGCCTCCGCACTGGGACCCGATTCCCTTCACTGGCCTCCGCAATGGGACTCGATTCCCCTCACTGGCCTCCGCACTGGGACTCGATTTCCCTCACTGGCCTCTGCACTGGGACTCGATTCCCCTCACTGGCCTCTGCACAGGGACTGGATTCCCCTCACTGACCTCTGCACTGGGACTCGATTCCCCTCACTGGCCTCTGCACTGGGACTCGATTCCCTCACTGGCCTCTGCACTGGGACTCGATTCCCCTCACTGACCTCTGCACTGGGACTCGATTCCCCTCACTGGCCTCCGCACTCGGACACAATTCCCCTCACTGGCCTCCGTACTGGGACTCGATTCCCCTCACTGGCCTCTGCACTGGGACTCGATTCCCCTCACTGGCCTCCCCACTGGGACTCGATTCCCCTCACTGGCTTCTGCACTGGGACTCGATTCCCCTCACTGGCCTCCGCACTGGGACCCGATTCCCTTCACTGGCCTCCGAACTGGGACTCGATTCCCCTCACTGGCCTCCGCACTGGGACTCGATTCCCCTCACTGGCCTCTGCACTGGGACTCGATTCCCCTCACTGGCCTCTGCACAGGGACTCGATTCCCCTCACTGGCCTCCCCACTGGGACTCGATTCCCCTCACTGGCTTCTGCACTGGGACTCGATTCCCCTCACTGGCCTCTGCACTGGTACTCGATTCCCCTCACTGGCCTCCCCACTGGGACTCGATTCCCCTCACTGGCTTCTGCACTGGGACTCGATTCCCCTCACTGGCCTCCGCACTGGGACCCGATTCCCTTCACTGGCCTCCGCACTGGGACTCGATTCCCCTCACTGGCCTCCGCACTGGGACTCGATTCCCCTCACTGGCCTCTGCACAGGGACTCGATTCCCCTCACTGGCCTCTGCACTGGGACTCGATTCCCCTCACTGGCCTCTGCACTGGGACTCGATTCCCTCACTGGCCTCTGCACTGGGACTCGATTCCCCTCACTGACCTCTGCACTGGGACTCGATTCCCCTCACTGGCCTCCGCACTCGGACACAATTCCCCTCACTGACCTCTGCACTGTGACTCGATTCCCCTCACTGGCCTCCGCACTGGGACTCGATTCCCCTCACTGGCCTCCGTACTGGGACTCGATTCCCCTCACTGACCTCCGCACTGGGACTCGATTCCCCTCACTGGCCTCCGCACTTGGACTCGATTCCCCTCACTGGCCTCCGCACTGGGACTCGATTCCCCTCACTGACCTCTGCACTGGGACTCGATTCCCCTCACTGACCTCCGCACTGGGACTCGATTCCCCACACTGACCTCCGCACTTGGACTCGATTCCGCTCACTGGCCTCCGCACTGGGACTCGATTCCCCTCACTAGCCTCCGCACTGGGACTCAATTCCCCTCACTGGCCTCCGCACTGGGACTCGATTCCGCTCACTGGCCTCCGCACTGGGACCCGATTCCCTTCACTCGCCTCCGCACTGGGACTTGATTCCCCTCACTGGCCTCTGCAATGGAACTTGATTCCCCTCACTGGCCTCTGCACTGGGACTCAATTCCCCTCAATGGCCTTCACACTGGGACTCGATTCCCCTCACTGACCTCCACACTGGAACTTGATTCCCCTCACTGGCCTCTGTACCAGGACTCGATTCCCCTCACTGGCCTCTGCACTGGGACTCGATTCCCCTCACTGGCCTCTGCACTGGGACTCGATTCCCCTCACTGGCCTCTGCACTGGGACTCGATTCCCTCACTGGCCTCTCCACTGGGACTCGATTCCCCTCACTGACCTCTGCACTGGGACTCGATTCCCCTCACTGGCCTCCGCACTCGGACACAATTCCCCTCACTGGCCTCCGTACTGGGACTCGATTGCCCTCACTGGCCTCTGCACTGGGACTCAATTCCCCTCACTGGCCTCTGCACTGGGACTCAATTCCCCTCAATGGCCTTCACACTGGGACTCGATTCCCCTCACTGGCCTCCACACTGGGACTTGATTCCCCACACTGACGTCCACACTGGAACTTGATTCCCCTCACTGGCCTCTGCACCAGGATTCGATTCCCCTCACTGGCCTCTGCACTGGAACTTGATTCCCCTCACTGGCTTCTGCACTGGGACTCGATTCCGCTCACTGGCCTCCGCACTGGGACTCAATTCCCCTCACTGACCTCTGCACTGGGACTCGATTCCCCTCACTGACCTCTGCACTGGGACTCGATTCCCCTCAATGGCCTCTGCACTGGGACTCGATTCCCCTCACTGGCCTCTGCACCAGGACTTGTTTCCCCTCACTGGCCTCCGCACTGGGACCCAATTCCCCTCACTGGCCTCTGCACTGGGACTCGATTCTCCTCAATGGCCTTCACACTGGGACTCGATTCCCCTCACTGGCCTCTGCACTGGGACTCGATTCCCCTCAATGGCCTTCACACTGGGACTCGATTCCCCTAACTGACCTCCGCAGTGGGACTCAATTCCCCTCACTGGCCTCCGCACTGGGACTCGATTCCCAACACTGACCTCCGCACTGGGACTCGATTCCCCTCACTGGCCTCCGCACTGGGACTCGGTTCCCCTCACTGGCCTCTGCACTGGGACTCGATTCCCCTCACTGGCCTCTGCACTGGTACTCGATTCCCCTCACTGGCCTCCCCACTGGGACTCGATTCCCCTCACTGGCTTCTGCACTGGGACTCGATTCCCCTCACTGGCCTCTGCACTGGGTCTCGAATCCCCTCACTGGCCTCCCCACTGGGACTCGATTCCCCTCACTGGCTTCTGCACTGGGACTCGATTCCCCTCACTGGCCTCCGCACTGGGACCCGATTCCCTTCACTGGCCTCCGCACTGGGACTCGATTCCCCTCACTGGCCTCCGCACTGGGACTCGATTGCCCTCACTGGCCTCTGCACTGGGACTCAATTCCCCTCACTGACCTCTGCACTGGGACTCAATTCCCCTCAATGGCCTCCGCACTGGGACCCGATTCCCTTCACTCGCCTCCGCACTGGGACTTGATTCCCCTCACTGGCCTCTGCACTGGAACTTGATTCCCCTCACTGGCCTCTGCACTGGGACTCAATTCCCCTCAATGGCCTTCACACTGGGACTCGATTCCCCTCACTGGCCTCCACACTGGGACTTGATTCCCCACACTGACGTCCACACTGGATCTTGATTCCCCTCACTGGCCCCTGCACCAGGACTCGATTCCCCTCACTGGCCTCTGCACTGGGACTCGATTCCCCTCACTGGCCTCTGCACTGGGACTCGATTCCCCTCACTGGCCTCTGCACTGGGACTCGATTCCCTCACTGGCCTCTGCACTGGGACTCGATTCCCCTCACTGACCTCTGCACTGGGACTCGATTCCCCTCACTGGCCTCCGCACTCGGACACAATTCCCCTCACTGGCCTCCGTACTGGGACTCGATTGCCCTCACTGGCCTCTGCACTGGGACTCAATTCCCCTCACTGGCCTCTGCACTGGGACTCAATTCCCCTCAATGGCCTTCACACTGGGACTCGATTCCCCTCACTGGCCTCCACACTGGGACTTGATTCCCCACACTGACGTCCACACTGGAACTTGATTCCCCTCACTGGCCTCTGCACCAGGATTCGATTCCCCTCACTGGCCTCTGCACTGGAACTTGATTCCCCTCACTGGCTTCTGCACTGGGACTCGATTCCCCTCACTGGCCTCCGCACTGGGACCCGATTCCCTTCACTGGCTTCTGCACTGGGACTCGATTCCCCTCACTGGCCTCTGCACTGGTACTCGATTCCCCTCACTGGCTTCTGCACTGGGACTCGATTCCCCTCACTGGCCTCCGCACTGGGACCCGATTCCCTTCACTGGCCTCCGAACTGGGACTCGATTCCCCTCACTGGCCTCCGCACTGGGACTCGATTCCCCTCACTGGCCTCTGCACTGGGACTCGATTCCCCTCACTGGCCTCTGCACAGGGACTCGATTCCCCTCACTGGCCTCCCCACTGGGACTCGATTCCCCTCACTGGCTTCTGCACTGGGACTCGATTCCCCTCACTGGCCTCTGCACTGGTACTCGATTCCCCTCACTGGCCTCCCCACTGGGACTCGATTGCCCTCACTGGCTTCTGCACTGGGACTCGATTCCCCTCACTGGCCTCCGCACTGGGACCCGATTCCCTTCACTGGCCTCCGCAATGGGACTCGATTCCCCTCACTGGCCTCCGCACTGGGACTCGATTTCCCTCACTGGCCTCTGCACTGGGACTCGATTCCCCTCACTGGCCTCTGCACAGGGACTGGATTCCCCTCACTGACCTCTGCACTGGGACTCGATTCCCCTCACTGGCCTCTGCACTGGGACTCGATTCCCTCACTGGCCTCTGCACTGGGACTCGATTCCCCTCACTGACCTCTGCACTGGGACTCGATTCCCCTCACTGGCCTCCGCACTCGGACACAATTCCCCTCACTGGCCTCCGTACTGGGACTCGATTCCCCTCACTGGCCTCTGCACTGGGACTCGATTCCCCTCACTGGCCTCCCCACTGGGACTCGATTCCCCTCACTGGCCTCCGCACTGGGACCCGATTCCCTTCACTGGCCTCCGAACTGGGACTCGATTCCCCTCACTGGCCTCCGCACTGGGACTCGATTCCCCTCACTGGCCTCTGCACTGGGACTCGATTCCCCTCACTGGCCTCTGCACAGGGACTCGATTCCCCTCACTGGCCTCCCCACTGGGACTCGATTCCCCTCACTGGCTTCTGCACTGGGACTCGATTCCCCTCACTGGCCTCTGCACTGGTACTCGATTCCCCTCACTGGCCTCCCCACTGGGACTCGATTGCCCTCACTGGCTTCTGCACTGGGACTCAATTCCCCTCACTGGCCTCCGCACTGGGACTCGATTCCCCTCACTAGCCTCCGCACTGGGACTCAATTCCCCTCACTGGCCTCCGCACTGGGACTCGATTCCGCTCACTGGCCTCCGCACTGGGACCCGATTCCCTTCACTCGCCTCCGCACTGGGACTTGATTCCCCTCACTGGCCTCTGCAATGGAACTTGATTCCCCTCACTGGCCTCTGCACTGGGACTCAATTCCCCTCAATGGCCTTCACACTGGGACTCGATTCCCCTCACTGACCTCCACACTGGAACTTGATTCCCCTCACTGGCCTCTGTACCAGGACTCGATTCCCCTCACTGGCCTCTGCACTGGGACTCGATTCCCCTCACTGGCCTCTGCACTGGGACTCGATTCCCCTCACTGGCCTCTGCACTGGGACTCGATTCCCTCACTGGCCTCTCCACTGGGACTCGATTCCCCTCACTGACCTCCGTACTGGGACTCGATTGCCCTCACTGGCCTCTGCACTGGGACTCAATTCCCCTCACTGGCCTCTGCACTGGGACTCAATTCCCCTCAATGGCCTTCACACTGGGACTCGATTCCCCTCACTGGCCTCCACACTGGGACTTGATTCCCCACACTGACGTCCACACTGGAACTTGATTCCCCTCACTGGCCTCTGCACCAGGATTCGATTCCCCTCACTGGCCTCTGCACTGGAACTTGATTCCCCTCACTGGCTTCTGCACTGGGACTCGATTCCGCTCACTGGCCTCCGCACTGGGACTCAATTCCCCTCACTGACCTCTGCACTGGGACTCGATTCCCCTCACTGACCTCTGCACTGGGACTCGATTCCCCTCAATGGCCTCTGCACTGGGACTCGATTCCCCTCACTGGCCTCTGCACCAGGACTTGTTTCCCCTCACTGGCCTCCGCACTGGGACCCAATTCCCCTCACTGGCCTCTGCACTGGGACTCGATTCTCCTCAATGGCCTTCACACTGGGACTCGATTCCCCTCACTGGCCTCTGCACTGGGACTCGATTCCCCTCAATGGCCTTCACACTGGGACTCGATTCCCCTAACTGACCTCCGCAGTGGGACTCAATTCCCCTCACTGGCCTCCGCACTGGGACTCGATTCCCAACACTGACCTCCGCACTGGGACTCGATTCCCCTCACTGGCCTCCGCACTGGGACTCGGTTCCCCTCACTGGCCTCTGCACTGGGACTCGATTCCCCTCACTGGCCTCTGCACTGGTACTCGATTCCCCTCACTGGCCTCCCCACTGGGACTCGATTCCCCTCACTGGCTTCTGCACTGGGACTCGATTCCCCTCACTGGCCTCTGCACTGGGTCTCGAATCCCCTCACTGGCCTCCCCACTGGGACTCGATTCCCCTCACTGGCTTCTGCACTGGGACTCGATTCCCCTCACTGGCCTCCGCACTGGGACCCGATTCCCTTCACTGGCCTCCGCACTGGGACTCGATTCCCCTCACTGGCCTCCGCACTGGGACTCGATTGCCCTCACTGGCCTCTGCACTGGGACTCAATTCCCCTCACTGACCTCTGCACTGGGACTCAATTCCCCTCAATGGCCTCCGCACTGGGACCCGATTCCCTTCACTCGCCTCCGCACTGGGACTTGATTCCCCTCACTGGCCTCTGCACTGGAACTTGATTCCCCTCACTGGCCTCTGCACTGGGACTCAATTCCCCTCAATGGCCTTCACACTGGGACTCGATTCCCCTCACTGGCCTCCACACTGGGACTTGATTCCCCACACTGACGTCCACACTGGATCTTGATTCCCCTCACTGGCCCCTGCACCAGGACTCGATTCCCCTCACTGGCCTCTGCACTGGGACTCGATTCCCCTCACTGGCCTCTGCACTGGGACTCGATTCCCCTCACTGGCCTCTGCACTGGGACTCGATTCCCTCACTGGCCTCTGCACTGGGACTCGATTCCCCTCACTGACCTCTGCACTGGGACTCGATTCCCCTCACTGGCCTCCGCACTCGGACACAATTCCCCTCACTGGCCTCCGTACTGGGACTCGATTGCCCTCACTGGCCTCTGCACTGGGACTCAATTCCCCTCACTGGCCTCTGCACTGGGACTCAATTCCCCTCAATGGCCTTCACACTGGGACTCGATTCCCCTCACTGGCCTCCACACTGGGACTTGATTCCCCACACTGACGTCCACACTGGAACTTGATTCCCCTCACTGGCCTCTGCACCAGGATTCGATTCCCCTCACTGGCCTCTGCACTGGAACTTGATTCCCCTCACTGGCTTCTGCACTGGGACTCGATTCCCCTCACTGGCCTCCGCACTGGGACCCGATTCCCTTCACTGGCTTCTGCACTGGGACTCGATTCCCCTCACTGGCCTCTGCACTGGTACTCGATTCCCCTCACTGGCTTCTGCACTGGGACTCGATTCCCCTCACTGGCCTCCGCACTGGGACCCGATTCCCTTCACTGGCCTCCGAACTGGGACTCGATTCCCCTCACTGGCCTCCGCACTGGGACTCGATTCCCCTCACTGGCCTCTGCACTGGGACTCGATTCCCCTCACTGGCCTCTGCACAGGGACTCGATTCCCCTCACTGGCCTCCCCACTGGGACTCGATTCCCCTCACTGGCTTCTGCACTGGGACTCGATTCCCCTCACTGGCCTCTGCACTGGTACTCGATTCCCCTCACTGGCCTCCCCACTGGGACTCGATTGCCCTCACTGGCTTCTGCACTGGGACTCGATTCCCCTCACTGGCCTCCGCACTGGGACCCGATTCCCTTCACTGGCCTCCGCAATGGGACTCGATTCCCCTCACTGGCCTCCGCACTGGGACTCGATTTCCCTCACTGGCCTCTGCACTGGGACTCGATTCCCCTCACTGGCCTCTGCACAGGGACTGGATTCCCCTCACTGACCTCTGCACTGGGACTCGATTCCCCTCACTGGCCTCTGCACTGGGACTCGATTCCCTCACTGGCCTCTGCACTGGGACTCGATTCCCCTCACTGACCTCTGCACTGGGACTCGATTCCCCTCACTGGCCTCCGCACTCGGACACAATTCCCCTCACTGGCCTCCGTACTGGGACTCGATTCCCCTCACTGGCCTCTGCACTGGGACTCGATTCCCCTCACTGGCCTCCCCACTGGGACTCGATTCCCCTCACTGGCCTCCGCACTGGGACCCGATTCCCTTCACTGGCCTCCGAACTGGGACTCGATTCCCCTCACTGGCCTCCGCACTGGGACTCGATTCCCCTCACTGGCCTCTGCACTGGGACTCGATTCCCCTCACTGGCCTCTGCACAGGGACTCGATTCCCCTCACTGGCCTCCCCACTGGGACTCGATTCCCCTCACTGGCTTCTGCACTGGGACTCGATTCCCCTCACTGGCCTCTGCACTGGTACTCGATTCCCCTCACTGGCCTCCCCACTGGGACTCGATTCCCCTCACTGGCTTCTGCACTGGGACTCGATTCCCCTCACTGGCCTCCGCACTGGGACCCGATTCCCTTCACTGGCCTCCGCACTGGGACTCGATTCCCCTCACTGGCCTCCGCACTGGGACTCGATTCCCCTCACTGGCCTCTGCACAGGGACTCGATTCCCCTCACTGGCCTCTGCACTGGGACTCGATTCCCCTCACTGGCCTCTGCACTGGGACTCGATTCCCTCACTGGCCTCTGCACTGGGACTCGATTCCCCTCACTGACCTCTGCACTGGGACTCGATTCCCCTCACTGGCCTCCGCACTCGGACACAATTCCCCTCACTGACCTCTGCACTGTGACTCGATTCCCCTCACTGGCCTCCGCACTGGGACTCGATTCCCCTCACTGGCCTCCGTACTGGGACTCGATTCCCCTCACTGACCTCCGCACTGGGACTCGATTCCCCTCACTGGCCTCCGCACTTGGACTCGATTCCCCTCACTGGCCTCCGCACTGGGACTCGATTCCCCTCACTGACCTCTGCACTGGGACTCGATTCCCCTCACTGACCTCCGCACTGGGACTCGATTCCCCACACTGACCTCCGCACTTGGACTCGATTCCGCTCACTGGCCTCCGCACTGGGACTCGATTCCCCTCACTAGCCTCCGCACTGGGACTCGATTCCGCTCACTGACCTCCGCACTTGGACTCGATTCCGCTCACTGGCCTCCGCACTGGGACTCGATTCCCCTCACTGGCCTCCGCACTGGGACTCGATTCCGCTCACTGGCCTCCGCACTGGGACCCGATTCCCTTCACTCGCCTCCGCACTGGGACTTGATTCCCCTCACTGGCCTCTGCAATGGAACTTGATTCCCCTCACTGGCCTCTGCACTGGGACTCAATTCCCCTCAATGGCCTTCACACTGGGACTCGATTCCCCTCACTGGCCTCCACACTGGGACTTGATTCCCCACACTGACGTCCACACTGGAACTTGATTCCCCTCACTGGCCTCTGTACCAGGACTCGATTCCCCTCACTGGCCTCTGCACTGGGACTCGATTCCCCTCACTGGCCTCTGCACTGGGACTCGATTCCCCTCACTGGCCTCTGCACTGGGACTCGATTCCCTCACTGGCCTCTCCACTGGGACTCGATTCCCCTCACTGACCTCTGCACTGGGACTCGATTCCCCTCACTGGCCTCCGCACTCGGACACAATTCCCCTCACTGGCCTCCGTACTGGGACTCGATTGCCCTCACTGGCCTCTGCACTGGGACTCAATTCCCCTCACTGGCCTCTGCACTGGGACTCAATTCCCCTCAATGGCCTTCACACTGGGACTCGATTCCCCTCACTGGCCTCCACACTGGGACTTGATTCCCCACACTGACGTCCACACTGGAACTTGATTCCCCTCACTGGCCTCTGCACCAGGATTCGATTCCCCTCACTGGCCTCTGCACTGGAACTTGATTCCCCTCACTGGCTTCTGCACTGGGACTCGATTCCGCTCACTGGCCTCCGCACTGGGACTCAATTCCCCTCACTGACCTCTGCACTGGGACTCGATTCCCCTCACTGACCTCTGCACTGGGACTCGATTCCCCTCAATGGCCTCTGCACTGGGACTCGATTCCCCTCACTGGCCTCTGCACCAGGACTTGTTTCCCCTCACTGGCCTCCGCACTGGGACCCAATTCCCCTCACTGGCCTCTGCACTGGGACTCGATTCTCCTCAATGGCCTTCACACTGGGACTCGATTCCCCTCACTGGCCTCTGCACTGGGACTCGATTCCCCTCAATGGCCTTCACACTGGGACTCGATTCCCCTAACTGACCTCCGCAGTGGGACTCAATTCCCCTCACTGGCCTCCGCACTGGGACTCGATTCCCAACACTGACCTCCGCACTGGGACTCGATTCCCCTCACTGGCCTCCGCACTGGGACTCGGTTCCCCTCACTGGCCTCTGCACTGGGACTCGATTCCCCTCACTGGCCTCTGCACTGGTACTCGATTCCCCTCACTGGCCTCCCCACTGGGACTCGATTCCCCTCACTGGCTTCTGCACTGGGACTCGATTCCCCTCACTGGCCTCTGCACTGGGTCTCGAATCCCCTCACTGGCCTCCCCACTGGGACTCGATTCCCCTCACTGGCTTCTGCACTGGGACTCGATTCCCCTCACTGGCCTCCGCACTGGGACCCGATTCCCTTCACTGGCCTCCGCACTGGGACTCGATTCCCCTCACTGGCCTCCGCACTGGGACTCGATTGCCCTCACTGGCCTCTGCACTGGGACTCAATTCCCCTCACTGACCTCTGCACTGGGACTCAATTCCCCTCAATGGCCTCCGCACTGGGACCCGATTCCCTTCACTCGCCTCCGCACTGGGACTTGATTCCCCTCACTGGCCTCTGCACTGGAACTTGATTCCCCTCACTGGCCTCTGCACTGGGACTCAATTCCCCTCAATGGCCTTCACACTGGGACTCGATTCCCCTCACTGGCCTCCACACTGGGACTTGATTCCCCACACTGACGTCCACACTGGATCTTGATTCCCCTCACTGGCCCCTGCACCAGGACTCGATTCCCCTCACTGGCCTCTGCACTGGGACTCGATTCCCCTCACTGGCCTCTGCACTGGGACTCGATTCCCCTCACTGGCCTCTGCACTGGGACTCGATTCCCTCACTGGCCTCTGCACTGGGACTCGATTCCCCTCACTGACCTCTGCACTGGGACTCGATTCCCCTCACTGGCCTCCGCACTCGGACACAATTCCCCTCACTGGCCTCCGTACTGGGACTCGATTGCCCTCACTGGCCTCTGCACTGGGACTCAATTCCCCTCACTGGCCTCTGCACTGGGACTCAATTCCCCTCAATGGCCTTCACACTGGGACTCGATTCCCCTCACTGGCCTCCACACTGGGACTTGATTCCCCACACTGACGTCCACACTGGAACTTGATTCCCCTCACTGGCCTCTGCACCAGGATTCGATTCCCCTCACTGGCCTCTGCACTGGAACTTGATTCCCCTCACTGGCTTCTGCACTGGGACTCGATTCCCCTCACTGGCCTCCGCACTGGGACTTGATTCCCCACACTGACCTCTGCACTTGGACTCGATTCCGCTCACTGGCCTCCGCACTGGGACTCAATTCCCCTCACTGACCTCTGCACTGGGACTCGATTCCCCTCAATGGCCTCCGCACTGGGACTCAATTCCCCTCACTGGTCTCCGCACTGGGACTCGATTCCCCTCACTGGCCTCTGCACCAGGACTTGTTTCCCCTCACTGGCCTCCGCACTGGGACCCAATTCCCCTCACTGGCCTCTGCACTGGGACTCGATTCTCCTCAATGGCCTTCACACTGGGACTCGATTCCCCTCACTGACCTCCGCACTGGGACTCGATTCCCCTCACTGGCTTCTGCACTGTAACTCGATTCCCCTCACTGGCTTCTGCACTGGAACTCGATTCCCCTCACTGGCCTCTGCTCTGGAACTTGGTTCTCCTCACTGGCCTCCGCACTGGGACTCGATTCCCCACACTGACCTCCGCACTGGGACTCGATTCCCCTCACTGGCCTCCGCACTGGGACTCGATTCCCCTCACTGGCCTCTGCACTGGGACTCGATTCCCCTCCCTGGCCTCTGCACTGGTACTCGATTCCCCTCACTGGCCTCTGCACTGGTACTCGATTCCCCTCACTGGCCTCCCCACTGGGACTCGATTCCCCTCACTGGCTTCTGCACTGGGACTCGATTCCCCTCACTGGCCTCCGCACTGGGACCCGATTCCCTTCACTGGCTTCTGCACTGGGACTCGATTCCCCTCACTGGCCTCTGCACTGGTACTCGATTCCCCTCACTGGCGTCTGCACTGGGACTCGATTCCCCTCACTTGCCTCCGCACTGGGACCCGATTCCCTTCACTGGCCTCCGAACTGGGACTCGATTCCCCTCACTGGCCTCCGCACTGGGACTCGATTCCCCTCACTGGCCTCTGCACTGGGACTCGATTCCCCTCACTGGCCTCTGCACAGGGACTCGATTCCCCTCACTGGCCTCCCCACTGGGACTCGATTCCCCTCACTGGCTTCTGCACTGGGACTCGATTCCCCTCACTGGCCTCTGCACTGGTACTCGATTCCCCTCACTGGCCTCCCCACTGGGACTCGATTGCCCTCACTGGCTTCTGCACTGGGACTCGATTCCCCTCACTGGCCTCCGCACTGGGACCCGATTCCCTTCACTGGCCTCCGCAATGGGACTCGATTCCCCTCACTGGCCTCCGCACTGGGACTCGATTTCCCTCACTGGCCTCTGCACTGGGACTCGATTCCCCTCACTGGCCTCTGCACAGGGACTGGATTCCCCTCACTGACCTCTGCACTGGGACTTGATTCCCCTCACTGGCCTCTGCACTGGGACTCGATTCCCTCACTGGCCTCCCCACTGGGACTCGATTCCCCTCACTGGCTTCTGCACTGGGACTCGATTCCCCTCACTGGCCTCCGCACTGGGACCCGATTCCCTTCACTGGCCTCCGAACTGGGACTCGATTCCCCTCACTGGCCTCTGCACTGGGACTCGATTCCCCTCACTGGCCTCCGCACTGGGACTCAATTCCCCTCACTGGCTCTGCACTGGGACTCGATTCCCCTCAATGGCCTTCACACTGGGACTCGATTCCCCTCACTGGCCTCCACACTGGGACTTGATTCCCCACACTGACGTCCACACTGGAACTTGATTCCCCTCACTGGCCTCTGCACCAGGATTCGATTCCCCTCACTGGCCTCTGCACTGGAACTTGATTCCCCTCACTGGCTTCTGCACTGGGACTCGATTCCCCTCACTGGCCTCTGCACTGGGACTCAATTCCCCTCAATGGCCTTCACACTGGGACTCGATTCCCCTCACTGGCCTCCACACTGGGACTCGATTCCCCTCACTGGCTTCTGCACTGTAACTCGATTCCCCTCACTGGCTTCTGCACTGGAACTCGATTCCCCTCACTGGCCTCTGCTCTGGAACTTGGTTCTCCTCACTGGCCTCCGCACTGGGACTCGATTCCCCACACTGACCTCCGCACTGGGACTCGATTCCCCTCACTGGCCTCCGCACTGGGACTCGATTCCCCTCACTGGCCTCTGCACTGGGACTCGATTCCCCTCCCTGGCCTCTGCACTGGTACTCGATTCCCCTCACTGGCCTCTGCACTGGTACTCGATTCCCCTCACTGGCCTCCCCACTGGGACTCGATTCCCCTCACTGGCTTCTGCACTGGGACTCGATTCCCCTCACTGGCCTCCGCACTGGGACCCGATTCCCTTCACTGGCTTCTGCACTGGGACTCGATTCCCCTCACTGGCCTCTGCACTGGTACTCGATTCCCCTCACTGGCTTCTGCACTGGGACTCGATTCCCCTCACTGGCCTCCGCACTGGGACCCGATTCCCTTCACTGGCCTCCGAACTGGGACTCGATTCCCCTCACTGGCCTCCGCACTGGGACTCGATTCCCCTCACTGGCCTCTGCACTGGGACTCGATTCCCCTCACTGGCCTCTGCACAGGGACTCGATTCCCCTCACTGGCCTCCCCACTGGGACTCGATTCCCCTCACTGGCTTCTGCACTGGGACTCGATTCCCCTCACTGGCCTCTGCACTGGTACTCGATTCCCCTCACTGGCCTCCCCACTGGGACTCGATTGCCCTCACTGGCTTCTGCACTGGGACTCGATTCCCCTCACTGGCCTCCGCACTGGGACCCGATTCCCTTCACTGGCCTCCGCAATGGGACTCGATTCCCCTCACTGGCCTCCGCACTGGGACTCGATTTCCCTCACTGGCCTCTGCACTGGGACTCGATTCCCCTCACTGGCCTCTGCACAGGGACTGGATTCCCCTCACTGACCTCTGCACTGGGACTCGATTCCCCTCACTGGCCTCTGCACTGGGACTCGATTCCCTCACTGGCCTCTGCACTGGGACTCGATTCCCCTCACTGACCTCTGCACTGGGACTCGATTCCCCTCACTGGCCTCCGCACTCGGACACAATTCCCCTCACTGGCCTCCGTACTGGGACTCGATTCCCCTCACTGGCCTCTGCACTGGGACTCGATTCCCCTCACTGGCCTCCCCACTGGGACTCGATTCCCCTCACTGGCTTCTGCACTGGGACTCGATTCCCCTCACTGGCCTCCGCACTGGGACCCGATTCCCTTCACTGGCCTCCGAACTGGGACTCGATTCCCCTCACTGGCCTCCGCACTGGGACTCGATTCCCCTCACTGGCCTCTGCACTGGGACTCGATTCCCCTCACTGGCCTCTGCACAGGGACTCGATTCCCCTCACTGGCCTCCCCACTGGGACTCGATTCCCCTCACTGGCTTCTGCACTGGGACTCGATTCCCCTCACTGGCCTCTGCACTGGTACTCGATTCCCCTCACTGGCCTCCCCACTGGGACTCGATTCCCCTCACTGGCTTCTGCACTGGGACTCGATTCCCCTCACTGGCCTCCGCACTGGGACCCGATTCCCTTCACTGGCCTCCGAACTGGGACTCGATTCCCCTCACTGGCCTCCGCACTGGGACTCGATTCCCCTCACTGGCCTCTGCACAGGGACTCGATTCCCCTCACTGGCCTCTGCACTGGGACTCGATTCCCCTCACTGGCCTCTGCACTGGGACTCGATTCCCTCACTGGCCTCCGCACTGGGACCCGATTCCCTTCACTGGCCTCCGCACTGGGACTCGATTCCCCTCACTGGCCTCCGCACTGGGACTCGATTGCCCTCACTGGCCTCTGCACTGGGACTCAATTCCCCTCACTGACCTCTGCACTGGGACTCAATTCCCCTCAATGGCCTCCGCACTGGGACCCGATTCCCTTCACTCGCCTCCGCACTGGGACTTGATTCCCCTCACTGGCCTCTGCACTGGAACTTGATTCCCCTCACTGGCCTCTGCACTGGGACTCAATTCCCCTCAATGGCCTTCACACTGGGACTCGATTCCCCTCACTGGCCTCCACACTGGGACTTGATTCCCCACACTGACGTCCACACTGGATCTTGATTCCCCTCACTGGCCCCTGCACCAGGACTCGATTCCCCTCACTGGCCTCTGCACTGGGACTCGATTCCCCTCACTGGCCTCTGCACTGGGACTCGATTCCCCTCACTGGCCTCTGCACTGGGACTCGATTCCCTCACTGGCCTCTGCACTGGGACTCGATTCCCCTCACTGACCTCTGCACTGGGACTCGATTCCCCTCACTGGCCTCCGCACTCGGACACAATTCCCCTCACTGGCCTCCGTACTGGGACTCGATTGCCCTCACTGGCCTCTGCACTGGGACTCAATTCCCCTCACTGGCCTCTGCACTGGGACTCAATTCCCCTCAATGGCCTTCACACTGGGACTCGATTCCCCTCACTGGCCTCCACACTGGGACTTGATTCCCCACACTGACGTCCACACTGGAACTTGATTCCCCTCACTGGCCTCTGCACCAGGATTCGATTCCCCTCACTGGCCTCTGCACTGGAACTTGATTCCCCTCACTGGCTTCTGCACTGGGACTCGATTCCCCTCACTGGCCTCCGCACTGGGACTTGATTCCCCACACTGACCTCTGCACTTGGACTCGATTCCGCTCACTGGCCTCCGCACTGGGACTCAATTCCCCTCACTGACCTCTGCACTGGGACTCGATTCCCCTCAATGGCCTCCGCACTGGGACTCAATTCCCCTCACTGGTCTCCGCACTGGGACTCGATTCCCCTCACTGGCCTCTGCACCAGGACTTGTTTCCCCTCACTGGCCTCCGCACTGGGACCCAATTCCCCTCACTGGCCTCTGCACTGGGACTCGATTCTCCTCAATGGCCTTCACACTGGGACTCGATTCCCCTCACTGACCTCCGCACTGGGACTCGATTCCCCTCACTGGCTTCTGCACTGTAACTCGATTCCCCTCACTGGCTTCTGCACTGGAACTCGATTCCCCTCACTGGCCTCTGCTCTGGAACTTGGTTCTCCTCACTGGCCTCCGCACTGGGACTCGATTCCCCACACTGACCTCCGCACTGGGACTCGATTCCCCTCACTGGCCTCCGCACTGGGACTCGATTCCCCTCACTGGCCTCTGCACTGGGACTCGATTCCCCTCCCTGGCCTCTGCACTGGTACTCGATTCCCCTCACTGGCCTCTGCACTGGTACTCGATTCCCCTCACTGGCCTCCCCACTGGGACTCGATTCCCCTCACTGGCTTCTGCACTGGGACTCGATTCCCCTCACTGGCCTCCGCACTGGGACCCGATTCCCTTCACTGGCTTCTGCACTGGGACTCGATTCCCCTCACTGGCCTCTGCACTGGTACTCGATTCCCCTCACTGGCTTCTGCACTGGGACTCGATTCCCCTCACTTGCCTCCGCACTGGGACCCGATTCCCTTCACTGGCCTCCGAACTGGGACTCGATTCCCCTCACTGGCCTCCGCACTGGGACTCGATTCCCCTCACTGGCCTCTGCACTGGGACTCGATTCCCCTCACTGGCCTCTGCACAGGGACTCGATTCCCCTCACTGGCCTCCCCACTGGGACTCGATTCCCCTCACTGGCTTCTGCACTGGGACTCGATTCCCCTCACTGGCCTCTGCACTGGTACTCGATTCCCCTCACTGGCCTCCCCACTGGGACTCGATTGCCCTCACTGGCTTCTGCACTGGGACTCGATTCCCCTCACTGGCCTCCGCACTGGGACCCGATTCCCTTCACTGGCCTCCGCAATGGGACTCGATTCCCCTCACTGGCCTCCGCACTGGGACTCGATTTCCCTCACTGGCCTCTGCACTGGGACTCGATTCCCCTCACTGGCCTCTGCACAGGGACTGGATTCCCCTCACTGACCTCTGCACTGGGACTTGATTCCCCTCACTGGCCTCTGCACTGGGACTCGATTCCCTCACTGGCCTCCCCACTGGGACTCGATTCCCCTCACTGGCTTCTGCACTGGGACTCGATTCCCCTCACTGGCCTCCGCACTGGGACCCGATTCCCTTCACTGGCCTCCGAACTGGGACTCGATTCCCCTCACTGGCCTCTGCACTGGGACTCGATTCCCCTCACTGGCCTCCGCACTGGGACTCAATTCCCCTCACTGGCTCTGCACTGGGACTCGATTCCCCTCAATGGCCTTCACACTGGGACTCGATTCCCCTCACTGGCCTCCACACTGGGACTTGATTCCCCACACTGACGTCCACACTGGAACTTGATTCCCCTCACTGGCCTCTGCACCAGGATTCGATTCCCCTCACTGGCCTCTGCACTGGAACTTGATTCCCCTCACTGGCTTCTGCACTGGGACTCGATTCCCCTCACTGGCCTCTGCACTGGGACTCAATTCCCCTCAATGGCCTTCACACTGGGACTCGATTCCCCTCACTGGCCTCCACACTGGGACTCGATTCCCCTCACTGGCTTCTGCACTGTAACTCGATTCCCCTCACTGGCTTCTGCACTGGAACTCGATTCCCCTCACTGGCCTCTGCTCTGGAACTTGGTTCTCCTCACTGGCCTCCGCACTGGGACTCGATTCCCCACACTGACCTCCGCACTGGGACTCGATTCCCCTCACTGGCCTCCGCACTGGGACTCGATTCCCCTCACTGGCCTCTGCACTGGGACTCGATTCCCCTCCCTGGCCTCTGCACTGGTACTCGATTCCCCTCACTGGCCTCTGCACTGGTACTCGATTCCCCTCACTGGCCTCCCCACTGGGACTCGATTCCCCTCACTGGCTTCTGCACTGGGACTCGATTCCCCTCACTGGCCTCCGCACTGGGACCCGATTCCCTTCACTGGCTTCTGCACTGGGACTCGATTCCCCTCACTGGCCTCTGCACTGGTACTCGATTCCCCTCACTGGCTTCTGCACTGGGACTCGATTCCCCTCACTGGCCTCCGCACTGGGACCCGATTCCCTTCACTGGCCTCCGAACTGGGACTCGATTCCCCTCACTGGCCTCCGCACTGGGACTCGATTCCCCTCACTGGCCTCTGCACTGGGACTCGATTCCCCTCACTGGCCTCTGCACAGGGACTCGATTCCCCTCACTGGCCTCCCCACTGGGACTCGATTCCCCTCACTGGCTTCTGCACTGGGACTCGATTCCCCTCACTGGCCTCTGCACTGGTACTCGATTCCCCTCACTGGCCTCCCCACTGGGACTCGATTGCCCTCACTGGCTTCTGCACTGGGACTCGATTCCCCTCACTGGCCTCCGCACTGGGACCCGATTCCCTTCACTGGCCTCCGCAATGGGACTCGATTCCCCTCACTGGCCTCCGCACTGGGACTCGATTTCCCTCACTGGCCTCTGCACTGGGACTCGATTCCCCTCACTGGCCTCTGCACAGGGACTGGATTCCCCTCACTGACCTCTGCACTGGGACTCGATTCCCCTCACTGGCCTCTGCACTGGGACTCGATTCCCTCACTGGCCTCTGCACTGGGACTCGATTCCCCTCACTGACCTCTGCACTGGGACTCGATTCCCCTCACTGGCCTCCGCACTCGGACACAATTCCCCTCACTGGCCTCCGTACTGGGACTCGATTCCCCTCACTGGCCTCTGCACTGGGACTCGATTCCCCTCACTGGCCTCCCCACTGGGACTCGATTCCCCTCACTGGCTTCTGCACTGGGACTCGATTCCCCTCACTGGCCTCCGCACTGGGACCCGATTCCCTTCACTGGCCTCCGAACTGGGACTCGATTCCCCTCACTGGCCTCCGCACTGGGACTCGATTCCCCTCACTGGCCTCTGCACTGGGACTCGATTCCCCTCACTGGCCTCTGCACAGGGACTCGATTCCCCTCACTGGCCTCCCCACTGGGACTCGATTCCCCTCACTGGCTTCTGCACTGGGACTCGATTCCCCTCACTGGCCTCTGCACTGGTACTCGATTCCCCTCACTGGCCTCCCCACTGGGACTCGATTCCCCTCACTGGCTTCTGCACTGGGACTCGATTCCCCTCACTGGCCTCCGCACTGGGACCCGATTCCCTTCACTGGCCTCCGAACTGGGACTCGATTCCCCTCACTGGCCTCCGCACTGGGACTCGATTCCCCTCACTGGCCTCTGCACAGGGACTCGATTCCCCTCACTGGCCTCTGCACTGGGACTCGATTCCCCTCACTGGCCTCTGCACTGGGACTCGATTCCCTCACTGGCCTCTGCACTGGGACTCGATTCCCCTCACTGACCTCTGCACTGGGACTCGATTCCCCTCACTGGCCTCCGCACTCGGACACAATTCCCCTCACTGGCCTCTGTACTGGGACTCGATTCCCCTCACTGGCCTCTGCACTGGGACTCGATTCCCCTCACTGGCCTCCGCACTGGGACTCAATTCCCCTCACTGGCTCTGCACTGGGACTCGATTCCCCTCACTGGCCACCGCACTGGGACTCGATTCCCCAAACTGACCTCCGCACTGGGACTCGATTCCGCTCACTGGCCTCCGCACTGGGACTCGATTCCCCTCACTGACCTCTGCACTGTGACTCGATTCCCCTCACTGGCCTCCGCACTGGGACTCGATTCCCCTCACTGGCCTCCGTACTGGGACTCGATTCCCCTCACTGACCTCCGCACTGGGACTCGATTCCCCTCACTGGCCTCCGCACTTGGACTCGATTCCCCTCACTGGCCTCCGCACTGGGACTCGATTCCCCTCACTGGCCTCTGCACTGGGACTCGATTCCCCTCACTGACCTCCGCACTGGGACTCGATTCCCCACACTGACCTCCGCACTTGGACTCGATTCCACTCACTGGCCTCCGCACTGGGACTCGATTCCCCTCACTAGCCTCCGCACTGGGACTCAATTCCCCTCACTGGCCTCCGCACTGGGACTCGATTCCGCTCACTGGCCTCCGCACTGGGACCCGATTCCCTTCACTCGCCTCCGCACTGGGACTTGATTCCCCTCACTGGCCTCTGCAATGGAACTTGATTCCCCTCACTGGCCTCTGCACTGGGACTCAATTCCCCTCAATGGCCTTCACACTGGGACTCGATTCCCCTCACTGGCCTCCACACTGGGACTTGATTCCCCACACTGACGTCCACACTGGAACTTGATTCCCCTCACTGGCCTCTGTACCAGGACTCGATTCCCCTCACTGGCCTCTGCACTGGGACTCGATTCCCCTCACTGGCCTCTGCACTGGGACTCGATTCCCCTCACTGGCCTCTGCACTGGGACTCGATTCCCTCACTGGCCTCTCCACTGGGACTCGATTCCCCTCACTGACCTCTGCACTGGGACTCGATTCCCCTCACTGGCCTCCGCACTCGGACACAATTCCCCTCACTGGCCTCCGTACTGGGACTCGATTGCCCTCACTGGCCTCTGCACTGGGACTCAATTCCCCTCACTGGCCTCTGCACTGGGACTCAATTCCCCTCAATGGCCTTCACACTGGGACTCGATTCCCCTCACTGGCCTCCACACTGGGACTTGATTCCCCACACTGACGTCCACACTGGAACTTGATTCCCCTCACTGGCCTCTGCACCAGGATTCGATTCCCCTCACTGGCCTCTGCACTGGAACTTGATTCCCCTCACTGGCTTCTGCACTGGGACTCGATTCCCCTCACTGGCCTCCGCACTGGGACTTGATTCCCCACACTGACCTCTGCACTTGGACTCGATTCCGCTCACTGGCCTCCGCACTGGGACTCAATTCCCCTCACTGACCTCTGCACTGGGACTCGATTCCCCTCACTGACCTCTGCACTGGGACTCGATTCCCCTCAATGGCCTCTGCACTGGGACTCGATTCCCCTCACTGGCCTCTGCACCAGGACTTGTTTCCCCTCACTGGCCTCCGCACTGGGACTCGATTCCCCTCAATGGCCTTCACACTGGGACTCGATTCCCCTAACTGACCTCCGCAGTGGGACTCAATTCCCCTCACTGGCCTCCGCACTGGGACTCGATTCCCAACACTGACCTCCGCACTGGGACTCGATTCCCCTCACTGGCCTCCGCACTGGGACTCGATTCCCCTCACTGGCCTCTGCACTGGGACTCGATTCCCCTCACTGGCCTCTGCACTGGTACTCGATTCCCCTCACTGGCCTCCCCACTGGGACTCGATTCCCCTCACTGGCTTCTGCACTGGGACTCGATTCCCCTCACTGGCCTCTGCACTGGGTCTCGAATCCCCTCACTGGCCTCCCCACTGGGACTCGATTCCCCTCACTGGCTTCTGCACTGGGACTCGATTCCCCTCACTGGCCTCCGCACTGGGACCCGATTCCATTCACTGGCCTCCGCACTGGGACTCGATTCCCCTCACTGGCCTCCGCACTGGGACTCGATTGCCCTCACTGGCCTCTGCACTGGGACTCAATTCCCCTCACTGACCTCTGCACTGGGACTCAATTCCCCTCAATGGCCTCCGCACTGGGACCCGATTCCCTTCACTCGCCTCCGCACTGGGACTTGATTCCCCTCACTGGCCTCTGCACTGGAACTTGATTCCCCTCACTGGCCTCTGCACTGGGACTCAATTCCCCTCAATGGCCTTCACACTGGGACTCGATTCCCCTCACTGGCCTCCACACTGGGACTTGATTCCCCACACTGACGTCCACACTGGATCTTGATTCCCCTCACTGGCCCCTGCACCAGGACTCGATTCCCCTCACTGGCCTCTGCACTGGGACTCGATTCCCCTCACTGGCCTCTGCTCTGGGACTCGATTCCCCTCACTGGCCTCTGCACTGGGACTCGATTCCCTCACTGGCCTCTGCACTGGGACTCGATTCCCCTCACTGACCTCTGCACTGGGACTCGATTCCCCTCACTGGCCTCCGCACTCGGACACAATTCCCCTCACTGGCCTCCGTACTGGGACTCGATTGCCCTCACTGGCCTCTGCACTGGGACTCAATTCCCCTCACTGGCCTCTGCACTGGGACTCAATTCCCCTCAATGGCCTTCACACTGGGACTCGATTCCCCTCACTGGCCTCCACACTGGGACTTGATTCCCCACACTGACGTCCACACTGGAACTTGATTCCCCTCACTGGCCTCTGCACCAGGATTCGATTCCCCTCACTGGCCTCTGCACTGGAACTTGATTCCCCTCACTGGCTTCTGCACTGGGACTCGATTCCCCTCACTGGCCTCCGCACTGGGACTTGATTCCCCACACTGACCTCTGCACTTGGACTCGATTCCGCTCACTGGCCTCCGCACTGGGACTCAATTCCCCTCACTGACCTCTGCACTGGGACTCGATTCCCCTCAATGGCCTCCGCACTGGGACTCAATTCCCCTCACTGGTCTCCGCACTGGGACTCGATTCCCCTCACTGGCCTCTGCACCAGGACTTGTTTCCCCTCACTGGCCTCCGCACTGGGACCCAATTCCCCTCACTGGCCTCTGCACTGGGACTCGATTCTCCTCAATGGCCTTCACACTGGGACTCGATTCCCCTCACTGACCTCCGCACTGGGACTCGATTCCCCTCACTGGCTTCTGCACTGTAACTCGATTCCCCTCACAGGCTTCTGCACTGGAACTCGATTCCCCTCACTGGCCTCTGCTCTGGAACTTGGTTCTCCTCACTGGCCTCCGCACTGGGACTCGATTCCCCACACTGACCTCCGCACTGGGACTCGATTCCCCTCACTGGCCTCCGCACTGGGACTCGATTCCCCTCACTGGCCTCTGCACTGGGACTCGATTCCCCTCCCTGGCCTCTGCACTGGTACTCGATTCCCCTCACTGGCCTCTGCACTGGTACTCGATTCCCCTCACTGGCCTCCCCACTGGGACTCGATTCCCCTCACTGGCTTCTGCACTGGGACTCGATTCCCCTCACTGGCCTCCGCACTGGGACCCGATTCCCTTCACTGGCTTCTGCACTGGGACTCGATTCCCCTCACTGGCCTCTGCACTGGTACTCGATTCCCCTCACTGGCTTCTGCACTGGGACTCGATTCCCCTCACTGGCCTCCGCACTGGGACCCGATTCCCTTCACTGGCCTCCGAACTGGGACTCGATTCCCCTCACTGGCCTCTGCACAGGGACTCGATTCCCCTCACTGGCCTCCCCACTGGGACTCGATTCCCCTCACTGGCTTCTGCACTGGGACTCGATTCCCCTCACTGGCCTCTGCACTGGTACTCGATTCCCCTCACTGGCCTCCCCACTGGGACTCGATTGCCCTCACTGGCTTCTGCACTGGGACTCAATTCCCCTCACTGGCCTCCGCACTGGGACCCGATTCCCTTCACTGGCCTCCGCAATGGGACTCGATTCCCCTCACTGGCCTCCGCACTGGGACTCGATTTCCCTCACTGGCCTCTGCACTGGGACTCGATTCCCCTCACTGGCCTCTGCACAGGGACTGGATTCCCCTCACTGACCTCTGCACTGGGACTCGATTCCCCTCACTGGCCTCTGCACTGGGACTCGATTCCCTCACTGGCCTCCCCACTGGGACTCGATTCCCCTCACTGGCTTCTGCACTGGGACTCGATTCCCCTCACTGGCCACCGCACTGGGACCCGATTCCCTTCACTGGCCTCCGCACTGGGACTCGATTCCGCTCACTGGCCTCCGCACTGGGACTCGATTCCCCTCACTGGCCTCTGCACTGTGACTCGATTCCCCTCACTGGCCTCCGCACTGGGACTCGATTCTCCTCACTGACCTCCGCACTGGGACTCGATTCCCCTCACTGACCTCCGCACTGGGACTCGATTCCCCTCACTGGCCTCCGCACTTGGACTCGATTCCCCTCACTGGCCTCCGCACTGGGACTCGATTCCCCTCACTGGCCTCTGCACTGGGACTCGATTCCCCTCACTGACCTCCGCACTGGGACTCGATTCCCCACACTGACCTCCGCACTTGGACTCGATTCCCTTCACTCGCCTCCGCACTGGGACTTGATTCCCCTTACTGGCCTCTGCACTGGAACTTGATTCCCCTCACTGGCCTCTGCACTGGGACTCAATTCCCCTCAATGGCCTTCACACTGGGACTCGATTCCCCTCACTGGCCTCCACACTGGGATTGATTCCCCACACTGACGTCCACACTGGATCTTGATTCCCCTCACTGGCCCCTGCACCAGGACTCGATTCCCCTCACTGGCCTCTGCACTGGGACTCGATTCCCCTCACTGGCCTCTGCACTGGGACTCGATTCCCTCACTGGCCTCTGCACTGGGACTCGATTCCCCTCACTGACCTCTGCACTGGGACTCGATTCCCCTCACTGGCCTCCGCACTCGGACACAATTCCCCTCACTGGCCTCCGTACTGGGACTCGATTGCCCTCACTGGCCTCTGCACTGGGACTCAATTCCCCTCACTGGCCTCTGCACTGGGACTCAATTCCCCTCAATGGCCTTCACACTGGGACTCGATTCCCCTCACTGGCCTCCACACTGGGACTTGATTCCCCACACTGACGTCCACACTGGAACTTGATTCCCCTCACTGGCCTCTGCACCAGGATTCGATTCCCCTCACTGGCCTCTGCACTGGAACTTGATTCCCCTCACTGACCTCCGCACTGGGACTCGATTCCCCTCACTGGCCTCCGCACTTGGACTCGATTCCCCTCACTGGCCTCCGCACTGGGACTCGATTCCCCTCACTGGCCTCTGCACTGGGACTCGATTCCCCTCACTGACCTCCGCACTGGGACTCGATTCCCCACACTGACCTCCGCACTTGGACTCGATTCCCTTCACTCGCCTCCGCACTGGGACTTGATTCCCCTCACTGGCCTCTGCACTGGAACTTGATTCCCCTCACTGGCCTCTGCACTGGGACTCAATTCCCCTCAATGGCCTTCACACTGGGACTCGATTCCCCTCACTGGCCTCCACACTGGGACTTGATTCCCCACACTGACGTCCACACTGGATCTTGATTCCCCTCACTGGCCCCTGCACCAGGACTCGATTCCCCTCACTGGCCTCTGCACTGGGACTCGATTCCCCTCACTGGCCTCTGCACTGGGACTCGATTCCCCTCACTGGCTTCTGCACTGGAACTCGATTCCCCTCACTGGCCTCTGCTCTGGAACTTGGTTCTCCTCACTGGCCTCCGCACTGGGACTCGATTCCCCACACTGACCTCCGCACTGGGACTCGATTCCCCTCACTGGCCTCCGCACTGGGACTCGATTCCCCTCACTGGCCTCTGCACTGGGACTCGATTCCCCTCCCTGGCCTCTGCACTGGTACTCGATTCCCCTCACTGGCCTCCCCACTGGGACTCGATTCCCCTCACTGGCTTCTGCACTGGGACTCGATTCCCCTCACTGGCCTCCGCACTGGGACCCGATTCCCTTCACTGGCTTCTGCACTGGGACTCGATTCCCCTCACTGGCCTCTGCACTGGTACTCGATTCCCCTCACTGGCTTCTGCACTGGGACTCGATTCCCCTCACTGGCCTCCGCACTGGGACCCGATTCCCTTCACTGGCCTCCGAACTGGGACTCGATTCCCCTCACTGGCCTCCGCACTGGGACTCGATTCCCCTCACTGGCCTCTGCACTGGGACTCGATTCCCCTCACTGGCCTCTGCACAGGGACTCGATTCCCCTCACTGGCCTCCCCACTGGGACTCGATTCCCCTCACTGGCTTCTGCACTGGGACTCGATTCCCCTCACTGGCCTCTGCACTGGTACTCGATTCCCCTCACTGGCCTCCCCACTGGGACTCGATTGCCCTCACTGGCTTCTGCACTGGGACTCAATTCCCCTCACTGGCCTCCGCACTGGGACCCGATTCCCTTCACTGGCCTCCGTACTGGGACTCGATTGCCCTCACTGGCCTCTGCACTGGGACTCAATTCCCCTCACTGGCCTCTGCACTGGGACTCAATTCCCCTCAATGGCCTTCACACTGGGACTCGATTCCCCTCACTGGCCTCCACACTGGGACTTGATTCCCCACACTGACGTCCACACTGGAACTTGATTCCCCTCACTGGCCTCTGCACCAGGATTCGATTCCCCTCACTGGCCTCTGCACTGGAACTTGATTCCCCTCACTGACCTCCGCACTGGGACTCGATTCCCCTCACTGGCCTCCGCACTTGGACTCGATTCCCCTCACTGGCCTCCGCACTGGGACTCGATTCCCCTCACTGGCCTCTGCACTGGGACTCGATTCCCCTCACTGACCTCCGCACTGGGACTCGATTCCCCACACTGACCTCCGCACTTGGACTCGATTCCCTTCACTCGCCTCCGCACTGGGACTTGATTCCCCTCACTGGCCTCTGCACTGGAACTTGATTCCCCTCACTGGCCTCTGCACTGGGACTCAATTCCCCTCAATGGCCTTCACACTGGGACTCGATTCCCCTCACTGGCCTCCACACTGGGACTTGATTCCCCACACTGACGTCCACACTGGATCTTGATTCCCCTCACTGGCCCCTGCACCAGGACTCGATTCCCCTCACTGGCCTCTGCACTGGGACTCGATTCCCCTCACTGGCCTCTGCACTGGGACTCGATTCCCCTCACTGGCCTCTGCACTGGGACTCGATTCCCTCACTGGCCTCTGCACTGGGACTCGATTCCCCTCACTGACCTCTGCACTGGGACTCGATTCCCCTCACTGGCCTCCGCACTCGGACACAATTCCCCTCACTGGCCTCCGTACTGGGACTCGATTGCCCTCACTGGCCTCTGCACTGGGACTCAATTCCCCTCACTGGCCTCTGCACTGGGACTCAATTCCCCTCAATGGCCTTCACACTGGGACTCGATTCCCCTCACTGGCCTCCACACTGGGACTTGATTCCCCACACTGACGTCCACACTGGAACTTGATTCCCCTCACTGGCCTCTGCACCAGGATTCGATTCCCCTCACTGGCCTCTGCACTGGAACTTGATTCCCCTCACTGGCTTCTGCACTGGGACTCGATTCCCCTCACTGGCCTCCGCACTGGGACTTGATTCCCCACACTGACCTCTGCACTTGGACTCGATTCCGCTCACTGGCCTCCGCACTGGGACTCAATTCCCCTCACTGACCTCTGCACTGGGACTCGATTCCCCTCAATGGCCTCCGCACTGGGACTCAATTCCCCTCACTGGTCTCCGCACTGGGACTCGATTCCCCTCACTGGCCTCTGCACCAGGACTTGTTTCCCCTCACTGGCCTCCGCACTGGGACCCAATTCCCCTCACTGGCCTCTGCACTGGGACTCGATTCTCCTCAATGGCCTTCACACTGGGACTCAATTCCCCTCACTGGTCTCCGCACTGGGACTCGATTCCCCTCACTGGCTTCTGCACTGTAACTCGATTCCCCTCACTGGCTTCTGCACTGGAACTCGATTCCCCTCACTGGCCTCTGCTCTGGAACTTGGTTCTCCTCACTGGCCTCCGCACTGGGACTCGATTCCCCTCACTGGCCTCTGCACTGGGACTCGATTCCCCTCCCTGGCCTCTGCACTGGTACTCGATTCCCCTCACTGGCCTCCCCACTGGGACTCGATTCCCCTCACTGGCTTCTGCACTGGGACTCGATTCCCCTCACTGGCCTCCGCACTGGGACCCGATTCCCTTCACTGGCTTCTGCACTGGGACTCGATTCCCCTCACTGGCCTCTGCACTGGTACTCGATTCCCCTCACTGGCTTCTGCACTGGGACTCGATTCCCCTCACTGGCCTCCGCACTGGGACCCGATTCCCTTCACTGGCCTCCGAACTGGGACTCGATTCCCCTCACTGGCCTCCGCACTGGGACTCGATTCCCCTCACTGGCCTCTGCACTGGGACTCGATTCCCCTCACTGGCCTCTGCACAGGGACTCGATTCCCCTCACTGGCCTCCCCACTGGGACTCGATTCCCCTCACTGGCTTCTGCACTGGGACTCGATTCCCCTCACTGGCCTCTGCACTGGTACTCGATTCCCCTCACTGGCCTCCCCACTGGGACTCGATTGCCCTCACTGGCTTCTGCACTGGGACTCAATTCCCCTCACTGGCCTCCGCACTGGGACCCGATTCCCTTCACTGGCCTCCGCAATGGGACTCGATTCCCCTCACTGGCCTCCGCACTGGGACTCGATTTCCCTCACTGGCCTCTGCACTGGGACTCGATTCCCCTCACTGGCCTCTGCACAGGGACTGGATTCCCCTCACTGACCTCTGCACTGGGACTCGATTCCCCTCACTGGCCTCTGCACTGGGACTCGATTCCCTCACTGGCCTCTGCACTGGGACTCGATTCCCCTCACTGACCTCTGCACTGGGACTCGATTCCCCTCCCTGGCCTCTGCACTGGTACTCGATTCCCCTCACTGGCCTCCGCACTGGGACTCGATTCCCCTCACTGGCCTCTGCACTGGGACTCGATTCCCCTCCCTGGCCTCTGCACTGGTACTCGATTCCCCTCACTGGCCTCTGCACTGGTACTCGATTCCCCTCACTGGCCTCCCCACTGGGACTCGATTCCCCTCACTGGCTTCTGCACTGGGACTCGATTCCCCTCACTGGCCTCCGCACTGGGACCCGATTCCCTTCACTGGCTTCTGCACTGGGACTCGATTCCCCTCACTGGCCTCTGCACTGGTACTCGATTCCCCTCACTGGCCTCTGCACTGGGACTCGATTCCCCTCACTGACCTCCGCACTGGGACTCGATTCCCCACACTGACCTCCGCACTTGGACTCGATTCCCTTCACTCGCCTCCGCACTGGGACTTGATTCCCCTCACTGGCCTCTGCACTGGAACTTGATTCCCCTCACTGGCCTCTGCACTGGGACTCAATTCCCCTCAATGGCCTTCACACTGGGACTCGATTCCCCTCACTGGCCTCCACACTGGGACTTGATTCCCCACACTGACGTCCACACTGGATCTTGATTCCCCTCACTGGCCCCTGCACCAGGACTCGATTCCCCTCACTGGCCTCTGCACTGGGACTCGATTCCCCTCACTGGCCTCTGCACTGGGACTCGATTCCCCTCACTGGCCTCTGCCTGGGACTCGATTCCCTCACTGGCCTCTGCACTGGGACTCGATTCCCCTCACTGACCTCTGCACTGGGACTCGATTCCCCTCACTGGCCTCCGCACTCGGACACAATTCCCCTCACTGGCCTCCGTACTGGGACTCGATTGCCCTCACTGGCCTCTGCACTGGGACTCAATTCCCCTCACTGGCCTCTGCACTGGGACTCAATTCCCCTCAATGGCCTTCACACTGGGACTCGATTCCCCTCACTGGCCTCCACACTGGGACTTGATTCCCCACACTGACGTCCACACTGGAACTTGATTCCCCTCACTGGCCTCTGCACCAGGATTCGATTCCCCTCACTGGCCTCTGCACTGGAACTTGATTCCCCTCACTGGCTTCTGCACTGGGACTCGATTCCCCTCACTGGCCTCCGCACTGGGACTTGATTCCCCACACTGACCTCTGCACTTGGACTCGATTCCGCTCACTGGCCTCCGCACTGGGACTCAATTCCCCTCACTGACCTCTGCACTGGGACTCGATTCCCCTCAATGGCCTCCGCACTGGGACTCAATTCCCCTCACTGGTCTCCGCACTGGGACTCGATTCCCCTCACTGGCCTCTGCACCAGGACTTGTTTCCCCTCACTGGCCTCCGCACTGGGACCCAATTCCCCTCACTGGCCTCTGCACTGGGACTCGATTCCCCTCCCTGGCCTCTGCACTGGTACTCGATTCCCCTCACTGGCCTCTGCACTGGTACTCGATTCCCCTCACTGGCCTCCCCACTGGGACTCGATTCCCCTCACTGGCTTCTGCACTGGGACTCGATTCCCCTCACTGGCCTCCGCACTGGGACCCGATTCCCTTCACTGGCTTCTGCACTGGGACTCGATTCCCCTCACTGGCCTCTGCACTGGTACTCGATTCCCCTCACTGGCCTCTGCACTGGGACTCGATTCCCCTCACTGACCTCCGCACTGGGACTCGATTCCCCACACTGACCTCCGCACTTGGACTCGATTCCCTTCACTCGCCTCCGCACTGGGACTTGATTCCCCTCACTGGCCTCTGCACTGGAACTTGATTCCCCTCACTGGCCTCTGCACTGGGACTCAATTCCCCTCAATGGCCTTCACACTGGGACTCGATTCCCCTCACTGGCCTCCACACTGGGACTTGATTCCCCACACTGACGTCCACACTGGATCTTGATTCCCCTCACTGGCCCCTGCACCAGGACTCGATTCCCCTCACTGGCCTCTGCACTGGGACTCGATTCCCCTCACTGGCCTCTGCACTGGGACTCGATTCCCCTCACTGGCCTCTGCACTGGGACTCGATTCCCTCACTGGCCTCTGCACTGGGACTCGATTCCCCTCACTGACCTCTGCACTGGGACTCGATTCCCCTCACTGGCCTCCGCACTCGGACACAATTCCCCTCACTGGCCTCCGTACTGGGACTCGATTGCCCTCACTGGCCTCTGCACTGGGACTCAATTCCCCTCACTGGCCTCTGCACTGGGACTCAATTCCCCTCAATGGCCTTCACACTGGGACTCGATTCCCCTCACTGGCCTCCACACTGGGACTTGATTCCCCACACTGACGTCCACACTGGAACTTGATTCCCCTCACTGGCCTCTGCACCAGGATTCGATTCCCCTCACTGGCCTCTGCACTGGAACTTGATTCCCCTCACTGGCTTCTGCACTGGGACTCGATTCCCCTCACTGGCCTCCGCACTGGGACTTGATTCCCCACACTGACCTCTGCACTTGGACTCGATTCCGCTCACTGGCCTCCGCACTGGGACTCAATTCCCCTCACTGACCTCTGCACTGGGACTCGATTCCCCTCAATGGCCTCCGCACTGGGACTCAATTCCCCTCACTGGTCTCCGCACTGGGACTCGATTCCCCTCACTGGCCTCTGCACCAGGACTTGTTTCCCCTCACTGGCCTCCGCACTGGGACCCAATTCCCCTCACTGGCCTCTGCACTGGGACTCGATTCTCCTCAATGGCCTTCACACTGGGACTCAATTCCCCTCACTGGTCTCCGCACTGGGACTCGATTCCCCTCACTGGCTTCTGCACTGTAACTCGATTCCCCTCACTGGTTTCTGCACTGGAACTCGATTCCCCTCACTGGCCTCTGCTCTGGAACTTGGTTCTCCTCACTGGCCTCCGCACTGGGACTCGATTCCCCACACTGACCTCCGCACTGGGACTCGATTCCCCTCACTGGCCTCCGCACTGGGACTCGATTCCCCTCACTGGCCTCTGCACTGGGACTCGATTCCCCTCCCTGGCCTCTGCACTGGTACTCGATTCCCCTCACTGGCCTCCCCACTGGGACTCGATTCCCCTCACTGGCTTCTGCACTGGGACTCGATTCCCCTCACTGGCCTCCGCACTGGGACCCGATTCCCTTCACTGGCTTCTGCACTGGGACTCGATTCCCCTCACTGGCCTCTGCACTGGTACTCGATTCCCCTCACTGGCTTCTGCACTGGGACTCGATTCCCCTCACTGGCCTCCGCACTGGGACCCGATTCCCTTCACTGGCCTCCGAACTGGGACTCGATTCCCCTCACTGGCCTCCGCACTGGGATTCGATTCCCCTCACTGGCCTCTGCACTGGGACTCGATTCCCCTCACTGGCCTCTGCACAGGGACTCGATTCCCCTCACTGGCCTCCCCACTGGGACTCGATTCCCCTCACTGGCTTCTGCACTGGGACTCGATTCCCCTCACTGGCCTCTGCACTGGTACTCGATTCCCCTCACTGGCCTCCCCACTGGGACTCGATTGCCCTCACTGGCTTCTGCACTGGGACTCAATTCCCCTCACTGGCCTCCGCACTGGGACCCGATTCCCTTCACTGGCCTCCGCAATGGGACTCGATTCCCCTCACTGGCCTCCGCACTGGGACTCGATTTCCCTCACTGGCCTCCGCACTGGGACTCGATTTCCCTCACTGGCCTCTGCACTGGGACTCGATTCCCCTCACTGGCCTCTGCACAGGGACTGGATTCCCCTCACTGACCTCTGCACTGGGACTCGATTCCCCTCACTGGCCTCTGCACTGGGACTCGATTCCCTCACTGGCCTCTGCACTGGGACTCGATTCCCCTCACTGGCCTCCGCACTCGGACACAATTCCCCTCACTGGCCTCCGTACTGGGACTCGATTCCCCTCACTGGCCTCTGCACTGGGACTCGATTCCCCTCACTGGCCTCCCCACTGGGACTCGATTCCCCTCACTGGCTTCTGCACTGGGACTCGATTCCCCTCACTGGCCTCCGCACTGGGACCCGATTCCCTTCACTGGCCTCCGAACTGGGACTCGATTCCCCTCACTGGCCTCCGCACTGGGACTCGATTCCCCTCACTGGCCTCTGCACTGGGACTCGATTCCCCTCACTGGCCTCTGCACAGGGACTCGATTCCCCTCACTGGCCTCTCCACTGGGACTCGATTCCCCTCACTGGCTTCTGCACTGGGACTCGATTCCCCTCACTGGCCCCTGCACTGGTACTCGATTCCCCTCACTGGCCTCCCCACAGGGACTCGATTCCCCTCACTGGCTTCTGCACTGGGACTCGATTCCCCTCACTGGCCTCCGCACTGGGACCCGATTCCCTTCACTGGCCTCCGTACTGGGACTCGATTGCCCTCACTGGCCTCTGCACTGGGACTCAATTCCCCTCACTGGCCTCTGCACTGGGACTCAATTCCCCTCAATGGCCTTCACACTGGGACTCGATTCCCCTCACTGGCCTCCACACTGGGACTTGATTCCCCTCACTGGCTTCTGCACTGGGACTCGATTCCCCTCACTGGCCTCCGCACTGGGACTTGATTCCCCACACTGACCTCTGCACTTGGACTCGATTCCGCTCACTGGCCTCCGCACTGGGACTCAATTCCCCTCACTGACCTCTGCACTGGGACTCGATTCCCCTCAATGGCCTCCGCACTGGGACTCAATTCCCCTCACTGGTCTCCGCACTGGGACTCGATTCCCCTCACTGGCCTCTGCACCAGGACTTGTTTCCCCTCACTGGCCTCCGCACTGGGACCCAATTCCCCTCACTGGCCTCTGCACTGGGACTCGATTCTCCTCAATGGCCTTCACACTGGGACTCAATTCCCCTCACTGGTCTCCGCACTGGGACTCGATTCCCCTCACTGGCTTCTGCACTGTAACTCGATTCCCCTCACTGGCTTCTGCACTGGAACTCGATTCCCCTCACTGGCCTCTGCTCTGGAACTTGGTTCTCCTCACTGGCCTCCGCACTGGGACTCGATTCCCCACACTGACCTCCGCACTGGGACTCGATTCCCCTCACTGGCCTCCGCACTGGGACTCGATTCCCCTCACTGGCCTCTGCACTGGGACTCGATTCCCCTCCCTGGCCTCTGCACTGGTACTCGATTCCCCTCACTGGCCTCCCCACTGGGACTCGATTCCCCTCACTGGCTTCTGCACTGGGACTCGATTCCCCTCACTGGCCTCCGCACTGGGACCCGATTCCCTTCACTGGCTTCTGCACTGGGACTCGATTCCCCTCACTGGCCTCTGCACTGGTACTCGATTCCCCTCACTGGCTTCTGCACTGGGACTCGATTCCCCTCACTGGCCTCCGCACTGGGACCCGATTCCCTTCACTGGCCTCCGAACTGGGACTCGATTCCCCTCACTGGCCTCCGCACTGGGATTCGATTCCCCTCACTGGCCTCTGCACTGGGACTCGATTCCCCTCACTGGCCTCTGCACAGGGACTCGATTCCCCTCACTGGCCTCCCCACTGGGACTCGATTCCCCTCACTGGCTTCTGCACTGGGACTCGATTCCCCTCACTGGCCTCTGCACTGGTACTCGATTCCCCTCACTGGCCTCCCCACTGGGACTCGATTGCCCTCACTGGCTTCTGCACTGGGACTCAATTCCCCTCACTGGCCTCCGCACTGGGACCCGATTCCCTTCACTGGCCTCCGTACTGGGACTCGATTGCCCTCACTGGCCTCTGCACTGGGACTCAATTCCCCTCACTGGCCTCTGCACTGGGACTCAATTCCCCTCAATGGCCTTCACACTGGGACTCGATTCCCTCACTGGCCTCTGCACTGGGACTCGATTCCCCTCACTGACCTCTGCACTGGGACTCGATTCCCCTCACTGGCCTCCGCACTCGGACACAATTCCCCTCACTGGCCTCCGCACTGGGACTCGATTCCCCTCACTGGCCTCTGCACTGGGACTCGATTCCCCTCACTGGCCTCCGCACTGGGACTCAATTCCCCTCACTGGCTCTGCACTGGGACTCGATTCCCCTCACTGGCCACCGCACTGGGACTCGATTCCCCAAACTGACCTCCGCACTGGGACTCGATTCCGCTCACTGGCCTCCGCACTGGGACTCGATTCCCCTCACTGGCCTCTGCACTGTGACTCGATTCCCCTCACTGGCCTCCGCACTGGGACTCGATTCTCCTCACTGACCTCCGCACTGGGACTCGATTCCCCTCACTGACCTCCGCACTGGGACTCGATTCCCCTCACTGGCCTCCGCACTTGGACTCGATTCCCCTCACTGGCCTCCGCACTGGGACTCGATTCCCCTCACTGGCCTCTGCACTGGGACTCGATTCCCCTCACTGACCTCCGCACTGGGACTCGATTCCCCACACTGACCTCCGCACTTGGACTCGATTCCCTTCACTCGCCTCCGCACTGGGACTTGATTCCCCTTACTGGCCTCTGCACTGGAACTTGATTCCCCTCACTGGCCTCTGCACTGGGACTCAATTCCCCTCAATGGCCTTCACACTGGGACTCGATTCCCCTCACTGGCCTCCACACTGGGATTGATTCCCCACACTGACGTCCACACTGGATCTTGATTCCCCTCACTGGCCCCTGCACCAGGACTCGATTCCCCTCACTGGCCTCTGCACTGGGACTCGATTCCCCTCACTGGCCTCTGCACTGGGACTCGATTCCCTCACTGGCCTCTGCACTGGGACTCGATTCCCCTCACTGACCTCTGCACTGGGACTCGATTCCCCTCACTGGCCTCCGCACTCGGACACAATTCCCCTCACTGGCCTCCGTACTGGGACTCGATTGCCCTCACTGGCCTCTGCACTGGGACTCAATTCCCCTCACTGGCCTCTGCACTGGGACTCAATTCCCCTCAATGGCCTTCACACTGGGACTCGATTCCCCTCACTGGCCTCCACACTGGGACTTGATTCCCCACACTGACGTCCACACTGGAACTTGATTCCCCTCACTGGCCTCTGCACCAGGATTCGATTCCCCTCACTGGCCTCTGCACTGGAACTTGATTCCCCTCACTGACCTCCGCACTGGGACTCGATTCCCCTCACTGGCCTCCGCACTTGGACTCGATTCCCCTCACTGGCCTCCGCACTGGGACTCGATTCCCCTCACTGGCCTCTGCACTGGGACTCGATTCCCCTCACTGACCTCCGCACTGGGACTCGATTCCCCACACTGACCTCCGCACTTGGACTCGATTCCCTTCACTCGCCTCCGCACTGGGACTTGATTCCCCTCACTGGCCTCTGCACTGGAACTTGATTCCCCTCACTGGCCTCTGCACTGGGACTCAATTCCCCTCAATGGCCTTCACACTGGGACTCGATTCCCCTCACTGGCCTCCACACTGGGACTTGATTCCCCACACTGACGTCCACACTGGATCTTGATTCCCCTCACTGGCCCCTGCACCAGGACTCGATTCCCCTCACTGGCCTCTGCACTGGGACTCGATTCCCCTCACTGGCCTCTGCACTGGGACTCGATTCCCCTCACTGGCTTCTGCACTGGAACTCGATTCCCCTCACTGGCCTCTGCTCTGGAACTTGGTTCTCCTCACTGGCCTCCGCACTGGGACTCGATTCCCCACACTGACCTCCGCACTGGGACTCGATTCCCCTCACTGGCCTCCGCACTGGGACTCGATTCCCCTCACTGGCCTCTGCACTGGGACTCGATTCCCCTCCCTGGCCTCTGCACTGGTACTCGATTCCCCTCACTGGCCTCCCCACTGGGACTCGATTCCCCTCACTGGCTTCTGCACTGGGACTCGATTCCCCTCACTGGCCTCCGCACTGGGACCCGATTCCCTTCACTGGCTTCTGCACTGGGACTCGATTCCCCTCACTGGCCTCTGCACTGGTACTCGATTCCCCTCACTGGCTTCTGCACTGGGACTCGATTCCCCTCACTGGCCTCCGCACTGGGACCCGATTCCCTTCACTGGCTTCTGCACTGGGACTCGATTCCCCTCACTGGCCTCTGCACTGGTACTCGATTCCCCTCACTGGCTTCTGCACTGGGACTCAATTCCCCTCAATGGCCTTCACACTGGGACTCGATTCCCCTCACTGGCCTCCACACTGGGACTTGATTCCCCACACTGACGTCCACACTGGATCTTGATTCCCCTCACTGGCCCCTGCACCAGGACTCAATTCCCCTCACTGACCTCTGCACTGGGAGTCAATTCCCCTCAATGGCCTCCGCACTGGGACCCGATTCCCTTCACTCGCCTCCGCACTGGGACTTGATTCCCCTCACTGGCCTCTGCACTGGAACTTGATTCCCCTCACTGGCCTCTGCACTGGGACTCAATTCCCCTCAATGGCCTTCACACTGGGACTCGATTCCCCTCACTGGCCTCCACACTGGGACTTGATTCCCCACACTGACGTCCACACTGGATCTTGATTCCCCTCACTGGCCCCTGCACCAGGACTCGATTCCCCTCACTGGCCTCTGCACTGGGACTCGATTCCCCTCACTGGCCTCTGCACTGGGACTCGATTCCCCTCACTGGCCTCTGCACTGGGACTCGATTCCCTCACTGGCCTCTGCACTGGGACTCGATTCCCCTCACTGACCTCTGCACTGGGACTCGATTCCCCTCACTGGCCTCCGCACTCGGACACAATTCCCCTCACTGGCCTCCGTACTGGGACTCGATTGCCCTCACTGGCCTCTGCACTGGGACTCAATTCCCCTCACTGGCCTCTGCACTGGGACTCAATTCCCCTCAATGGCCTTCACACTGGGACTCGATTCCCCTCACTGGCCTCCACACTGGGACTTGATTCCCCACACTGACGTCCACACTGGAACTTGATTCCCCTCACTGGCCTCTGCACCAGGATTCGATTCCCCTCACTGGCCTCAGCACTGGAACTTGATTCCCCTCACTGGCTTCTGCACTGGGACTCGATTCCCCTCACTGGCCTCCGCACTGGGACTTGATTCCCCACACTGACCTCTGCACTTGGACTCGATTCCGCTCACTGGCCTCCGCACTGGGACTCAATTCCCCTCACTGACCTCTGCACTGGGACTCGATTCCCCTCAATGGCCTCCGCACTGGGACTCAATTCCCCTCACTGGTCTCCGCACTGGGACTCGATTCCCCTCACTGGCCTCTGCACCAGGACTTGTTTCCCCTCACTGGCCTCCGCACTGGGACCCAATTCCCCTCACTGGCCTCTGCACTGGGACTCGATTCTCCTCAATGGCCTTCACACTGGGACTCGATTCCCCTCACTGACCTCCGCACTGGGACTCGATTCCCCTCACTGGCTTCTGCACTGTAACTCGATTCCCCTCACTGGCTTCTGCACTGGAACTCGATTCCCCTCACTGGCCTCTGCTCTGGAACTTGGTTCTCCTCACTGGCCTCCGCACTGGGACTCGATTCCCCACACTGACCTCCGCACTGGGACTCGATTCCCCTCACTGGCCTCCGCACTGGGACTCGATTCCCCTCACTGGCCTCTGCACTGGGACTCGATTCCCCTCCCTGGCCTCTGCACTGGTACTCGATTCCCCTCACTGGCCTCTGCACTGGTACTCGATTCCCCTCACTGGCCTCCCCACTGGGACTCGATTCCCCTCACTGGCTTCTGCACTGGGACTCGATTCCCCTCACTGGCCTCCGCACTGGGACCCGATTCCCTTCACTGGCTTCTGCACTGGGACTCGATTCCCCTCACTGGCCTCTGCACTGGTACTCGATTCCCCTCACTGGCTTCTGCACTGGGACTCGATTCCCCTCACTTGCCTCCGCACTGGGACCCGATTCCCTTCACTGGCCTCCGAACTGGGACTCGATTCCCCTCACTGGCCTCCGCACTGGGACTCGATTCCCCTCACTGGCCTCTGCACTGGGACTCGATTCCCCTCACTGGCCTCTGCACAGGGACTCGATTCCCCTCACTGGCCTCCCCACTGGGACTCGATTCCCCTCACTGGCTTCTGCACTGGGACTCGATTCCCCTCACTGGCCTCTGCACTGGTACTCGATTCCCCTCACTGGCCTCCCCACTGGGACTCGATTGCCCTCACTGGCTTCTGCACTGGGACTCAATTCCCCTCACTGGCCTCCGCACTGGGACCCGATTCCCTTCACTGGCCTCCGCAATGGGACTCGATTCCCCTCACTGGCCTCCGCACTGGGACTCGATTTCCCTCACTGGCCTCTGCACTGGGACTCGATTCCCCTCACTGGCCTCTGCACAGGGACTGGATTCCCCTCACTGACCTCTGCACTGGGACTTGATTCCCCTCACTGGCCTCTGCACTGGGACTCGATTCCCTCACTGGCCTCCCCACTGGGACTCGATTCCCCTCACTGGCTTCTGCACTGGGACTCGATTCCCCTCACTGGCCTCCGCACTGGGACCCGATTCCCTTCACTGGCCTCCGAACTGGGACTCGATTCCCCTCACTGGCCTCTGCACTGGGACTCGATTCCCCTCACTGGCCTCCGCACTGGGACTCAATTCCCCTCACTGGCTCTGCACTGGGACTCGATTCCCCTCAATGGCCTTCACACTGGGACTCGATTCCCCTCACTGGCCTCCACACTGGGACTTGATTCCCCACACTGACGTCCACACTGGAACTTGATTCCCCTCACTGGCCTCTGCACCAGGATTCGATTCCCCTCACTGGCCTCTGCACTGGAACTTGATTCCCCTCACTGGCTTCTGCACTGGGACTCGATTCCCCTCACTGGCCTCTGCACTGGGACTCAATTCCCCTCAATGGCCTTCACACTGGGACTCGATTCCCCTCACTGGCCTCCACACTGGGACTCGATTCCCCTCACTGGCTTCTGCACTGTAACTCGATTCCCCTCACTGGCTTCTGCACTGGAACTCGATTCCCCTCACTGGCCTCTGCTCTGGAACTTGGTTCTCCTCACTGGCCTCCGCACTGGGACTCGATTCCCCACACTGACCTCCGCACTGGGACTCGATTCCCCTCACTGGCCTCCGCACTGGGACTCGATTCCCCTCACTGGCCTCTGCACTGGGACTCGATTCCCCTCCCTGGCCTCTGCACTGGTACTCGATTCCCCTCACTGGCCTCTGCACTGGTACTCGATTCCCCTCACTGGCCTCCCCACTGGGACTCGATTCCCCTCACTGGCTTCTGCACTGGGACTCGATTCCCCTCACTGGCCTCCGCACTGGGACCCGATTCCCTTCACTGGCTTCTGCACTGGGACTCGATTCCCCTCACTGGCCTCTGCACTGGTACTCGATTCCCCTCACTGGCTTCTGCACTGGGACTCGATTCCCCTCACTGGCCTCCGCACTGGGACCCGATTCCCTTCACTGGCCTCCGAACTGGGACTCGATTCCCCTCACTGGCCTCCGCACTGGGACTCGATTCCCCTCACTGGCCTCTGCACTGGGACTCGATTCCCCTCACTGGCCTCTGCACTGGGACTCGATTCCCCTCACTGGCCTCCCCACTGGGACTCGATTCCCCTCACTGGCTTCTGCACTGGGACTCGATTCCCCTCACTGGCCTCTGCACTGGTACTCGATTCCCCTCACTGGCCTCCCCACTGGGACTCGATTGCCCTCACTGGCTTCTGCACTGGGACTCGATTCCCCTCACTGGCCTCCGCACTGGGACCCGATTCCCTTCACTGGCCTCCGCAATGGGACTCGATTCCCCTCACTGGCCTCCGCACTGGGACTCGATTTCCCTCACTGGCCTCTGCACTGGGACTCGATTCCCCTCACTGGCCTCTGCACAGGGACTGGATTCCCCTCACTGACCTCTGCACTGGGACTCGATTCCCCTCACTGGCCTCTGCACTGGGACTCGATTCCCTCACTGGCCTCTGCACTGGGACTCGATTCCCCTCACTGACCTCTGCACTGGGACTCGATTCCCCTCACTGGCCTCCGCACTCGGACACAATTCCCCTCACTGGCCTCCGTACTGGGACTCGATTCCCCTCACTGGCCTCTGCACTGGGACTCGATTCCCCTCACTGGCCTCCCCACTGGGACTCGATTCCCCTCACTGGCTTCTGCACTGGGACTCGATTCCCCTCACTGGCCTCCGCACTGGGACCCGATTCCCTTCACTGGCCTCCGAACTGGGACTCGATTCCCCTCACTGGCCTCCGCACTGGGACTCGATTCCCCTCACTGGCCTCTGCACTGGGACTCGATTCCCCTCACTGGCCTCTGCACAGGGACTCGATTCCCCTCACTGGCCTCCCCACTGGGACTCGATTCCCCTCACTGGCTTCTGCACTGGGACTCGATTCCCCTCACTGGCCTCTGCACTGGTACTCGATTCCCCTCACTGGCCTCCCCACTGGGACTCGATTCCCCTCACTGGCTTCTGCACTGGGACTCGATTCCCCTCACTGGCCTCCGCACTGGGACCCGATTCCCTTCACTGGCCTCCGCACTGGGACTCGATTCCCCTCACTGGCCTCCGCACTGGGACTCGATTCCCCTCACTGGCCTCTGCACAGGGACTCGATTCCCCTCACTGGCCTCTGCACTGGGACTCGATTCCCCTCACTGGCCTCTGCACTGGGACTCGATTCCCTCACTGGCCTCTGCACTGGGACTCGATTCCCCTCACTGACCTCTGCACTGGGACTCGATTCCCCTCACTGGCCTCCGCACTCGGACACAATTCCCCTCACTGACCTCTGCACTGTGACTCGATTCCCCTCACTGGCCTCCGCACTGGGACTCGATTCCCCTCACTGGCCTCCGTACTGGGACTCGATTCCCCTCACTGACCTCCGCACTGGGACTCGATTCCCCTCACTGGCCTCCGCACTTGGACTCGATTCCCCTCACTGGCCTCCGCACTGGGACTCGATTCCCCTCACTGACCTCTGCACTGGGACTCGATTCCCCTCACTGACCTCCGCACTGGGACTCGATTCCCCACACTGACCTCCGCACTTGGACTCGATTCCGCTCACTGGCCTCCGCACTGGGACTCGATTCCCCTCACTAGCCTCCGCACTGGGACTCAATTCCCCTCACTGGCCTCCGCACTGGGACTCGATTCCGCTCACTGGCCTCCGCACTGGGACCCGATTCCCTTCACTCGCCTCCGCACTGGGACTTGATTCCCCTCACTGGCCTCTGCAATGGAACTTGATTCCCCTCACTGGCCTCTGCACTGGGACTCAATTCCCCTCAATGGCCTTCACACTGGGACTCGATTCCCCTCACTGACCTCCACACTGGAACTTGATTCCCCTCACTGGCCTCTGTACCAGGACTCGATTCCCCTCACTGGCCTCTGCACTGGGTCTCGATTCCCCTCACTGGCCTCTGCACTGGGACTCGATTCCCCTCACTGGCCTCTGCACTGGGACTCGATTCCCTCACTGGCCTCTCCACTGGGACTCGATTCCCCTCACTGACCTCTGCACTGGGACTCGATTCCCCTCACTGGCCTCCGCACTCGGACACAATTCCCCTCACTGGCCTCCGTACTGGGACTCGATTGCCCTCACTGGCCTCTGCACTGGGACTCAATTCCCCTCACTGGCCTCTGCACTGGGACTCAATTCCCCTCAATGGCCTTCACACTGGGACTCGATTCCCCTCACTGGCCTCCACACTGGGACTTGATTCCCCACACTGACGTCCACACTGGAACTTGATTCCCCTCACTGGCCTCTGCACCAGGATTCGATTCCCCTCACTGGCCTCTGCACTGGAACTTGATTCCCCTCACTGGCTTCTGCACTGGGACTCGATTCCGCTCACTGGCCTCCGCACTGGGACTCAATTCCCCTCACTGACCTCTGCACTGGGACTCGATTCCCCTCACTGACCTCTGCACTGGGACTCGATTCCCCTCAATGGCCTCTGCACTGGGACTCGATTCCCCTCACTGGCCTCTGCACCAGGACTTGTTTCCCCTCACTGGCCTCCGCACTGGGACCCAATTCCCCTCACTGGCCTCTGCACTGGGACTCGATTCTCCTCAATGGCCTTCACACTGGGACTCGATTCCCCTCACTGGCCTCTGCACTGGGACTCGATTCCCCTCAATGGCCTTCACACTGGGACTCGATTCCCCTAACTGACCTCCGCAGTGGGACTCAATTCCCCTCACTGGCCTCCGCACTGGGACTCGATTCCCAACACTGACCTCCGCACTGGGACTCGATTCCCCTCACTGGCCTCCGCACTGGGACTCGGTTCCCCTCACTGGCCTCTGCACTGGGACTCGATTCCCCTCACTGGCCTCTGCACTGGTACTCGATTCCCCTCACTGGCCTCCCCACTGGGACTCGATTCCCCTCACTGGCTTCTGCACTGGGACTCGATTCCCCTCACTGGCCTCTGCACTGGGTCTCGAATCCCCTCACTGGCCTCCCCACTGGGACTCGATTCCCCTCACTGGCTTCTGCACTGGGACTCGATTCCCCTCACTGGCCTCCGCACTGGGACCCGATTCCCTTCACTGGCCTCCGCACTGGGACTCGATTCCCCTCACTGGCCTCCGCACTGGGACTCGATTGCCCTCACTGGCCTCTGCACTGGGACTCAATTCCCCTCACTGACCTCTGCACTGGGACTCAATTCCCCTCAATGGCCTCCGCACTGGGACCCGATTCCCTTCACTCGCCTCCGCACTGGGACTTGATTCCCCTCACTGGCCTCTGCACTGGAACTTGATTCCCCTCACTGGCCTCTGCACTGGGACTCAATTCCCCTCAATGGCCTTCACACTGGGACTCGATTCCCCTCACTGGCCTCCACACTGGGACTTGATTCCCCACACTGACGTCCACACTGGATCTTGATTCCCCTCACTGGCCCCTGCACCAGGACTCGATTCCCCTCACTGGCCTCTGCACTGGGACTCGATTCCCCTCACTGGCCTCTGCACTGGGACTCGATTCCCCTCACTGGCCTCTGCACTGGGACTCGATTCCCTCACTGGCCTCTGCACTGGGACTCGATTCCCCTCACTGACCTCTGCACTGGGACTCGATTCCCCTCACTGGCCTCCGCACTCGGACACAATTCCCCTCACTGGCCTCCGTACTGGGACTCGATTGCCCTCACTGGCCTCTGCACTGGGACTCAATTCCCCTCACTGGCCTCTGCACTGGGACTCAATTCCCCTCAATGGCCTTCACACTGGGACTCGATTCCCCTCACTGGCCTCCACACTGGGACTTGATTCCCCACACTGACGTCCACACTGGAACTTGATTCCCCTCACTGGCCTCTGCACCAGGATTCGATTCCCCTCACTGGCCTCTGCACTGGAACTTGATTCCCCTCACTGGCTTCTGCACTGGGACTCGATTCCCCTCACTGGCCTCCGCACTGGGACCCGATTCCCTTCACTGGCTTCTGCACTGGGACTCGATTCCCCTCACTGGCCTCTGCACTGGTACTCGATTCCCCTCACTGGCTTCTGCACTGGGACTCGATTCCCCTCACTGGCCTCCGCACTGGGACCCGATTCCCTTCACTGGCCTCCGAACTGGGACTCGATTCCCCTCACTGGCCTCCGCACTGGGACTCGATTCCCCTCACTGGCCTCTGCACTGGGACTCGATTCCCCTCACTGGCCTCTGCACAGGGACTCGATTCCCCTCACTGGCCTCCCCACTGGGACTCGATTCCCCTCACTGGCTTCTGCACTGGGACTCGATTCCCCTCACTGGCCTCTGCACTGGTACTCGATTCCCCTCACTGGCCTCCCCACTGGGACTCGATTGCCCTCACTGGCTTCTGCACTGGGACTCGATTCCCCTCACTGGCCTCCGCACTGGGACCCGATTCCCTTCACTGGCCTCCGCAATGGGACTCGATTCCCCTCACTGGCCTCCGCACTGGGACTCGATTTCCCTCACTGGCCTCTGCACTGGGACTCGATTCCCCTCACTGGCCTCTGCACAGGGACTGGATTCCCCTCACTGACCTCTGCACTGGGACTCGATTCCCCTCACTGGCCTCTGCACTGGGACTCGATTCCCTCACTGGCCTCTGCACTGGGACTCGATTCCCCTCACTGACCTCTGCACTGGGACTCGATTCCCCTCACTGGCCTCCGCACTCGGACACAATTCCCCTCACTGGCCTCCGTACTGGGACTCGATTCCCCTCACTGGCCTCTGCACTGGGACTCGATTCCCCTCACTGGCCTCCCCACTGGGACTCGATTCCCCTCACTGGCCTCCGCACTGGGACCCGATTCCCTTCACTGGCCTCCGAACTGGGACTCGATTCCCCTCACTGGCCTCCGCACTGGGACTCGATTCCCCTCACTGGCCTCTGCACTGGGACTCGATTCCCCTCACTGGCCTCTGCACAGGGACTCGATTCCCCTCACTGGCCTCCCCACTGGGACTCGATTCCCCTCACTGGCTTCTGCACTGGGACTCGATTCCCCTCACTGGCCTCTGCACTGGTACTCGATTCCCCTCACTGGCCTCCCCACTGGGACTCGATTCCCCTCACTGGCTTCTGCACTGGGACTCGATTCCCCTCACTGGCCTCCGCACTGGGACCCGATTCCCTTCACTGGCCTCCGCACTGGGACTCGATTCCCCTCACTGGCCTCCGCACTGGGACTCGATTCCCCTCACTGGCCTCTGCACAGGGACTCGATTCCCCTCACTGGCCTCTGCACTGGGACTCGATTCCCCTCACTGGCCTCTGCACTGGGACTCGATTCCCTCACTGGCCTCTGCACTGGGACTCGATTCCCCTCACTGACCTCTGCACTGGGACTCGATTCCCCTCACTGGCCTCCGCACTCGGACACAATTCCCCTCACTGACCTCTGCACTGTGACTCGATTCCCCTCACTGGCCTCCGCACTGGGACTCGATTCCCCTCACTGGCCTCCGTACTGGGACTCGATTCCCCTCACTGACCTCCGCACTGGGACTCGATTCCCCTCACTGGCCTCCGCACTTGGACTCGATTCCCCTCACTGGCCTCCGCACTGGGACTCGATTCCCCTCACTGACCTCTGCACTGGGACTCGATTCCCCTCACTGACCTCCGCACTGGGACTCGATTCCCCACACTGACCTCCGCACTTGGACTCGATTCCGCTCACTGGCCTCCGCACTGGGACTCGATTCCCCTCACTAGCCTCCGCACTGGGACTCGATTCCGCTCACTGACCTCCGCACTTGGACTCGATTCCGCTCACTGGCCTCCGCACTGGGACTCGATTCCCCTCACTGGCCTCCGCACTGGGACTCGATTCCGCTCACTGGCCTCCGCACTGGGACCCGATTCCCTTCACTCGCCTCCGCACTGGGACTTGATTCCCCTCACTGGCCTCTGCAATGGAACTTGATTCCCCTCACTGGCCTCTGCACTGGGACTCAATTCCCCTCAATGGCCTTCACACTGGGACTCGATTCCCCTCACTGGCCTCCACACTGGGACTTGATTCCCCACACTGACGTCCACACTGGAACTTGATTCCCCTCACTGGCCTCTGTACCAGGACTCGATTCCCCTCACTGGCCTCTGCACTGGGACTCGATTCCCCTCACTGGCCTCTGCACTGGGACTCGATTCCCCTCACTGGCCTCTGCACTGGGACTCGATTCCCTCACTGGCCTCTCCACTGGGACTCGATTCCCCTCACTGACTTCTGCACTGGGACTCGATTCCCCTCACTGGCCTCCGCACTCGGACACAATTCCCCTCACTGGCCTCCGTACTGGGACTCGATTGCCCTCACTGGCCTCTGCACTGGGACTCAATTCCCCTCACTGGCCTCTGCACTGGGACTCAATTCCCCTCAATGGCCTTCACACTGGGACTCGATTCCCCTCACTGGCCTCCACACTGGGACTTGATTCCCCACACTGACGTCCACACTGGAACTTGATTCCCCTCACTGGCCTCTGCACCAGGATTCGATTCCCCTCACTGGCCTCTGCACTGGAACTTGATTCCCCTCACTGGCTTCTGCACTGGGACTCGATTCCGCTCACTGGCCTCCGCACTGGGACTCAATTCCCCTCACTGACCTCTGCACTGGGACTCGATTCCCCTCACTGACCTCTGCACTGGGACTCGATTCCCCTCAATGGCCTCTGCACTGGGACTCGATTCCCCTCACTGGCCTCTGCACCAGGACTTGTTTCCCCTCACTGGCCTCCGCACTGGGACCCAATTCCCCTCACTGGCCTCTGCACTGGGACTCGATTCTCCTCAATGGCCTTCACACTGGGACTCGATTCCCCTCACTGGCCTCTGCACTGGGACTCGATTCCCCTCAATGGCCTTCACACTGGGACTCGATTCCCCTAACTGACCTCCGCAGTGGGACTCAATTCCCCTCACTGGCCTCCGCACTGGGACTCGATTCCCAACACTGACCTCCGCACTGGGACTCGATTCCCCTCACTGGCCTCCGCACTGGGACTCGGTTCCCCTCACTGGCCTCTGCACTGGGACTCGATTCCCCTCACTGGCCTCTGCACTGGTACTCGATTCCCCTCACTGGCCTCCCCACTGGGACTCGATTCCCCTCACTGGCTTCTGCACTGGGACTCGATTCCCCTCACTGGCCTCTGCACTGGGTCTCGAATCCCCTCACTGGCCTCCCCACTGGGACTCGATTCCCCTCACTGGCTTCTGCACTGGGACTCGATTCCCCTCACTGGCCTCCGCACTGGGACCCGATTCCCTTCACTGGCCTCCGCACTGGGACTCGATTCCCCTCACTGGCCTCCGCACTGGGACTCGATTGCCCTCACTGGCCTCTGCACTGGGACTCAATTCCCCTCACTGACCTCTGCACTGGGACTCAATTCCCCTCAATGGCCTCCGCACTGGGACCCGATTCCCTTCACTCGCCTCCGCACTGGGACTTGATTCCCCTCACTGGCCTCTGCACTGGAACTTGATTCCCCTGACTGGCCTCTGCACTGGGACTCAATTCCCCTCAATGGCCTTCACACTGGGACTCGATTCCCCTCACTGGCCTCCACACTGGGACTTGATTCCCCACACTGACGTCCACACTGGATCTTGATTCCCCTCACTGGCCCCTGCACCAGGACTCGATTCCCCTCACTGGCCTCTGCACTGGGACTCGATTCCCCTCACTGGCCTCTGCACTGGGACTCGATTCCCCTCACTGGCCTCTGCACTGGGACTCGATTCCCTCACTGGCCTCTGCACTGGGACTCGATTCCCCTCACTGACCTCTGCACTGGGACTCGATTCCCCTCACTGGCCTCCGCACTCGGACACAATTCCCCTCACTGGCCTCCGTACTGGGACTCGATTGCCCTCACTGGCCTCTGCACTGGGACTCAATTCCCCTCACTGGCCTCTGCACTGGGACTCAATTCCCCTCAATGGCCTTCACACTGGGACTCGATTCCCCTCACTGGCCTCCACACTGGGACTTGATTCCCCACACTGACGTCCACACTGGAACTTGATTCCCCTCACTGGCCTCTGCACCAGGATTCGATTCCCCTCACTGGCCTCTGCACTGGAACTTGATTCCCCTCACTGGCTTCTGCACTGGGACTCGATTCCCCTCACTGGCCTCCGCACTGGGACTTGATTCCCCACACTGACCTCTGCACTTGGACTCGATTCCGCTCACTGGCCTCCGCACTGGGACTCAATTCCCCTCACTGACCTCTGCACTGGGACTCGATTCCCCTCAATGGCCTCCGCACTGGGACTCAATTCCCCTCACTGGTCTCCGCACTGGGACTCGATTCCCCTCACTGGCCTCTGCACCAGGACTTGTTTCCCCTCACTGGCCTCCGCACTGGGACCCAATTCCCCTCACTGGCCTCTGCACTGGGACTCGATTCTCCTCAATGGCCTTCACACTGGGACTCGATTCCCCTCACTGACCTCCGCACTGGGACTCGATTCCCCTCACTGGCTTCTGCACTGTAACTCGATTCCCCTCACTGGCTTCTGCACTGGAACTCGATTCCCCTCACTGGCCTCTGCTCTGGAACTTGGTTCTCCTCACTGGCCTCCGCACTGGGACTCGATTCCCCACACTGACCTCCGCACTGGGACTCGATTCCCCTCACTGGCCTCCGCACTGGGACTCGATTCCCCTCACTGGCCTCTGCACTGGGACTCGATTCCCCTCCCTGGCCTCTGCACTGGTACTCGATTCCCCTCACTGGCCTCTGCACTGGTACTCGATTCCCCTCACTGGCCTCCCCACTGGGACTCGATTCCCCTCACTGGCTTCTGCACTGGGACTCGATTCCCCTCACTGGGCTCTGCACTGGTACTCGATTCCCCTCACTGGCTTCTGCACTGGGACTCGATTCCCCTCACTGGCCTCCGCACTGGGACCCGATTCCCTTCACTGGCCTCCGAACTGGGACTCGATTCCCCTCACTGGCCTCCGCACTGGGACTCGATTCCCCTCACTGGCCTCTGCACTGGGACTCGATTCCCCTCACTGGCCTCTGCACAGGGACTCGATTCCCCTCACTGGCCTCCCCACTGGGACTCGATTCCCCTCACTGGCTTCTGCACTGGGACTCGATTCCCCTCACTGGCCTCTGCACTGGTACTCGATTCCCCTCACTGGCCTCCCCACTGGGACTCGATTGCCCTCACTGGCTTCTGCACTGGGACTCGATTCCCCTCTCTGGCCTCCGCACTGGGACCCGATTCCCTTCACTGGCCTCCGCAATGGGACTCGATTCCCCTCACTGGCCTCCGCACTGGGACTCGATTTCCCTCACTGGCCTCTGCACTGGGACTCGATTCCCCTCACTGGCCTCTGCACAGGGACTGGATTCCCCTCACTGACCTCTGCACTGGGACTCGATTCCCCTCACTGGCCTCTGCACTGGGACTCGATTCCCTCACTGGCCTCTGCACTGGGACTCGATTCCCCTCACTGACCTCTGCACTGGGACTCGATTCCCCTCACTGGCCTCCGCACTCGGACACAATTCCCCTCACTGGCCTCCGTACTGGGACTCGATTCCCCTCACTGGCCTCTGCACTGGGACTCGATTCCCCTCACTGGCCTCCCCACTGGGACTCGATTCCCCTCACTGGCTTCTGCACTGGGACTCGATTCCCCTCACTGGCCTCCGCACTGGGACCCGATTCCCTTCACTGGCCTCCGAACTGGGACTCGATTCCCCTCACTGGCCTCCGCACTGGGACTCGATTCCCCTCACTGGCCTCTGCACTGGGACTCGATTCCCCTCACTGGCCTCTGCACAGGGACTCGATTCCCCTCACTGGCCTCCCCACTGGGACTCGATTCCCCTCACTGGCTTCTGCACTGGGACTCGATTCCCCTCACTGGCCTCTGCACTGGTACTCGATTCCCCTCACTGGCCTCCCCACTGGGACTCGATTCCCCTCACTGGCTTCTGCACTGGGACTCGATTCCCCTCACTGGCCTCCGCACTGGGACCCGATTCCCTTCACTGGCCTCCGCACTGGGACTCGATTCCCCTCACTGGCCTCCGCACTGGGACTCGATTCCCCTCACTGGCCTCTGCACAGGGACTCGATTCCCCTCACTGGCCTCTGCACTGGGACTCGATTCCCCTCACTGGCCTCCGCACTGGGACTCGGTTCCCCTCACTGGCCTCTGCACTGGGACTCGATTCCCCTCACTGGCCTCTGCACTGGTACTCGATTCCCCTCACTGGCCTCCCCACTGGGACTCGATTCCCCTCACTGGCTTCTGCACTGGGACTCGATTCCCCTCACTGGCCTCTGCACTGGGTCTCGAATCCCCTCACTGGCCTCCCCACTGGGACTCGATTCCCCTCACTGGCTTCTGCACTGGGACTCGATTCCCCTCACTGGCCTCCGCACTGGGACCCGATTCCCTTCACTGGCCTCCGCACTGGGACTCGATTCCCCTCACTGGCCTCCGCACTGGGACTCGATTGCCCTCACTGGCCTCTGCACTGGGACTCAATTCCCCTCACTGACCTCTGCACTGGGACTCAATTCCCCTCAATGGCCTCCGCACTGGGACCCGATTCCCTTCACTCGCCTCCGCACTGGGACTTGATTCCCCTCACTGGCCTCTGCACTGGAACTTGATTCCCCTGACTGGCCTCTGCACTGGGACTCAATTCCCCTCAATGGCCTTCACACTGGGACTCGATTCCCCTCACTGGCCTCCACACTGGGACTTGATTCCCCACACTGACGTCCACACTGGATCTTGATTCCCCTCACTGGCCCCTGCACCAGGACTCGATTCCCCTCACTGGCCTCTGCACTGGGACTCGATTCCCCTCACTGGCCTCTGCACTGGGACTCGATTCCCCTCACTGGCCTCTGCACTGGGACTCGATTCCCTCACTGGCCTCTGCACTGGGACTCGATTCCCCTCACTGACCTCTGCACTGGGACTCGATTCCCCTCACTGGCCTCCGCACTCGGACACAATTCCCCTCACTGGCCTCCGTACTGGGACTCGATTGCCCTCACTGGCCTCTGCACTGGGACTCAATTCCCCTCACTGGCCTCTGCACTGGGACTCAATTCCCCTCAATGGCCTTCACACTGGGACTCGATTCCCCTCACTGGCCTCCACACTGGGACTTGATTCCCCACACTGACGTCCACACTGGAACTTGATTCCCCTCACTGGCCTCTGCACCAGGATTCGATTCCCCTCACTGGCCTCTGCACTGGAACTTGATTCCCCTCACTGGCTTCTGCACTGGGACTCGATTCCCCTCACTGGCCTCCGCACTGGGACTTGATTCCCCACACTGACCTCTGCACTTGGACTCGATTCCGCTCACTGGCCTCCGCACTGGGACTCAATTCCCCTCACTGACCTCTGCACTGGGACTCGATTCCCCTCAATGGCCTCCGCACTGGGACTCAATTCCCCTCACTGGTCTCCGCACTGGGACTCGATTCCCCTCACTGGCCTCTGCACCAGGACTTGTTTCCCCTCACTGGCCTCCGCACTGGGACCCAATTCCCCTCACTGGCCTCTGCACTGGGACTCGATTCTCCTCAATGGCCTTCACACTGGGACTCGATTCCCCTCACTGACCTCCGCACTGGGACTCGATTCCCCTCACTGGCTTCTGCACTGTAACTCGATTCCCCTCACTGGCTTCTGCACTGGAACTCGATTCCCCTCACTGGCCTCTGCTCTGGAACTTGGTTCTCCTCACTGGCCTCCGCACTGGGACTCGATTCCCCACACTGACCTCCGCACTGGGACTCGATTCCCCTCACTGGCCTCCGCACTGGGACTCGATTCCCCTCACTGGCCTCTGCACTGGGACTCGATTCCCCTCCCTGGCCTCTGCACTGGTACTCGATTCCCCTCACTGGCCTCTGCACTGGTACTCGATTCCCCTCACTGGCCTCCCCACTGGGACTCGATTCCCCTCACTGGCTTCTGCACTGGGACTCGATTCCCCTCACTGGGCTCTGCACTGGTACTCGATTCCCCTCACTGGCTTCTGCACTGGGACTCGATTCCCCTCACTGGCCTCCGCACTGGGACCCGATTCCCTTCACTGGCCTCCGAACTGGGACTCGATTCCCCTCACTGGCCTCCGCACTGGGACTCGATTCCCCTCACTGGCCTCTGCACTGGGACTCGATTCCCCTCACTGGCCTCTGCACAGGGACTCGATTCCCCTCACTGGCCTCCCCACTGGGACTCGATTCCCCTCACTGGCTTCTGCACTGGGACTCGATTCCCCTCACTGGCCTCTGCACTGGTACTCGATTCCCCTCACTGGCCTCCCCACTGGGACTCGATTGCCCTCACTGGCTTCTGCACTGGGACTCGATTCCCCTCACTGGCCTCCGCACTGGGACCCGATTCCCTTCACTGGCCTCCGCAATGGGACTCGATTCCCCTCACTGGCCTCCGCACTGGGACTCGATTTCCCTCACTGGCCTCTGCACTGGGACTCGATTCCCCTCACTGGCCTCTGCACAGGGACTGGATTCCCCTCACTGACCTCTGCACTGGGACTCGATTCCCCTCACTGGCCTCTGCACTGGGACTCGATTCCCTCACTGGCCTCTGCACTGGGACTCGATTCCCCTCACTGACCTCTGCACTGGGACTCGATTCCCCTCACTGGCCTCCGCACTCGGACACAATTCCCCTCACTGGCCTCCGTACTGGGACTCGATTCCCCTCACTGGCCTCTGCACTGGGACTCGATTCCCCTCACTGGCCTCCCCACTGGGACTCGATTCCCCTCACTGGCTTCTGCACTGGGACTCGATTCCCCTCACTGGCCTCCGCACTGGGACCCGATTCCCTTCACTGGCCTCCGAACTGGGACTCGATTCCCCTCACTGGCCTCCGCACTGGGACTCGATTCCCCTCACTGGCCTCTGCACTGGGACTCGATTCCCCTCACTGGCCTCTGCACAGGGACTCGATTCCCCTCACTGGCCTCCCCACTGGGACTCGATTCCCCTCACTGGCTTCTGCACTGGGACTCGATTCCCCTCACTGGCCTCTGCACTGGTACTCGATTCCCCTCACTGGCCTCCCCACTGGGACTCGATTCCCCTCACTGGCTTCTGCACTGGGACTCGATTCCCCTCACTGGCCTCCGCACTGGGACCCGATTCCCTTCACTGGCCTCCGCACTGGGACTCGATTCCCCTCACTGGCCTCCGCACTGGGACTCGATTCCCCTCACTGGCCTCTGCACAGGGACTCGATTCCCCTCACTGGCCTCTGCACTGGGACTCGATTCCCCTCACTGGCCTCTGCACTGGGACTCGATTCCCTCACTGGCCTCTGCACTGGGACTCGATTCCCCTCACTGACCTCTGCACTGGGACTCGATTCCCCTCACTGGCCTCCGCACTCGGACACAATTCCCCTCACTGACCTCTGCACTGTGACTCGATTCCCCTCACTGGCCTCCGCACTGGGACTCGATTCCCCTCACTGGCCTCCGTACTGGGACTCGATTCCCCTCACTGACCTCCGCACTGGGACTCGATTCCCCTCACTGGCCTCCGCACTTGGACTCGATTCCCCTCACTGGCCTCCGCACTGGGACTCGATTCCCCTCACTGACCTCTGCACTGGGACTCGATTCCCCTCACTGACCTCCGCACTGGGACTCGATTCCCCACACTGACCTCCGCACTTGGACTCGATTCCGCTCACTGGCCTCCGCACTGGGACTCGATTCCCCTCACTAGCCTCCGCACTGGGACTCAATTCCCCTCACTGGCCTCCGCACTGGGACTCGATTCCGCTCACTGGCCTCCGCACTGGGACCCGATTCCCTTCACTCGCCTCCGCACTGGGACTTGATTCCCCTCACTGGCCTCTGCAATGGAACTTGATTCCCCTCACTGGCCTCTGCACTGGGACTCAATTCCCCTCAATGGCCTTCACACTGGGACTCGATTCCCCTCACTGACCTCCACACTGGAACTTGATTCCCCTCACTGGCCTCTGTACCAGGACTCGATTCCCCTCACTGGCCTCTGCACTGGGACTCGATTCCCCTCACTGGCCTCTGCACTGGGACTCGATTCCCCTCACTGGCCTCTGCACTGGGACTCGATTCCCTCACTGGCCTCTCCACTGGGACTCGATTCCCCTCACTGACCTCTGCACTGGGACTCGATTCCCCTCACTGGCCTCCGCACTCGGACACAATTCCCCTCACTGGCCTCCGTACTGGGACTCGATTGCCCTCACTGGCCTCTGCACTGGGACTCAATTCCCCTCACTGGCCTCTGCACTGGGACTCAATTCCCCTCAATGGCCTTCACACTGGGACTCGATTCCCCTCACTGGCCTCCACACTGGGACTTGATTCCCCACACTGACGTCCACACTGGAACTTGATTCCCCTCACTGGCCTCTGCACCAGGATTCGATTCCCCTCACTGGCCTCTGCACTGGAACTTGATTCCCCTCACTGGCTTCTGCACTGGGACTCGATTCCGCTCACTGGCCTCCGCACTGGGACTCAATTCCCCTCACTGACCTCTGCACTGGGACTCGATTCCCTTCACTGGCCTCCGAACTGGGACTCGATTCCCCTCACTGGCCTCCGCACTGGGACTCGATTCCCCTCACTGGCCTCTGCACTGGGACTCGATTCCCCTCACTGGCCTCTGCACAGGGACTCGATTCCCCTCACTGGCCTCCCCACTGGGACTCGATTCCCCTCACTGGCTTCTGCACTGGGACTCGATTCCCCTCACTGGCCTCTGCACTGGTACTCGATTCCCCTCACTGGCCTCCCCACTGGGACTCGATTCCCCTCACTGGCTTCTGCACTGGGACTCGATTCCCCTCACTGGCCTCCGCACTGGGACCCGATTCCCTTCACTGGCCTCCGCACTGGGACTCGATTCCCCTCACTGGCCTCCGCACTGGGACTCGATTCCCCTCACTGGCCTCTGCACAGGGACTCGATTCCCCTCACTGGCCTCTGCACTGGGACTCGATTCCCCTCACTGGCCTCTGCACTGGGACTCGATTCCCTCACTGGCCTCTGCACTGGGACTCGATTCCCCTCACTGACCTCTGCACTGGGACTCGATTCCCCTCACTGGCCTCCGCACTCGGACACAATTCCCCTCACTGACCTCTGCACTGTGACTCGATTCCCCTCACTGGCCTCCGCACTGGGACTCGATTCCCCTCACTGGCCTCCGTACTGGGACTCGATTCCCCTCACTGACCTCCGCACTGGGACTCGATTCCCCTCACTGGCCTCCGCACTTGGACTCGATTCCCCTCACTGGCCTCCGCACTGGGACTCGATTCCCCTCACTGACCTCTGCACTGGGACTCGATTCCCCTCACTGACCTCCGCACTGGGACTCGATTCCCCACACTGACCTCCGCACTTGGACTCGATTCCGCTCACTGGCCTCCGCACTGGGACTCGATTCCCCTCACTAGCCTCCGCACTGGGACTCAATTCCCCTCACTGGCCTCCGCACTGGGACTCGATTCCGCTCACTGGCCTCCGCACTGGGACCCGATTCCCTTCACTCGCCTCCGCACTGGGACTTGATTCCCCTCACTGGCCTCTGCAATGGAACTTGATTCCCCTCACTGGCCTCTGCACTGGGACTCAATTCCCCTCAATGGCCTTCACACTGGGACTCGATTCCCCTCACTGACCTCCACACTGGAACTTGATTCCCCTCACTGGCCTCTGTACCAGGACTCGATTCCCCTCACTGGCCTCTGCACTGGGACTCGATTCCCCTCACTGGCCTCTGCACTGGGACTCGATTCCCCTCACTGGCCTCTGCACTGGGACTCGATTCCCTCACTGGCCTCTCCACTGGGACTCGATTCCCCTCACTGACCTCTGCACTGGGACTCGATTCCCCTCACTGGCCTCCGCACTCGGACACAATTCCCCTCACTGGCCTCCGTACTGGGACTCGATTGCCCTCACTGGCCTCTGCACTGGGACTCAATTCCCCTCACTGGCCTCTGCACTGGGACTCAATTCCCCTCAATGGCCTTCACACTGGGACTCGATTCCCCTCACTGGCCTCCACACTGGGACTTGATTCCCCACACTGACGTCCACACTGGAACTTGATTCCCCTCACTGGCCTCTGCACCAGGATTCGATTCCCCTCACTGGCCTCTGCACTGGAACTTGATTCCCCTCACTGGCTTCTGCACTGGGACTCGATTCCGCTCACTGGCCTCCGCACTGGGACTCAATTCCCCTCACTGACCTCTGCACTGGGACTCGATTCCCCTCACTGACCTCTGCACTGGGACTCGATTCCCCTCAATGGCCTCTGCACTGGGACTCGATTCCCCTCACTGGCCTCTGCACCAGGACTTGTTTCCCCTCACTGGCCTCCGCACTGGGACCCAATTCCCCTCACTGGCCTCTGCACTGGGACTCGATTCTCCTCAATGGCCTTCACACTGGGACTCGATTCCCCTCACTGGCCTCTGCACTGGGACTCGATTCCCCTCAATGGCCTTCACACTGGGACTCGATTCCCCTAACTGACCTCCGCAGTGGGACTCAATTCCCCTCACTGGCCTCCGCACTGGGACTCGATTCCCAAAACTGACCTCCGCACTGGGACTCGATTCCCCTCACTGGCCTCCGCACTGGGACTCGGTTCCCCTCACTGGCCTCTGCACTGGGACTCGATTCCCCTCACTGGCCTCTGCACTGGTACTCGATTCCCCTCACTGGCCTCCCCACTGGGACTCGATTCCCCTCACTGGCTTCTGCACTGGGACTCGATTCCCCTCACTGGCCTCTGCACTGGGTCTCGAATCCCCTCACTGGCCTCCCCACTGGGACTCGATTCCCCTCACTGGCTTCTGCACTGGGACTCGATTCCCCTCACTGGCCTCCGCACTGGGACCCGATTCCCTTCACTGGCCTCCGCACTGGGACTCGATTCCCCTCACTGGCCTCCGCACTGGGACTCGATTGCCCTCACTGGCCTCTGCACTGGGACTCAATTCCCCTCACTGACCTCTGCACTGGGACTCAATTCCCCTCAATGGCCTCCGCACTGGGACCCGATTCCCTTCACTCGCCTCCGCACTGGGACTTGATTCCCCTCACTGGCCTCTGCACTGGAACTTGATTCCCCTCACTGGCCTCTGCACTGGGACTCAATTCCCCTCAATGGCCTTCACACTGGGACTCGATTCCCCTCACTGGCCTCCACACTGGGACTTGATTCCCCACACTGACGTCCACACTGGATCTTGATTCCCCTCACTGGCCCCTGCACCAGGACTCGATTCCCCTCACTGGCCTCTGCACTGGGACTCGATTCCCCTCACTGGCCTCTGCACTGGGACTCGATTCCCCTCACTGGCCTCTGCACTGGGACTCGATTCCCTCACTGGCCTCTGCACTGGGACTCGATTCCCCTCACTGACCTCTGCACTGGGACTCGATTCCCCTCACTGGCCTCCGCACTCGGACACAATTCCCCTCACTGGCCTCCGTACTGGGACTCGATTGCCCTCACTGGCCTCTGCACTGGGACTCAATTCCCCTCACTGGCCTCTGCACTGGGACTCAATTCCCCTCAATGGCCTTCACACTGGGACTCGATTCCCCTCACTGGCCTCCACACTGGGACTTGATTCCCCACACTGACGTCCACACTGGAACTTGATTCCCCTCACTGGCCTCTGCACCAGGATTCGATTCCCCTCACTGGCCTCTGCACTGGAACTTGATTCCCCTCACTGGCTTCTGCACTGGGACTCGATTCCCCTCACTGGCCTCCGCACTGGGACCCGATTCCCTTCACTGGCTTCTGCACTGGGACTCGATTCCCCTCACTGGCCTCTGCACTGGTACTCGATTCCCCTCACTGGCTTCTGCACTGGGACTCGATTCCCCTCACTGGCCTCCGCACTGGGACCCGATTCCCTTCACTGGCCTCCGAACTGGGACTCGATTCCCCTCACTGGCCTCCGCACTGGGACTCGATTCCCCTCACTGGCCTCCGCACTGGGACTCGATTCCCCTCACTGGCCTCTGCACTGGGACTCGATTCCCCTCCCTGGCCTCTGCACTGGTACTCGATTCCCCTCACTGGCCTCTGCACTGGTACTCGATTCCCCTCACTGGCCTCCCCACTGGGACTCGATTCCCCTCACTGGCTTCTGCACTGGGACTCGATTCCCCTCACTGGGCTCTGCACTGGTACTCGATTCCCCTCACTGGCTTCTGCACTGGGACTCGATTCCCCTCACTGGCCTCCGCACTGGGACCCGATTCCCTTCACTGGCCTCCGAACTGGGACTCGATTCCCCTCACTGGCCTCCGCACTGGGACTCGATTCCCCTCACTGGCCTCTGCACTGGGACTCGATTCCCCTCACTGGCCTCTGCACAGGGACTCGATTCCCCTCACTGGCCTCCCCACTGGGACTCGATTCCCCTCACTGGCTTCTGCACTGGGACTCGATTCCCCTCACTGGCCTCTGCACTGGTACTCGATTCCCCTCACTGGCCTCCCCACTGGGACTCGATTGCCCTCACTGGCTTCTGCACTGGGACTCGATTCCCCTCACTGGCCTCCGCACTGGGACCCGATTCCCTTCACTGGCCTCCGCAATGGGACTCGATTCCCCTCACTGGCCTCCGCACTGGGACTCGATTTCCCTCACTGGCCTCTGCACTGGGACTCGATTCCCCTCACTGGCCTCTGCACAGGGACTGGATTCCCCTCACTGACCTCTGCACTGGGACTCGATTCCCCTCACTGGCCTCTGCACTGGGACTCGATTCCCTCACTGGCCTCTGCACTGGGACTCGATTCCCCTCACTGACCTCTGCACTGGGACTCGATTCCCCTCACTGGCCTCCGCACTCGGACACAATTCCCCTCACTGGCCTCCGTACTGGGACTCGATTCCCCTCACTGGCCTCTGCACTGGGACTCGATTCCCCTCACTGGCCTCCCCACTGGGACTCGATTCCCCTCACTGGCTTCTGCACTGGGACTCGATTCCCCTCACTGGCCTCCGCACTGGGACCCGATTCCCTTCACTGGCCTCCGAACTGGGACTCGATTCCCCTCACTGGCCTCCGCACTGGGACTCGATTCCCCTCACTGGCCTCTGCACTGGGACTCGATTCCCCTCACTGGCCTCTGCACAGGGACTCGATTCCCCTCACTGGCCTCCCCACTGGGACTCGATTCCCCTCACTGGCTTCTGCACTGGGACTCGATTCCCCTCACTGGCCTCTGCACTGGTACTCGATTCCCCTCACTGGCCTCCCCACTGGGACTCGATTCCCCTCACTGGCTTCTGCACTGGGACTCGATTCCCCTCACTGGCCTCCGCACTGGGACCCGATTCCCTTCACTGGCCTCCGCACTGGGACTCGATTCCCCTCACTGGCCTCCGCACTGGGACTCGATTCCCCTCACTGGCCTCTGCACAGGGACTCGATTCCCCTCACTGGCCTCTGCACTGGGACTCGATTCCCCTCACTGGCCTCTGCACTGGGACTCGATTCCCTCACTGGCCTCTGCACTGGGACTCGATTCCCCTCACTGACCTCTGCACTGGGACTCGATTCCCCTCACTGGCCTCCGCACTCGGACACAATTCCCCTCACTGACCTCTGCACTGTGACTCGATTCCCCTCACTGGCCTCCGCACTGGGACTCGATTCCCCTCACTGGCCTCCGTACTGGGACTCGATTCCCCTCACTGACCTCCGCACTGGGACTCGATTCCCCTCACTGGCCTCCGCACTTGGACTCGATTCCCCTCACTGGCCTCCGCACTGGGACTCGATTCCCCTCACTGACCTCTGCACTGGGACTCGATTCCCCTCACTGACCTCCGCACTGGGACTCGATTCCCCACACTGACCTCCGCACTTGGACTCGATTCCGCTCACTGGCCTCCGCACTGGGACTCGATTCCCCTCACTAGCCTCCGCACTGGGACTCAATTCCCCTCACTGGCCTCCGCACTGGGACTCGATTCCGCTCACTGGCCTCCGCACTGGGACCCGATTCCCTTCACTCGCCTCCGCACTGGGACTTGATTCCCCTCACTGGCCTCTGCAATGGAACTTGATTCCCCTCACTGGCCTCTGCACTGGGACTCAATTCCCCTCAATGGCCTTCACACTGGGACTCGATTCCCCTCACTGACCTCCACACTGGAACTTGATTCCCCTCACTGGCCTCTGTACCAGGACTCGATTCCCCTCACTGGCCTCTGCACTGGGACTCGATTCCCCTCACTGGCCTCTGCACTGGGACTCGATTCCCCTCACTGGCCTCTGCACTGGGACTCGATTCCCTCACTGGCCTCTCCACTGGGACTCGATTCCCCTCACTGACCTCTGCACTGGGACTCGATTCCCCTCACTGGCCTCCGCACTCGGACACAATTCCCCTCACTGGCCTCCGTACTGGGACTCGATTGCCCTCACTGGCCTCTGCACTGGGACTCAATTCCCCTCACTGGCCTCTGCACTGGGACTCAATTCCCCTCAATGGCCTTCACACTGGGACTCGATTCCCCTCACTGGCCTCCACACTGGGACTTGATTCCCCACACTGACGTCCACACTGGAACTTGATTCCCCTCACTGGCCTCTGCACCAGGATTCGATTCCCCTCACTGGCCTCTGCACTGGAACTTGATTCCCCTCACTGGCTTCTGCACTGGGACTCGATTCCGCTCACTGGCCTCCGCACTGGGACTCAATTCCCCTCACTGACCTCTGCACTGGGACTCGATTCCCCTCACTGACCTCTGCACTGGGACTCGATTCCCCTCAATGGCCTCTGCACTGGGACTCGATTCCCCTCACTGGCCTCTGCACCAGGACTTGTTTCCCCTCACTGGCCTCCGCACTGGGACCCAATTCCCCTCACTGGCCTCTGCACTGGGACTCGATTCTCCTCAATGGCCTTCACACTGGGACTCGATTCCCCTCACTGGCCTCTGCACTGGGACTCGATTCCCCTCAATGGCCTTCACACTGGGACTCGATTCCCCTAACTGACCTCCGCAGTGGGACTCAATTCCCCTCACTGGCCTCCGCACTGGGACTCGATTCCCAAAACTGACCTCCGCACTGGGACTCGATTCCCCTCACTGGCCTCCGCACTGGGACTCGGTTCCCCTCACTGGCCTCTGCACTGGGACTCGATTCCCCTCACTGGCCTCTGCACTGGTACTCGATTCCCCTCACTGGCCTCCCCACTGGGACTCGATTCCCCTCACTGGCTTCTGCACTGGGACTCGATTCCCCTCACTGGCCTCTGCACTGGGTCTCGAATCCCCTCACTGGCCTCCCCACTGGGACTCGATTCCCCTCACTGGCTTCTGCACTGGGACTCGATTCCCCTCACTGGCCTCCGCACTGGGACCCGATTCCCTTCACTGGCCTCCGCACTGGGACTCGATTCCCCTCACTGGCCTCCGCACTGGGACTCGATTGCCCTCACTGGCCTCTGCACTGGGACTCAATTCCCCTCACTGACCTCTGCACTGGGACTCAATTCCCCTCAATGGCCTCCGCACTGGGACCCGATTCCCTTCACTCGCCTCCGCACTGGGACTTGATTCCCCTCACTGGCCTCTGCACTGGAACTTGATTCCCCTCACTGGCCTCTGCACTGGGACTCAATTCCCCTCAATGGCCTTCACACTGGGACTCGATTCCCCTCACTGGCCTCCACACTGGGACTTGATTCCCCACACTGACGTCCACACTGGATCTTGATTCCCCTCACTGGCCCCTGCACCAGGACTCGATTCCCCTCACTGGCCTCTGCACTGGGACTCGATTCCCCTCACTGGCCTCTGCACTGGGACTCGATTCCCCTCACTGGCCTCTGCACTGGGACTCGATTCCCTCACTGGCCTCTGCACTGGGACTCGATTCCCCTCACTGACCTCTGCACTGGGACTCGATTCCCCTCACTGGCCTCCGCACTCGGACACAATTCCCCTCACTGGCCTCCGTACTGGGACTCGATTGCCCTCACTGGCCTCTGCACTGGGACTCAATTCCCCTCACTGGCCTCTGCACTGGGACTCAATTCCCCTCAATGGCCTTCACACTGGGACTCGATTCCCCTCACTGGCCTCCACACTGGGACTTGATTCCCCACACTGACGTCCACACTGGAACTTGATTCCCCTCACTGGCCTCTGCACCAGGATTCGATTCCCCTCACTGGCCTCTGCACTGGAACTTGATTCCCCTCACTGGCTTCTGCACTGGGACTCGATTCCCCTCACTGGCCTCCGCACTGGGACCCGATTCCCTTCACTGGCTTCTGCACTGGGACTCGATTCCCCTCACTGGCCTCTGCACTGGTACTCGATTCCCCTCACTGGCTTCTGCACTGGGACTCAATTCCCCTCACTGGCCTCCGCACTGGGACCCGATTCCCTTCACTGGCCTCCGCAATGGGACTCGATTCCCCTCACTGGCCTCCGCACTGGGACTCGATTTCCCTCACTGGCCTCTGCACTGGGACTCGATTCCCCTCACTGGCCTCTGCACAGGGACTGGATTCCCCTCACTGACCTCTGCACTGGGACTCGATTCCCCTCACTGGCCTCTGCACTGGGACTCGATTCCCTCACTGGCCTCTGCACTGGGACTCGATTCCCCTCACTGACCTCTGCACTGGGACTCGATTCCCCTCACTGGCCTCCGCACTCGGACACAATTCCCCTCACTGGCCTCCGTACTGGGACTCGATTCCCCTCACTGGCCTCTGCACTGGGACTCGATTCCCCTCACTGGCCTCCCCACTGGGACTCGATTCCCCTCACTGGCTTCTGCACTGGGACTCGATTCCCCTCACTGGCCTCCGCACTGGGACCCGATTCCCTTCACTGGCCTCCGAACTGGGACTCGATTCCCCTCACTGGCCTCCGCACTGGGACTCGATTCCCCTCACTGGCCTCTGCACTGGGACTCGATTCCCCTCACTGGCCTCTGCACAGGGACTCGATTCCCCTCACTGGCCTCCCCACTGGGACTCGATTCCCCTCACTGGCTTCTGCACTGGGACTCGATTCCCCTCACTGGCCTCTGCACTGGTACTCGATTCCCCTCACTGGCCTCCCCACTGGGACTCGATTCCCCTCACTGGCTTCTGCACTGGGACTCGATTCCCCTCACTGGCCTCCGCACTGGGACCCGATTCCCTTCACTGGCCTCCGCACTGGGACTCGATTCCCCTCACTGGCCTCCGCACTGGGACTCGATTCCCCTCACTGGCCTCTGCACAGGGACTCGATTCCCCTCACTGGCCTCTGCACTGGGACTCGATTCCCCTCACTGGCCTCTGCACTGGGACTCGATTCCCTCACTGGCCTCTGCACTGGGACTCGATTCCCCTCACTGACCTCTGCACTGGGACTCGATTCCCCTCACTGGCCTCCGCACTCGGACACAATTCCCCTCACTGACCTCTGCACTGTGACTCGATTCCCCTCACTGGCCTCCGCACTGGGACTCGATTCCCCTCACTGGCCTCCGTACTGGGACTCGATTCCCCTCACTGACCTCCGCACTGGGACTCGATTCCCCTCACTGGCCTCCGCACTTGGACTCGATTCCCCTCACTGGCCTCCGCACTGGGACTCGATTCCCCTCACTGACCTCTGCACTGGGACTCGATTCCCCTCACTGACCTCCGCACTGGGACTCGATTCCCCACACTGACCTCCGCACTTGGACTCGATTCCGCTCACTGGCCTCCGCACTGGGACTCGATTCCCCTCACTAGCCTCCGCACTGGGACTCAATTCCCCTCACTGGCCTCCGCACTGGGACTCGATTCCGCTCACTGGCCTCCGCACTGGGACCCGATTCCCTTCACTCGCCTCCGCACTGGGACTTGATTCCCCTCACTGGCCTCTGCAATGGAACTTGATTCCCCTCACTGGCCTCTGCACTGGGACTCAATTCCCCTCAATGGCCTTCACACTGGGACTCGATTCCCCTCACTGACCTCCACACTGGAACTTGATTCCCCTCACTGGCCTCTGTACCAGGACTCGATTCCCCTCACTGGCCTCTGCACTGGGACTCGATTCCCCTCACTGGCCTCTGCACTGGGACTCGATTCCCCTCACTGGCCTCTGCACTGGGACTCGATTCCCTCACTGGCCTCTCCACTGGGACTCGATTCCCCTCACTGACCTCTGCACTGGGACTCGATTCCCCTCACTGGCCTCCGCACTCGGACACAATTCCCCTCACTGGCCTCCGTACTGGGACTCGATTGCCCTCACTGGCCTCTGCACTGGGACTCAATTCCCCTCACTGGCCTCTGCACTGGGACTCAATTCCCCTCAATGGCCTTCACACTGGGACTCGATTCCCCTCACTGGCCTCCACACTGGGACTTGATTCCCCACACTGACGTCCACACTGGAACTTGATTCCCCTCACTGGCCTCTGCACCAGGATTCGATTCCCCTCACTGGCCTCTGCACTGGAACTTGATTCCCCTCACTGGCTTCTGCACTGGGACTCGATTCCGCTCACTGGCCTCCGCACTGGGACTCAATTCCCCTCACTGACCTCTGCACTGGGACTCGATTCCCCTCACTGACCTCTGCACTGGGACTCGATTCCCCTCAATGGCCTCTGCACTGGGACTCGATTCCCCTCACTGGCCTCTGCACCAGGACTTGTTTCCCCTCACTGGCCTCCGCACTGGGACCCAATTCCCCTCACTGGCCTCTGCACTGGGACTCGATTCTCCTCAATGGCCTTCACACTGGGACTCGATTCCCCTCACTGGCCTCTGCACTGGGACTCGATTCCCCTCAATGGCCTTCACACTGGGACTCGATTCCCCTAACTGACCTCCGCAGTGGGACTCAATTCCCCTCACTGGCCTCCGCACTGGGACTCGATTCCCAAAACTGACCTCCGCACTGGGACTCGATTCCCCTCACTGGCCTCCGCACTGGGACTCGGTTCCCCTCACTGGCCTCTGCACTGGGACTCGATTCCCCTCACTGGCCTCTGCACTGGTACTCGATTCCCCTCACTGGCCTCCCCACTGGGACTCGATTCCCCTCACTGGCTTCTGCACTGGGACTCGATTCCCCTCACTGGCCTCTGCACTGGGTCTCGAATCCCCTCACTGGCCTCCCCACTGGGACTCGATTCCCCTCACTGGCTTCTGCACTGGGACTCGATTCCCCTCACTGGCCTCCGCACTGGGACCCGATTCCCTTCACTGGCCTCCGCACTGGGACTCGATTCCCCTCACTGGCCTCCGCACTGGGACTCGATTGCCCTCACTGGCCTCTGCACTGGGACTCAATTCCCCTCACTGACCTCTGCACTGGGACTCAATTCCCCTCAATGGCCTCCGCACTGGGACCCGATTCCCTTCACTCGCCTCCGCACTGGGACTTGATTCCCCTCACTGGCCTCTGCACTGGAACTTGATTCCCCTCACTGGCCTCTGCACTGGGACTCAATTCCCCTCAATGGCCTTCACACTGGGACTCGATTCCCCTCACTGGCCTCCACACTGGGACTTGATTCCCCACACTGACGTCCACACTGGATCTTGATTCCCCTCACTGGCCCCTGCACCAGGACTCGATTCCCCTCACTGGCCTCTGCACTGGGACTCGATTCCCCTCACTGGCCTCTGCACTGGGACTCGATTCCCCTCACTGGCCTCTGCACTGGGACTCGATTCCCTCACTGGCCTCTGCACTGGGACTCGATTCCCCTCACTGACCTCTGCACTGGGACTCGATTCCCCTCACTGGCCTCCGCACTCGGACACAATTCCCCTCACTGGCCTCCGTACTGGGACTCGATTGCCCTCACTGGCCTCTGCACTGGGACTCAATTCCCCTCACTGGCCTCTGCACTGGGACTCAATTCCCCTCAATGGCCTTCACACTGGGACTCGATTCCCCTCACTGGCCTCCACACTGGGACTTGATTCCCCACACTGACGTCCACACTGGAACTTGATTCCCCTCACTGGCCTCTGCACCAGGATTCGATTCCCCTCACTGGCCTCTGCACTGGAACTTGATTCCCCTCACTGGCTTCTGCACTGGGACTCGATTCCCCTCACTGGCCTCCGCACTGGGACCCGATTCCCTTCACTGGCTTCTGCACTGGGACTCGATTCCCCTCACTGGCCTCTGCACTGGTACTCGATTCCCCTCACTGGCTTCTGCACTGGGACTCGATTCCCCTCACTGGCCTCCGCACTGGGACCCGATTCCCTTCACTGGCCTCCGAACTGGGACTCGATTCCCCTCACTGGCCTCCGCACTGGGACTCGATTCCCCTCACTGGCCTCTGCACTGGGACTCGATTCCCCTCACTGGCCTCTGCACAGGGACTCGATTCCCCTCACTGGCCTCCCCACTGGGACTCGATTCCCCTCACTGGCTTCTGCACTGGGACTCGATTCCCCTCACTGGCCTCTGCACTGGTACTCGATTCCCCTCACTGGCCTCCCCACTGGGACTCGATTGCCCTCACTGGCTTCTGCACTGGGACTCGATTCCCCTCACTGGCCTCCGCACTGGGACCCGATTCCCTTCACTGGCCTCCGCAATGGGACTCGATTCCCCTCACTGGCCTCCGCACTGGGACTCGATTTCCCTCACTGGCCTCTGCACTGGGACTCGATTCCCCTCACTGGCCTCTGCACAGGGACTGGATTCCCCTCACTGACCTCTGCACTGGGACTCGATTCCCCTCACTGGCCTCTGCACTGGGACTCGATTCCCTCACTGGCCTCTGCACTGGGACTCGATTCCCCTCACTGACCTCTGCACTGGGACTCGATTCCCCTCACTGGCCTCCGCACTCGGACACAATTCCCCTCACTGGCCTCCGTACTGGGACTCGATTCCCCTCACTGGCCTCTGCACTGGGACTCGATTCCCCTCACTGGCCTCCCCACTGGGACTCGATTCCCCTCACTGGCCTCCGCACTGGGACCCGATTCCCTTCACTGGCCTCCGAACTGGGACTCGATTCCCCTCACTGGCCTCCGCACTGGGACTCGATTCCCCTCACTGGCCTCTGCACTGGGACTCGATTCCCCTCACTGGCCTCTGCACAGGGACTCGATTCCCCTCACTGGCCTCCCCACTGGGACTCGATTCCCCTCACTGGCTTCTGCACTGGGACTCGATTCCCCTCACTGGCCTCTGCACTGGTACTCGATTCCCCTCACTGGCCTCCCCACTGGGACTCGATTGCCCTCACTGGCTTCTGCACTGGGACTCAATTCCCCTCACTGGCCTCCGCACTGGGACTCGATTCCCCTCACTAGCCTCCGCACTGGGACTCAATTCCCCTCACTGGCCTCCGCACTGGGACTCGATTCCGCTCACTGGCCTCCGCACTGGGACCCGATTCCCTTCACTCGCCTCCGCACTGGGACTTGATTCCCCTCACTGGCCTCTGCAATGGAACTTGATTCCCCTCACTGGCCTCTGCACTGGGACTCAATTCCCCTCAATGGCCTTCACACTGGGACTCGATTCCCCTCACTGACCTCCACACTGGAACTTGATTCCCCTCACTGGCCTCTGTACCAGGACTCGATTCCCCTCACTGGCCTCTGCACTGGGACTCGATTCCCCTCACTGGCCTCTGCACTGGGACTCGATTCCCCTCACTGGCCTCTGCACTGGGACTCGATTCCCTCACTGGCCTCTCCACTGGGACTCGATTCCCCTCACTGACCTCTGCACTGGGACTCGATTCCCCTCACTGGCCTCCGCACTCGGACACAATTCCCCTCACTGGCCTCCGTACTGGGACTCGATTGCCCTCACTGGCCTCTGCACTGGGACTCAATTCCCCTCACTGGCCTCTGCACTGGGACTCAATTCCCCTCAATGGCCTTCACACTGGGACTCGATTCCCCTCACTGGCCTCCACACTGGGACTCGATTCCCCTCACTGGCCTCCCCACTGGGACTCGATTGCCCTCACTGGCTTCTGCACTGGGACTCGATTCCCCTCACTGGCCTCCGCACTGGGACCCGATTCCCTTCACTGGCCTCCGCAATGGGACTCGATTCCCCTCACTGGCCTCCGCACTGGGACTCGATTTCCCTCACTGGCCTCTGCACTGGGACTCGATTCCCCTCACTGGCCTCTGCACAGGGACTGGATTCCCCTCACTGACCTCTGCACTGGGACTCGATTCCCCTCACTGGCCTCTGCACTGGGACTCGATTCCCTCACTGGCCTCTGCACTGGGACTCGATTCCCCTCACTGACCTCTGCACTGGGACTCGATTCCCCTCACTGGCCTCCGCACTCGGACACAATTCCCCTCACTGGCCTCCGTACTGGGACTCGATTCCCCTCACTGGCCTCTGCACTGGGACTCGATTCCCCTCACTGGCCTCCCCACTGGGACTCGATTCCCCTCACTGGCTTCTGCACTGGGACTCGATTCCCCTCACTGGCCTCCGCACTGGGACCCGATTCCCTTCACTGGCCTCCGAACTGGGACTCGATTCCCCTCACTGGCCTCCGCACTGGGACTCGATTCCCCTCACTGGCCTCTGCACTGGGACTCGATTCCCCTCACTGGCCTCTGCACAGGGACTCGATTCCCCTCACTGGCCTCCCCACTGGGACTCGATTCCCCTCACTGGCTTCTGCACTGGGACTCGATTCCCCTCACTGGCCTCTGCACTGGTACTCGATTCCCCTCACTGGCCTCCCCACTGGGACTCGATTCCCCTCACTGGCTTCTGCACTGGGACTCGATTCCCCTCACTGGCCTCCGCACTGGGACCCGATTCCCTTCACTGGCCTCCGCACTGGGACTCGATTCCCCTCACTGGCCTCCGCACTGGGACTCGATTCCCCTCACTGGCCTCTGCACAGGGACTCGATTCCCCTCACTGGCCTCTGCACTGGGACTCGATTCCCCTCACTGGCCTCTGCACTGGGACTCGATTCCCTCACTGGCCTCTGCACTGGGACTCGATTCCCCTCACTGACCTCTGCACTGGGACTCGATTCCCCTCACTGGCCTCCGCACTCGGACACAATTCCCCTCACTGACCTCTGCACTGTGACTCGATTCCCCTCACTGGCCTCCGCACTGGGACTCGATTCCCCTCACTGGCCTCCGTACTGGGACTCGATTCCCCTCACTGACCTCCGCACTGGGACTCGATTCCCCTCACTGGCCTCCGCACTTGGACTCGATTCCCCTCACTGGCCTCCGCACTGGGACTCGATTCCCCTCACTGACCTCTGCACTGGGACTCGATTCCCCTCACTGACCTCCGCACTGGGACTCGATTCCCCACACTGACCTCCGCACTTGGACTCGATTCCGCTCACTGGCCTCCGCACTGGGACTCGATTCCCCTCACTAGCCTCCGCACTGGGACTCAATTCCCCTCACTGGCCTCCGCACTGGGACTCGATTCCGCTCACTGGCCTCCGCACTGGGACCCGATTCCCTTCACTCGCCTCCGCACTGGGACTTGATTCCCCTCACTGGCCTCTGCAATGGAACTTGATTCCCCTCACTGGCCTCTGCACTGGGACTCAATTCCCCTCAATGGCCTTCACACTGGGACTCGATTCCCCTCACTGACCTCCACACTGGAACTTGATTCCCCTCACTGGCCTCTGTACCAGGACTCGATTCCCCTCACTGGCCTCTGCACTGGGACTCGATTCCCCTCACTGGCCTCTGCACTGGGACTCGATTCCCCTCACTGGCCTCTGCACTGGGACTCGATTCCCTCACTGGCCTCTCCACTGGGACTCGATTCCCCTCACTGACCTCTGCACTGGGACTCGATTCCCCTCACTGGCCTCCGCACTCGGACACAATTCCCCTCACTGGCCTCCGTACTGGGACTCGATTGCCCTCACTGGCCTCTGCACTGGGACTCAATTCCCCTCACTGGCCTCTGCACTGGGACTCAATTCCCCTCAATGGCCTTCACACTGGGACTCGATTCCCCTCACTGGCCTCCACACTGGGACTTGATTCCCCACACTGACGTCCACACTGGAACTTGATTCCCCTCACTGGCCTCTGCACCAGGATTCGATTCCCCTCACTGGCCTCTGCACTGGAACTTGATTCCCCTCACTGGCTTCTGCACTGGGACTCGATTCCGCTCACTGGCCTCCGCACTGGGACTCAATTCCCCTCACTGACCTCTGCACTGGGACTCGATTCCCCTCACTGACCTCTGCACTGGGACTCGATTCCCCTCAATGGCCTCTGCACTGGGACTCGATTCCCCTCACTGGCCTCTGCACCAGGACTTGTTTCCCCTCACTGGCCTCCGCACTGGGACCCAATTCCCCTCACTGGCCTCTGCACTGGGACTCGATTCTCCTCAATGGCCTTCACACTGGGACTCGATTCCCCTCACTGGCCTCTGCACTGGGACTCGATTCCCCTCAATGGCCTTCACACTGGGACTCGATTCCCCTAACTGACCTCCGCAGTGGGACTCAATTCCCCTCACTGGCCTCCGCACTGGGACTCGATTCCCAACACTGACCTCCGCACTGGGACTCGATTCCCCTCACTGGCCTCCGCACTGGGACTCGGTTCCCCTCACTGGCCTCTGCACTGGGACTCGATTCCCCTCACTGGCCTCTGCACTGGTACTCGATTCCCCTCACTGGCCTCCCCACTGGGACTCGATTCCCCTCACTGGCTTCTGCACTGGGACTCGATTCCCCTCACTGGCCTCTGCACTGGGTCTCGAATCCCCTCACTGGCCTCCCCACTGGGACTCGATTCCCCTCACTGGCTTCTGCACTGGGACTCGATTCCCCTCACTGGCCTCCGCACTGGGACCCGATTCCCTTCACTGGCCTCCGCACTGGGACTCGATTCCCCTCACTGGCCTCCGCACTGGGACTCGATTGCCCTCACTGGCCTCTGCACTGGGACTCAATTCCCCTCACTGACCTCTGCACTGGGACTCAATTCCCCTCAATGGCCTCCGCACTGGGACCCGATTCCCTTCACTCGCCTCCGCACTGGGACTTGATTCCCCTCACTGGCCTCTGCACTGGAACTTGATTCCCCTCACTGGCCTCTGCACTGGGACTCAATTCCCCTCAATGGCCTTCACACTGGGACTCGATTCCCCTCACTGGCCTCCACACTGGGACTTGATTCCCCACACTGACGTCCACACTGGATCTTGATTCCCCTCACTGGCCCCTGCACCAGGACTCGATTCCCCTCACTGGCCTCTGCACTGGGACTCGATTCCCCTCACTGGCCTCTGCACTGGGACTCGATTCCCCTCACTGGCCTCTGCACTGGGACTCGATTCCCTCACTGGCCTCTGCACTGGGACTCGATTCCCCTCACTGACCTCTGCACTGGGACTCGATTCCCCTCACTGGCCTCCGCACTCGGACACAATTCCCCTCACTGGCCTCCGTACTGGGACTCGATTGCCCTCACTGGCCTCTGCACTGGGACTCAATTCCCCTCACTGGCCTCTGCACTGGGACTCAATTCCCCTCAATGGCCTTCACACTGGGACTCGATTCCCCTCACTGGCCTCCACACTGGGACTTGATTCCCCACACTGACGTCCACACTGGAACTTGATTCCCCTCACTGGCCTCTGCACCAGGATTCGATTCCCCTCACTGGCCTCTGCACTGGAACTTGATTCCCCTCACTGGCTTCTGCACTGGGACTCGATTCCCCTCACTGGCCTCCGCACTGGGACCCGATTCCCTTCACTGGCTTCTGCACTGGGACTCGATTCCCCTCACTGGCCTCTGCACTGGTACTCGATTCCCCTCACTGGCTTCTGCACTGGGACTCGATTCCCCTCACTGGCCTCCGCACTGGGACCCGATTCCCTTCACTGGCCTCCGAACTGGGACTCGATTCCCCTCACTGGCCTCCGCACTGGGACTCGATTCCCCTCACTGGCCTCTGCACTGGGACTCGATTCCCCTCACTGGCCTCTGCACAGGGACTCGATTCCCCTCACTGGCCTCCCCACTGGGACTCGATTCCCCTCACTGGCTTCTGCACTGGGACTCGATTCCCCTCACTGGCCTCTGCACTGGTACTCGATTCCCCTCACTGGCCTCCCCACTGGGACTCGATTGCCCTCACTGGCTTCTGCACTGGGACTCGATTCCCCTCACTGGCCTCCGCACTGGGACCCGATTCCCTTCACTGGCCTCCGCAATGGGACTCGATTCCCCTCACTGGCCTCCGCACTGGGACTCGATTTCCCTCACTGGCCTCTGCACTGGGACTCGATTCCCCTCACTGGCCTCTGCACAGGGACTGGATTCCCCTCACTGACCTCTGCACTGGGACTCGATTCCCCTCACTGGCCTCTGCACTGGGACTCGATTCCCTCACTGGCCTCTGCACTGGGACTCGATTCCCCTCACTGACCTCTGCACTGGGACTCGATTCCCCTCACTGGCCTCCGCACTCGGACACAATTCCCCTCACTGGCCTCCGTACTGGGACTCGATTCCCCTCACTGGCCTCTGCACTGGGACTCGATTCCCCTCACTGGCCTCCCCACTGGGACTCGATTCCCCTCACTGGCCTCCGCACTGGGACCCGATTCCCTTCACTGGCCTCCGAACTGGGACTCGATTCCCCTCACTGGCCTCCGCACTGGGACTCGATTCCCCTCACTGGCCTCTGCACTGGGACTCGATTCCCCTCACTGGCCTCTGCACAGGGACTCGATTCCCCTCACTGGCCTCCCCACTGGGACTCGATTCCCCTCACTGGCTTCTGCACTGGGACTCGATTCCCCTCACTGGCCTCTGCACTGGTACTCGATTCCCCTCACTGGCCTCCCCACTGGGACTCGATTGCCCTCACTGGCTTCTGCACTGGGACTCAATTCCCCTCACTGGCCTCCGCACTGGGACTCGATTCCCCTCACTAGCCTCCGCACTGGGACTCAATTCCCCTCACTGGCCTCCGCACTGGGACTCGATTCCGCTCACTGGCCTCCGCACTGGGACCCGATTCCCTTCACTCGCCTCCGCACTGGGACTTGATTCCCCTCACTGGCCTCTGCAATGGAACTTGATTCCCCTCACTGGCCTCTGCACTGGGACTCAATTCCCCTCAATGGCCTTCACACTGGGACTCGATTCCCCTCACTGACCTCCACACTGGAACTTGATTCCCCTCACTGGCCTCTGTACCAGGACTCGATTCCCCTCACTGGCCTCTGCACTGGGACTCGATTCCCCTCACTGGCCTCTGCACTGGGACTCGATTCCCCTCACTGGCCTCTGCACTGGGACTCGATTCCCTCACTGGCCTCTCCACTGGGACTCGATTCCCCTCACTGACCTCCGTACTGGGACTCGATTGCCCTCACTGGCCTCTGCACTGGGACTCAATTCCCCTCACTGGCCTCTGCACTGGGACTCAATTCCCCTCAATGGCCTCTGCACTGGGACTCAATTCCCCTCACTGGCCTCTGCACTGGGACTCAATTCCCCTCAATGGCCTTCACACTGGGACTCGATTCCCCTCACTGGCCTCCACACTGGGACTTGATTCCCCACACTGACGTCCACACTGGAACTTGATTCCCCTCACTGGCCTCTGCACCAGGATTCGATTCCCCTCACTGGCCTCTGCACTGGAACTTGATTCCCCTCACTGGCTTCTGCACTGGGACTCGATTCCGCTCACTGGCCTCCGCACTGGGACTCAATTCCCCTCACTGACCTCTGCACTGGGACTCGATTCCCCTCACTGACCTCTGCACTGGGACTCGATTCCCCTCAATGGCCTCTGCACTGGGACTCGATTCCCCTCACTGGCCTCTGCACCAGGACTTGTTTCCCCTCACTGGCCTCCGCACTGGGACCCAATTCCCCTCACTGGCCTCTGCACTGGGACTCGATTCTCCTCAATGGCCTTCACACTGGGACTCGATTCCCCTCACTGGCCTCTGCACTGGGACTCGATTCCCCTCAATGGCCTTCACACTGGGACTCGATTCCCCTAACTGACCTCCGCAGTGGGACTCAATTCCCCTCACTGGCCTCCGCACTGGGACTCGATTCCCAACACTGACCTCCGCACTGGGACTCGATTCCCCTCACTGGCCTCCGCACTGGGACTCGGTTCCCCTCACTGGCCTCTGCACTGGGACTCGATTCCCCTCACTGGCCTCTGCACTGGTACTCGATTCCCCTCACTGGCCTCCCCACTGGGACTCGATTCCCCTCACTGGCTTCTGCACTGGGACTCGATTCCCCTCACTGGCCTCTGCACTGGGTCTCGAATCCCCTCACTGGCCTCCCCACTGGGACTCGATTCCCCTCACTGGCTTCTGCACTGGGACTCGATTCCCCTCACTGGCCTCCGCACTGGGACCCGATTCCCTTCACTGGCCTCCGCACTGGGACTCGATTCCCCTCACTGGCCTCCGCACTGGGACTCGATTGCCCTCACTGGCCTCTGCACTGGGACTCAATTCCCCTCACTGACCTCTGCACTGGGACTCAATTCCCCTCAATGGCCTCCGCACTGGGACCCGATTCCCTTCACTCGCCTCCGCACTGGGACTTGATTCCCCTCACTGGCCTCTGCACTGGAACTTGATTCCCCTCACTGGCCTCTGCACTGGGACTCAATTCCCCTCAATGGCCTTCACACTGGGACTCGATTCCCCTCACTGGCCTCCACACTGGGACTTGATTCCCCACACTGACGTCCACACTGGATCTTGATTCCCCTCACTGGCCCCTGCACCAGGACTCGATTCCCCTCACTGGCCTCTGCACTGGGACTCGATTCCCCTCACTGGCCTCTGCACTGGGACTCGATTCCCCTCACTGGCCTCTGCACTGGGACTCGATTCCCTCACTGGCCTCTGCACTGGGACTCGATTCCCCTCACTGACCTCTGCACTGGGACTCGATTCCCCTCACTGGCCTCCGCACTCGGACACAATTCCCCTCACTGGCCTCCGTACTGGGACTCGATTGCCCTCACTGGCCTCTGCACTGGGACTCAATTCCCCTCACTGGCCTCTGCACTGGGACTCAATTCCCCTCAATGGCCTTCACACTGGGACTCGATTCCCCTCACTGGCCTCCACACTGGGACTTGATTCCCCACACTGACGTCCACACTGGAACTTGATTCCCCTCACTGGCCTCTGCACCAGGATTCGATTCCCCTCACTGGCCTCTGCACTGGAACTTGATTCCCCTCACTGGCTTCTGCACTGGGACTCGATTCCCCTCACTGGCCTCCGCACTGGGACCCGATTCCCTTCACTGGCTTCTGCACTGGGACTCGATTCCCCTCACTGGCCTCTGCACTGGTACTCGATTCCCCTCACTGGCTTCTGCACTGGGACTCGATTCCCCTCACTGGCCTCCGCACTGGGACCCGATTCCCTTCACTGGCCTCCGAACTGGGACTCGATTCCCCTCACTGGCCTCCGCACTGGGACTCGATTCCCCTCACTGGCCTCTGCACTGGGACTCGATTCCCCTCACTGGCCTCTGCACAGGGACTCGATTCCCCTCACTGGCCTCCCCACTGGGACTCGATTCCCCTCACTGGCTTCTGCACTGGGACTCGATTCCCCTCACTGGCCTCTGCACTGGTACTCGATTCCCCTCACTGGCCTCCCCACTGGGACTCGATTGCCCTCACTGGCTTCTGCACTGGGACTCGATTCCCCTCACTGGCCTCCGCACTGGGACCCGATTCCCTTCACTGGCCTCCGCAATGGGACTCGATTCCCCTCACTGGCCTCCGCACTGGGACTCGATTTCCCTCACTGGCCTCTGCACTGGGACTCGATTCCCCTCACTGGCCTCTGCACAGGGACTGGATTCCCCTCACTGACCTCTGCACTGGGACTCGATTCCCCTCACTGGCCTCTGCACTGGGACTCGATTCCCTCACTGGCCTCTGCACTGGGACTCGATTCCCCTCACTGACCTCTGCACTGGGACTCGATTCCCCTCACTGGCCTCCGCACTCGGACACAATTCCCCTCACTGGCCTCCGTACTGGGACTCGATTCCCCTCACTGGCCTCTGCACTGGGACTCGATTCCCCTCACTGGCCTCCCCACTGGGACTCGATTCCCCTCACTGGCCTCCGCACTGGGACCCGATTCCCTTCACTGGCCTCCGAACTGGGACTCGATTCCCCTCACTGGCCTCCGCACTGGGACTCGATTCCCCTCACTGGCCTCTGCACTGGGACTCGATTCCCCTCACTGGCCTCTGCACAGGGACTCGATTCCCCTCACTGGCCTCCCCACTGGGACTCGATTCCCCTCACTGGCTTCTGCACTGGGACTCGATTCCCCTCACTGGCCTCTGCACTGGTACTCGATTCCCCTCACTGGCCTCCCCACTGGGACTCGATTCCCCTCACTGGCTTCTGCACTGGGACTCGATTCCCCTCACTGGCCTCCGCACTGGGACCCGATTCCCTTCACTGGCCTCCGCACTGGGACTCGATTCCCCTCACTGGCCTCCGCACTGGGACTCGATTCCCCTCACTGGCCTCTGCACAGGGACTCGATTCCCCTCACTGGCCTCTGCACTGGGACTCGATTCCCCTCACTGGCCTCTGCACTGGGACTCGATTCCCTCACTGGCCTCTGCACTGGGACTCGATTCCCCTCACTGACCTCTGCACTGGGACTCGATTCCCCTCACTGGCCTCCGCACTCGGACACAATTCCCCTCACTGACCTCTGCACTGTGACTCGATTCCCCTCACTGGCCTCCGCACTGGGACTCGATTCCCCTCACTGGCCTCCGTACTGGGACTCGATTCCCCTCACTGACCTCCGCACTGGGACTCGATTCCCCTCACTGGCCTCCGCACTTGGACTCGATTCCCCTCACTGGCCTCCGCACTGGGACTCGATTCCCCTCACTGACCTCTGCACTGGGACTCGATTCCCCTCACTGACCTCCGCACTGGGACTCGATTCCCCACACTGACCTCCGCACTTGGACTCGATTCCGCTCACTGGCCTCCGCACTGGGACTCGATTCCCCTCACTAGCCTCCGCACTGGGACTCGATTCCGCTCACTGACCTCCGCACTTGGACTCGATTCCGCTCACTGGCCTCCGCACTGGGACTCGATTCCCCTCACTGGCCTCCGCACTGGGACTCGATTCCGCTCACTGGCCTCCGCACTGGGACCCGATTCCCTTCACTCGCCTCCGCACTGGGACTTGATTCCCCTCACTGGCCTCTGCAATGGAACTTGATTCCCCTCACTGGCCTCTGCACTGGGACTCAATTCCCCTCAATGGCCTTCACACTGGGACTCGATTCCCCTCACTGGCCTCCACACTGGGACTTGATTCCCCACACTGACGTCCACACTGGAACTTGATTCCCCTCACTGGCCTCTGTACCAGGACTCGATTCCCCTCACTGGCCTCTGCACTGGGACTCGATTCCCCTCACTGGCCTCTGCACTGGGACTCGATTCCCCTCACTGGCCTCTGCACTGGGACTCGATTCCCTCACTGGCCTCTCCACTGGGACTCGATTCCCCTCACTGACCTCTGCACTGGGACTCGATTCCCCTCACTGGCCTCCGCACTCGGACACAATTCCCCTCACTGGCCTCCGTACTGGGACTCGATTGCCCTCACTGGCCTCTGCACTGGGACTCAATTCCCCTCACTGGCCTCTGCACTGGGACTCAATTCCCCTCAATGGCCTTCACACTGGGACTCGATTCCCCTCACTGGCCTCCACACTGGGACTTGATTCCCCACACTGACGTCCACACTGGAACTTGATTCCCCTCACTGGCCTCTGCACCAGGATTCGATTCCCCTCACTGGCCTCTGCACTGGAACTTGATTCCCCTCACTGGCTTCTGCACTGGGACTCGATTCCGCTCACTGGCCTCCGCACTGGGACTCAATTCCCCTCACTGACCTCTGCACTGGGACTCGATTCCCCTCACTGACCTCTGCACTGGGACTCGATTCCCCTCAATGGCCTCTGCACTGGGACTCGATTCCCCTCACTGGCCTCTGCACCAGGACTTGTTTCCCCTCACTGGCCTCCGCACTGGGACCCAATTCCCCTCACTGGCCTCTGCACTGGGACTCGATTCTCCTCAATGGCCTTCACACTGGGACTCGATTCCCCTCACTGGCCTCTGCACTGGGACTCGATTCCCCTCAATGGCCTTCACACTGGGACTCGATTCCCCTAACTGACCTCCGCAGTGGGACTCAATTCCCCTCACTGGCCTCCGCACTGGGACTCGATTCCCAACACTGACCTCCGCACTGGGACTCGATTCCCCTCACTGGCCTCCGCACTGGGACTCGGTTCCCCTCACTGGCCTCTGCACTGGGACTCGATTCCCCTCACTGGCCTCTGCACTGGTACTCGATTCCCCTCACTGGCCTCCCCACTGGGACTCGATTCCCCTCACTGGCTTCTGCACTGGGACTCGATTCCCCTCACTGGCCTCTGCACTGGGTCTCGAATCCCCTCACTGGCCTCCCCACTGGGACTCGATTCCCCTCACTGGCTTCTGCACTGGGACTCGATTCCCCTCACTGGCCTCCGCACTGGGACCCGATTCCCTTCACTGGCCTCCGCACTGGGACTCGATTCCCCTCACTGGCCTCCGCACTGGGACTCGATTGCCCTCACTGGCCTCTGCACTGGGACTCAATTCCCCTCACTGACCTCTGCACTGGGACTCAATTCCCCTCAATGGCCTCCGCACTGGGACCCGATTCCCTTCACTCGCCTCCGCACTGGGACTTGATTCCCCTCACTGGCCTCTGCACTGGAACTTGATTCCCCTCACTGGCCTCTGCACTGGGACTCAATTCCCCTCAATGGCCTTCACACTGGGACTCGATTCCCCTCACTGGCCTCCACACTGGGACTTGATTCCCCACACTGACGTCCACACTGGATCTTGATTCCCCTCACTGGCCCCTGCACCAGGACTCGATTCCCCTCACTGGCCTCTGCACTGGGACTCGATTCCCCTCACTGGCCTCTGCACTGGGACTCGATTCCCCTCACTGGCCTCTGCACTGGGACTCGATTCCCTCACTGGCCTCTGCACTGGGACTCGATTCCCCTCACTGACCTCTGCACTGGGACTCGATTCCCCTCACTGGCCTCCGCACTCGGACACAATTCCCCTCACTGGCCTCCGTACTGGGACTCGATTGCCCTCACTGGCCTCTGCACTGGGACTCAATTCCCCTCACTGGCCTCTGCACTGGGACTCAATTCCCCTCAATGGCCTTCACACTGGGACTCGATTCCCCTCACTGGCCTCCACACTGGGACTTGATTCCCCACACTGACGTCCACACTGGAACTTGATTCCCCTCACTGGCCTCTGCACCAGGATTCGATTCCCCTCACTGGCCTCTGCACTGGAACTTGATTCCCCTCACTGGCTTCTGCACTGGGACTCGATTCCCCTCACTGGCCTCCGCACTGGGACTTGATTCCCCACACTGACCTCTGCACTTGGACTCGATTCCGCTCACTGGCCTCCGCACTGGGACTCAATTCCCCTCACTGACCTCTGCACTGGGACTCGATTCCCCTCAATGGCCTCCGCACTGGGACTCAATTCCCCTCACTGGTCTCCGCACTGGGACTCGATTCCCCTCACTGGCCTCTGCACCAGGACTTGTTTCCCCTCACTGGCCTCCGCACTGGGACCCAATTCCCCTCACTGGCCTCTGCACTGGGACTCGATTCTCCTCAATGGCCTTCACACTGGGACTCGATTCCCCTCACTGACCTCCGCACTGGGACTCGATTCCCCTCACTGGCTTCTGCACTGTAACTCGATTCCCCTCACTGGCTTCTGCACTGGAACTCGATTCCCCTCACTGGCCTCTGCTCTGGAACTTGGTTCTCCTCACTGGCCTCCGCACTGGGACTCGATTCCCCACACTGACCTCCGCACTGGGACTCGATTCCCCTCACTGGCCTCCGCACTGGGACTCGATTCCCCTCACTGGCCTCTGCACTGGGACTCGATTCCCCTCCCTGGCCTCTGCACTGGTACTCGATTCCCCTCACTGGCCTCTGCACTGGTACTCGATTCCCCTCACTGGCCTCCCCACTGGGACTCGATTCCCCTCACTGGCTTCTGCACTGGGACTCGATTCCCCTCACTGGCCTCCGCACTGGGACCCGATTCCCTTCACTGGCTTCTGCACTGGGACTCGATTCCCCTCACTGGCCTCTGCACTGGTACTCGATTCCCCTCACTGGCGTCTGCACTGGGACTCGATTCCCCTCACTTGCCTCCGCACTGGGACCCGATTCCCTTCACTGGCCTCCGAACTGGGACTCGATTCCCCTCACTGGCCTCCGCACTGGGACTCGATTCCCCTCACTGGCCTCTGCACTGGGACTCGATTCCCCTCACTGGCCTCTGCACAGGGACTCGATTCCCCTCACTGGCCTCCCCACTGGGACTCGATTCCCCTCACTGGCTTCTGCACTGGGACTCGATTCCCCTCACTGGCCTCTGCACTGGTACTCGATTCCCCTCACTGGCCTCCCCACTGGGACTCGATTGCCCTCACTGGCTTCTGCACTGGGACTCGATTCCCCTCACTGGCCTCCGCACTGGGACCCGATTCCCTTCACTGGCCTCCGCAATGGGACTCGATTCCCCTCACTGGCCTCCGCACTGGGACTCGATTTCCCTCACTGGCCTCTGCACTGGGACTCGATTCCCCTCACTGGCCTCTGCACAGGGACTGGATTCCCCTCACTGACCTCTGCACTGGGACTTGATTCCCCTCACTGGCCTCTGCACTGGGACTCGATTCCCTCACTGGCCTCCCCACTGGGACTCGATTCCCCTCACTGGCTTCTGCACTGGGACTCGATTCCCCTCACTGGCCTCCGCACTGGGACCCGATTCCCTTCACTGGCCTCCGAACTGGGACTCGATTCCCCTCACTGGCCTCTGCACTGGGACTCGATTCCCCTCACTGGCCTCCGCACTGGGACTCAATTCCCCTCACTGGCTCTGCACTGGGACTCGATTCCCCTCAATGGCCTTCACACTGGGACTCGATTCCCCTCACTGGCCTCCACACTGGGACTTGATTCCCCACACTGACGTCCACACTGGAACTTGATTCCCCTCACTGGCCTCTGCACCAGGATTCGATTCCCCTCACTGGCCTCTGCACTGGAACTTGATTCCCCTCACTGGCTTCTGCACTGGGACTCGATTCCCCTCACTGGCCTCTGCACTGGGACTCAATTCCCCTCAATGGCCTTCACACTGGGACTCGATTCCCCTCACTGGCCTCCACACTGGGACTCGATTCCCCTCACTGGCTTCTGCACTGTAACTCGATTCCCCTCACTGGCTTCTGCACTGGAACTCGATTCCCCTCACTGGCCTCTGCTCTGGAACTTGGTTCTCCTCACTGGCCTCCGCACTGGGACTCGATTCCCCACACTGACCTCCGCACTGGGACTCGATTCCCCTCACTGGCCTCCGCACTGGGACTCGATTCCCCTCACTGGCCTCTGCACTGGGACTCGATTCCCCTCCCTGGCCTCTGCACTGGTACTCGATTCCCCTCACTGGCCTCTGCACTGGTACTCGATTCCCCTCACTGGCCTCCCCACTGGGACTCGATTCCCCTCACTGGCTTCTGCACTGGGACTCGATTCCCCTCACTGGCCTCCGCACTGGGACCCGATTCCCTTCACTGGCTTCTGCACTGGGACTCGATTCCCCTCACTGGCCTCTGCACTGGTACTCGATTCCCCTCACTGGCTTCTGCACTGGGACTCGATTCCCCTCACTGGCCTCCGCACTGGGACCCGATTCCCTTCACTGGCCTCCGAACTGGGACTCGATTCCCCTCACTGGCCTCCGCACTGGGACTCGATTCCCCTCACTGGCCTCTGCACTGGGACTCGATTCCCCTCACTGGCCTCTGCACAGGGACTCGATTCCCCTCACTGGCCTCCCCACTGGGACTCGATTCCCCTCACTGGCTTCTGCACTGGGACTCGATTCCCCTCACTGGCCTCTGCACTGGTACTCGATTCCCCTCACTGGCCTCCCCACTGGGACTCGATTGCCCTCACTGGCTTCTGCACTGGGACTCGATTCCCCTCACTGGCCTCCGCACTGGGACCCGATTCCCTTCACTGGCCTCCGCAATGGGACTCGATTCCCCTCACTGGCCTCCGCACTGGGACTCGATTTCCCTCACTGGCCTCTGCACTGGGACTCGATTCCCCTCACTGGCCTCTGCACAGGGACTGGATTCCCCTCACTGACCTCTGCACTGGGACTCGATTCCCCTCACTGGCCTCTGCACTGGGACTCGATTCCCTCACTGGCCTCTGCACTGGGACTCGATTCCCCTCACTGACCTCTGCACTGGGACTCGATTCCCCTCACTGGCCTCCGCACTCGGACACAATTCCCCTCACTGGCCTCCGTACTGGGACTCGATTCCCCTCACTGGCCTCTGCACTGGGACTCGATTCCCCTCACTGGCCTCCCCACTGGGACTCGATTCCCCTCACTGGCTTCTGCACTGGGACTCGATTCCCCTCACTGGCCTCCGCACTGGGACCCGATTCCCTTCACTGGCCTCCGAACTGGGACTCGATTCCCCTCACTGGCCTCCGCACTGGGACTCGATTCCCCTCACTGGCCTCTGCACTGGGACTCGATTCCCCTCACTGGCCTCTGCACAGGGACTCGATTCCCCTCACTGGCCTCCCCACTGGGACTCGATTCCCCTCACTGGCTTCTGCACTGGGACTCGATTCCCCTCACTGGCCTCTGCACTGGTACTCGATTCCCCTCACTGGCCTCCCCACTGGGACTCGATTCCCCTCACTGGCTTCTGCACTGGGACTCGATTCCCCTCACTGGCCTCCGCACTGGGACCCGATTCCCTTCACTGGCCTCCGAACTGGGACTCGATTCCCCTCACTGGCCTCCGCACTGGGACTCGATTCCCCTCACTGGCCTCTGCACAGGGACTCGATTCCCCTCACTGGCCTCTGCACTGGGACTCGATTCCCCTCACTGGCCTCTGCACTGGGACTCGATTCCCTCACTGGCCTCCGCACTGGGACCCGATTCCCTTCACTGGCCTCCGCACTGGGACTCGATTCCCCTCACTGGCCTCCGCACTGGGACTCGATTGCCCTCACTGGCCTCTGCACTGGGACTCAATTCCCCTCACTGACCTCTGCACTGGGACTCAATTCCCCTCAATGGCCTCCGCACTGGGACCCGATTCCCTTCACTCGCCTCCGCACTGGGACTTGATTCCCCTCACTGGCCTCTGCACTGGAACTTGATTCCCCTCACTGGCCTCTGCACTGGGACTCAATTCCCCTCAATGGCCTTCACACTGGGACTCGATTCCCCTCACTGGCCTCCACACTGGGACTTGATTCCCCACACTGACGTCCACACTGGATCTTGATTCCCCTCACTGGCCCCTGCACCAGGACTCGATTCCCCTCACTGGCCTCTGCACTGGGACTCGATTCCCCTCACTGGCCTCTGCACTGGGACTCGATTCCCCTCACTGGCCTCTGCACTGGGACTCGATTCCCTCACTGGCCTCTGCACTGGGACTCGATTCCCCTCACTGACCTCTGCACTGGGACTCGATTCCCCTCACTGGCCTCCGCACTCGGACACAATTCCCCTCACTGGCCTCCGTACTGGGACTCGATTGCCCTCACTGGCCTCTGCACTGGGACTCAATTCCCCTCACTGGCCTCTGCACTGGGACTCAATTCCCCTCAATGGCCTTCACACTGGGACTCGATTCCCCTCACTGGCCTCCACACTGGGACTTGATTCCCCACACTGACGTCCACACTGGAACTTGATTCCCCTCACTGGCCTCTGCACCAGGATTCGATTCCCCTCACTGGCCTCTGCACTGGAACTTGATTCCCCTCACTGGCTTCTGCACTGGGACTCGATTCCCCTCACTGGCCTCCGCACTGGGACTTGATTCCCCACACTGACCTCTGCACTTGGACTCGATTCCGCTCACTGGCCTCCGCACTGGGACTCAATTCCCCTCACTGACCTCTGCACTGGGACTCGATTCCCCTCAATGGCCTCCGCACTGGGACTCAATTCCCCTCACTGGTCTCCGCACTGGGACTCGATTCCCCTCACTGGCCTCTGCACCAGGACTTGTTTCCCCTCACTGGCCTCCGCACTGGGACCCAATTCCCCTCACTGGCCTCTGCACTGGGACTCGATTCTCCTCAATGGCCTTCACACTGGGACTCGATTCCCCTCACTGACCTCCGCACTGGGACTCGATTCCCCTCACTGGCTTCTGCACTGTAACTCGATTCCCCTCACTGGCTTCTGCACTGGAACTCGATTCCCCTCACTGGCCTCTGCTCTGGAACTTGGTTCTCCTCACTGGCCTCCGCACTGGGACTCGATTCCCCACACTGACCTCCGCACTGGGACTCGATTCCCCTCACTGGCCTCCGCACTGGGACTCGATTCCCCTCACTGGCCTCTGCACTGGGACTCGATTCCCCTCCCTGGCCTCTGCACTGGTACTCGATTCCCCTCACTGGCCTCTGCACTGGTACTCGATTCCCCTCACTGGCCTCCCCACTGGGACTCGATTCCCCTCACTGGCTTCTGCACTGGGACTCGATTCCCCTCACTGGCCTCCGCACTGGGACCCGATTCCCTTCACTGGCTTCTGCACTGGGACTCGATTCCCCTCACTGGCCTCTGCACTGGTACTCGATTCCCCTCACTGGCTTCTGCACTGGGACTCGATTCCCCTCACTTGCCTCCGCACTGGGACCCGATTCCCTTCACTGGCCTCCGAACTGGGACTCGATTCCCCTCACTGGCCTCCGCACTGGGACTCGATTCCCCTCACTGGCCTCTGCACTGGGACTCGATTCCCCTCACTGGCCTCTGCACAGGGACTCGATTCCCCTCACTGGCCTCCCCACTGGGACTCGATTCCCCTCACTGGCTTCTGCACTGGGACTCGATTCCCCTCACTGGCCTCTGCACTGGTACTCGATTCCCCTCACTGGCCTCCCCACTGGGACTCGATTGCCCTCACTGGCTTCTGCACTGGGACTCGATTCCCCTCACTGGCCTCCGCACTGGGACCCGATTCCCTTCACTGGCCTCCGCAATGGGACTCGATTCCCCTCACTGGCCTCCGCACTGGGACTCGATTTCCCTCACTGGCCTCTGCACTGGGACTCGATTCCCCTCACTGGCCTCTGCACAGGGACTGGATTCCCCTCACTGACCTCTGCACTGGGACTTGATTCCCCTCACTGGCCTCTGCACTGGGACTCGATTCCCTCACTGGCCTCCCCACTGGGACTCGATTCCCCTCACTGGCTTCTGCACTGGGACTCGATTCCCCTCACTGGCCTCCGCACTGGGACCCGATTCCCTTCACTGGCCTCCGAACTGGGACTCGATTCCCCTCACTGGCCTCTGCACTGGGACTCGATTCCCCTCACTGGCCTCCGCACTGGGACTCAATTCCCCTCACTGGCTCTGCACTGGGACTCGATTCCCCTCAATGGCCTTCACACTGGGACTCGATTCCCCTCACTGGCCTCCACACTGGGACTTGATTCCCCACACTGACGTCCACACTGGAACTTGATTCCCCTCACTGGCCTCTGCACCAGGATTCGATTCCCCTCACTGGCCTCTGCACTGGAACTTGATTCCCCTCACTGGCTTCTGCACTGGGACTCGATTCCCCTCACTGGCCTCTGCACTGGGACTCAATTCCCCTCAATGGCCTTCACACTGGGACTCGATTCCCCTCACTGGCCTCCACACTGGGACTCGATTCCCCTCACTGGCTTCTGCACTGTAACTCGATTCCCCTCACTGGCTTCTGCACTGGAACTCGATTCCCCTCACTGGCCTCTGCTCTGGAACTTGGTTCTCCTCACTGGCCTCCGCACTGGGACTCGATTCCCCACACTGACCTCCGCACTGGGACTCGATTCCCCTCACTGGCCTCCGCACTGGGACTCGATTCCCCTCACTGGCCTCTGCACTGGGACTCGATTCCCCTCCCTGGCCTCTGCACTGGTACTCGATTCCCCTCACTGGCCTCTGCACTGGTACTCGATTCCCCTCACTGGCCTCCCCACTGGGACTCGATTCCCCTCACTGGCTTCTGCACTGGGACTCGATTCCCCTCACTGGCCTCCGCACTGGGACCCGATTCCCTTCACTGGCTTCTGCACTGGGACTCGATTCCCCTCACTGGCCTCTGCACTGGTACTCGATTCCCCTCACTGGCTTCTGCACTGGGACTCGATTCCCCTCACTGGCCTCCGCACTGGGACCCGATTCCCTTCACTGGCCTCCGAACTGGGACTCGATTCCCCTCACTGGCCTCCGCACTGGGACTCGATTCCCCTCACTGGCCTCTGCACTGGGACTCGATTCCCCTCACTGGCCTCTGCACAGGGACTCGATTCCCCTCACTGGCCTCCCCACTGGGACTCGATTCCCCTCACTGGCTTCTGCACTGGGACTCGATTCCCCTCACTGGCCTCTGCACTGGTACTCGATTCCCCTCACTGGCCTCCCCACTGGGACTCGATTGCCCTCACTGGCTTCTGCACTGGGACTCGATTCCCCTCACTGGCCTCCGCACTGGGACCCGATTCCCTTCACTGGCCTCCGCAATGGGACTCGATTCCCCTCACTGGCCTCCGCACTGGGACTCGATTTCCCTCACTGGCCTCTGCACTGGGACTCGATTCCCCTCACTGGCCTCTGCACAGGGACTGGATTCCCCTCACTGACCTCTGCACTGGGACTCGATTCCCCTCACTGGCCTCTGCACTGGGACTCGATTCCCTCACTGGCCTCTGCACTGGGACTCGATTCCCCTCACTGACCTCTGCACTGGGACTCGATTCCCCTCACTGGCCTCCGCACTCGGACACAATTCCCCTCACTGGCCTCCGTACTGGGACTCGATTCCCCTCACTGGCCTCTGCACTGGGACTCGATTCCCCTCACTGGCCTCCCCACTGGGACTCGATTCCCCTCACTGGCTTCTGCACTGGGACTCGATTCCCCTCACTGGCCTCCGCACTGGGACCCGATTCCCTTCACTGGCCTCCGAACTGGGACTCGATTCCCCTCACTGGCCTCCGCACTGGGACTCGATTCCCCTCACTGGCCTCTGCACTGGGACTCGATTCCCCTCACTGGCCTCTGCACAGGGACTCGATTCCCCTCACTGGCCTCCCCACTGGGACTCGATTCCCCTCACTGGCTTCTGCACTGGGACTCGATTCCCCTCACTGGCCTCTGCACTGGTACTCGATTCCCCTCACTGGCCTCCCCACTGGGACTCGATTCCCCTCACTGGCTTCTGCACTGGGACTCGATTCCCCTCACTGGCCTCCGCACTGGGACCCGATTCCCTTCACTGGCCTCCGAACTGGGACTCGATTCCCCTCACTGGCCTCCGCACTGGGACTCGATTCCCCTCACTGGCCTCTGCACAGGGACTCGATTCCCCTCACTGGCCTCTGCACTGGGACTCGATTCCCCTCACTGGCCTCTGCACTGGGACTCGATTCCCTCACTGGCCTCTGCACTGGGACTCGATTCCCCTCACTGACCTCTGCACTGGGACTCGATTCCCCTCACTGGCCTCCGCACTCGGACACAATTCCCCTCACTGGCCTCTGTACTGGGACTCGATTCCCCTCACTGGCCTCTGCACTGGGACTCGATTCCCCTCACTGGCCTCCGCACTGGGACTCAATTCCCCTCACTGGCTCTGCACTGGGACTCGATTCCCCTCACTGGCCACCGCACTGGGACTCGATTCCCCAAACTGACCTCCGCACTGGGACTCGATTCCGCTCACTGGCCTCCGCACTGGGACTCGATTCCCCTCACTGACCTCTGCACTGTGACTCGATTCCCCTCACTGGCCTCCGCACTGGGACTCGATTCCCCTCACTGGCCTCCGTACTGGGACTCGATTCCCCTCACTGACCTCCGCACTGGGACTCGATTCCCCTCACTGGCCTCCGCACTTGGACTCGATTCCCCTCACTGGCCTCCGCACTGGGACTCGATTCCCCTCACTGGCCTCTGCACTGGGACTCGATTCCCCTCACTGACCTCCGCACTGGGACTCGATTCCCCACACTGACCTCCGCACTTGGACTCGATTCCACTCACTGGCCTCCGCACTGGGACTCGATTCCCCTCACTAGCCTCCGCACTGGGACTCAATTCCCCTCACTGGCCTCCGCACTGGGACTCGATTCCGCTCACTGGCCTCCGCACTGGGACCCGATTCCCTTCACTCGCCTCCGCACTGGGACTTGATTCCCCTCACTGGCCTCTGCAATGGAACTTGATTCCCCTCACTGGCCTCTGCACTGGGACTCAATTCCCCTCAATGGCCTTCACACTGGGACTCGATTCCCCTCACTGGCCTCCACACTGGGACTTGATTCCCCACACTGACGTCCACACTGGAACTTGATTCCCCTCACTGGCCTCTGTACCAGGACTCGATTCCCCTCACTGGCCTCTGCACTGGGACTCGATTCCCCTCACTGGCCTCTGCACTGGGACTCGATTCCCCTCACTGGCCTCTGCACTGGGACTCGATTCCCTCACTGGCCTCTCCACTGGGACTCGATTCCCCTCACTGACCTCTGCACTGGGACTCGATTCCCCTCACTGGCCTCCGCACTCGGACACAATTCCCCTCACTGGCCTCCGTACTGGGACTCGATTGCCCTCACTGGCCTCTGCACTGGGACTCAATTCCCCTCACTGGCCTCTGCACTGGGACTCAATTCCCCTCAATGGCCTTCACACTGGGACTCGATTCCCCTCACTGGCCTCCACACTGGGACTTGATTCCCCACACTGACGTCCACACTGGAACTTGATTCCCCTCACTGGCCTCTGCACCAGGATTCGATTCCCCTCACTGGCCTCTGCACTGGAACTTGATTCCCCTCACTGGCTTCTGCACTGGGACTCGATTCCCCTCACTGGCCTCCGCACTGGGACTTGATTCCCCACACTGACCTCTGCACTTGGACTCGATTCCGCTCACTGGCCTCCGCACTGGGACTCAATTCCCCTCACTGACCTCTGCACTGGGACTCGATTCCCCTCACTGACCTCTGCACTGGGACTCGATTCCCCTCAATGGCCTCTGCACTGGGACTCGATTCCCCTCACTGGCCTCTGCACCAGGACTTGTTTCCCCTCACTGGCCTCCGCACTGGGACTCGATTCCCCTCAATGGCCTTCACACTGGGACTCGATTCCCCTAACTGACCTCCGCAGTGGGACTCAATTCCCCTCACTGGCCTCCGCACTGGGACTCGATTCCCAACACTGACCTCCGCACTGGGACTCGATTCCCCTCACTGGCCTCCGCACTGGGACTCGATTCCCCTCACTGGCCTCTGCACTGGGACTCGATTCCCCTCACTGGCCTCTGCACTGGTACTCGATTCCCCTCACTGGCCTCCCCACTGGGACTCGATTCCCCTCACTGGCTTCTGCACTGGGACTCGATTCCCCTCACTGGCCTCTGCACTGGGTCTCGAATCCCCTCACTGGCCTCCCCACTGGGACTCGATTCCCCTCACTGGCTTCTGCACTGGGACTCGATTCCCCTCACTGGCCTCCGCACTGGGACCCGATTCCATTCACTGGCCTCCGCACTGGGACTCGATTCCCCTCACTGGCCTCCGCACTGGGACTCGATTGCCCTCACTGGCCTCTGCACTGGGACTCAATTCCCCTCACTGACCTCTGCACTGGGACTCAATTCCCCTCAATGGCCTCCGCACTGGGACCCGATTCCCTTCACTCGCCTCCGCACTGGGACTTGATTCCCCTCACTGGCCTCTGCACTGGAACTTGATTCCCCTCACTGGCCTCTGCACTGGGACTCAATTCCCCTCAATGGCCTTCACACTGGGACTCGATTCCCCTCACTGGCCTCCACACTGGGACTTGATTCCCCACACTGACGTCCACACTGGATCTTGATTCCCCTCACTGGCCCCTGCACCAGGACTCGATTCCCCTCACTGGCCTCTGCACTGGGACTCGATTCCCCTCACTGGCCTCTGCTCTGGGACTCGATTCCCCTCACTGGCCTCTGCACTGGGACTCGATTCCCTCACTGGCCTCTGCACTGGGACTCGATTCCCCTCACTGACCTCTGCACTGGGACTCGATTCCCCTCACTGGCCTCCGCACTCGGACACAATTCCCCTCACTGGCCTCCGTACTGGGACTCGATTGCCCTCACTGGCCTCTGCACTGGGACTCAATTCCCCTCACTGGCCTCTGCACTGGGACTCAATTCCCCTCAATGGCCTTCACACTGGGACTCGATTCCCCTCACTGGCCTCCACACTGGGACTTGATTCCCCACACTGACGTCCACACTGGAACTTGATTCCCCTCACTGGCCTCTGCACCAGGATTCGATTCCCCTCACTGGCCTCTGCACTGGAACTTGATTCCCCTCACTGGCTTCTGCACTGGGACTCGATTCCCCTCACTGGCCTCCGCACTGGGACTTGATTCCCCACACTGACCTCTGCACTTGGACTCGATTCCGCTCACTGGCCTCCGCACTGGGACTCAATTCCCCTCACTGACCTCTGCACTGGGACTCGATTCCCCTCAATGGCCTCCGCACTGGGACTCAATTCCCCTCACTGGTCTCCGCACTGGGACTCGATTCCCCTCACTGGCCTCTGCACCAGGACTTGTTTCCCCTCACTGGCCTCCGCACTGGGACCCAATTCCCCTCACTGGCCTCTGCACTGGGACTCGATTCTCCTCAATGGCCTTCACACTGGGACTCGATTCCCCTCACTGACCTCCGCACTGGGACTCGATTCCCCTCACTGGCTTCTGCACTGTAACTCGATTCCCCTCACAGGCTTCTGCACTGGAACTCGATTCCCCTCACTGGCCTCTGCTCTGGAACTTGGTTCTCCTCACTGGCCTCCGCACTGGGACTCGATTCCCCACACTGACCTCCGCACTGGGACTCGATTCCCCTCACTGGCCTCCGCACTGGGACTCGATTCCCCTCACTGGCCTCTGCACTGGGACTCGATTCCCCTCCCTGGCCTCTGCACTGGTACTCGATTCCCCTCACTGGCCTCTGCACTGGTACTCGATTCCCCTCACTGGCCTCCCCACTGGGACTCGATTCCCCTCACTGGCTTCTGCACTGGGACTCGATTCCCCTCACTGGCCTCCGCACTGGGACCCGATTCCCTTCACTGGCTTCTGCACTGGGACTCGATTCCCCTCACTGGCCTCTGCACTGGTACTCGATTCCCCTCACTGGCTTCTGCACTGGGACTCGATTCCCCTCACTGGCCTCCGCACTGGGACCCGATTCCCTTCACTGGCCTCCGAACTGGGACTCGATTCCCCTCACTGGCCTCTGCACAGGGACTCGATTCCCCTCACTGGCCTCCCCACTGGGACTCGATTCCCCTCACTGGCTTCTGCACTGGGACTCGATTCCCCTCACTGGCCTCTGCACTGGTACTCGATTCCCCTCACTGGCCTCCCCACTGGGACTCGATTGCCCTCACTGGCTTCTGCACTGGGACTCAATTCCCCTCACTGGCCTCCGCACTGGGACCCGATTCCCTTCACTGGCCTCCGCAATGGGACTCGATTCCCCTCACTGGCCTCCGCACTGGGACTCGATTTCCCTCACTGGCCTCTGCACTGGGACTCGATTCCCCTCACTGGCCTCTGCACAGGGACTGGATTCCCCTCACTGACCTCTGCACTGGGACTCGATTCCCCTCACTGGCCTCTGCACTGGGACTCGATTCCCTCACTGGCCTCCCCACTGGGACTCGATTCCCCTCACTGGCTTCTGCACTGGGACTCGATTCCCCTCACTGGCCACCGCACTGGGACCCGATTCCCTTCACTGGCCTCCGCACTGGGACTCGATTCCGCTCACTGGCCTCCGCACTGGGACTCGATTCCCCTCACTGGCCTCTGCACTGTGACTCGATTCCCCTCACTGGCCTCCGCACTGGGACTCGATTCTCCTCACTGACCTCCGCACTGGGACTCGATTCCCCTCACTGACCTCCGCACTGGGACTCGATTCCCCTCACTGGCCTCCGCACTTGGACTCGATTCCCCTCACTGGCCTCCGCACTGGGACTCGATTCCCCTCACTGGCCTCTGCACTGGGACTCGATTCCCCTCACTGACCTCCGCACTGGGACTCGATTCCCCACACTGACCTCCGCACTTGGACTCGATTCCCTTCACTCGCCTCCGCACTGGGACTTGATTCCCCTTACTGGCCTCTGCACTGGAACTTGATTCCCCTCACTGGCCTCTGCACTGGGACTCAATTCCCCTCAATGGCCTTCACACTGGGACTCGATTCCCCTCACTGGCCTCCACACTGGGATTGATTCCCCACACTGACGTCCACACTGGATCTTGATTCCCCTCACTGGCCCCTGCACCAGGACTCGATTCCCCTCACTGGCCTCTGCACTGGGACTCGATTCCCCTCACTGGCCTCTGCACTGGGACTCGATTCCCTCACTGGCCTCTGCACTGGGACTCGATTCCCCTCACTGACCTCTGCACTGGGACTCGATTCCCCTCACTGGCCTCCGCACTCGGACACAATTCCCCTCACTGGCCTCCGTACTGGGACTCGATTGCCCTCACTGGCCTCTGCACTGGGACTCAATTCCCCTCACTGGCCTCTGCACTGGGACTCAATTCCCCTCAATGGCCTTCACACTGGGACTCGATTCCCCTCACTGGCCTCCACACTGGGACTTGATTCCCCACACTGACGTCCACACTGGAACTTGATTCCCCTCACTGGCCTCTGCACCAGGATTCGATTCCCCTCACTGGCCTCTGCACTGGAACTTGATTCCCCTCACTGACCTCCGCACTGGGACTCGATTCCCCTCACTGGCCTCCGCACTTGGACTCGATTCCCCTCACTGGCCTCCGCACTGGGACTCGATTCCCCTCACTGGCCTCTGCACTGGGACTCGATTCCCCTCACTGACCTCCGCACTGGGACTCGATTCCCCACACTGACCTCCGCACTTGGACTCGATTCCCTTCACTCGCCTCCGCACTGGGACTTGATTCCCCTCACTGGCCTCTGCACTGGAACTTGATTCCCCTCACTGGCCTCTGCACTGGGACTCAATTCCCCTCAATGGCCTTCACACTGGGACTCGATTCCCCTCACTGGCCTCCACACTGGGACTTGATTCCCCACACTGACGTCCACACTGGATCTTGATTCCCCTCACTGGCCCCTGCACCAGGACTCGATTCCCCTCACTGGCCTCTGCACTGGGACTCGATTCCCCTCACTGGCCTCTGCACTGGGACTCGATTCCCCTCACTGGCTTCTGCACTGGAACTCGATTCCCCTCACTGGCCTCTGCTCTGGAACTTGGTTCTCCTCACTGGCCTCCGCACTGGGACTCGATTCCCCACACTGACCTCCGCACTGGGACTCGATTCCCCTCACTGGCCTCCGCACTGGGACTCGATTCCCCTCACTGGCCTCTGCACTGGGACTCGATTCCCCTCCCTGGCCTCTGCACTGGTACTCGATTCCCCTCACTGGCCTCCCCACTGGGACTCGATTCCCCTCACTGGCTTCTGCACTGGGACTCGATTCCCCTCACTGGCCTCCGCACTGGGACCCGATTCCCTTCACTGGCTTCTGCACTGGGACTCGATTCCCCTCACTGGCCTCTGCACTGGTACTCGATTCCCCTCACTGGCTTCTGCACTGGGACTCGATTCCCCTCACTGGCCTCCGCACTGGGACCCGATTCCCTTCACTGGCCTCCGAACTGGGACTCGATTCCCCTCACTGGCCTCCGCACTGGGACTCGATTCCCCTCACTGGCCTCTGCACTGGGACTCGATTCCCCTCACTGGCCTCTGCACAGGGACTCGATTCCCCTCACTGGCCTCCCCACTGGGACTCGATTCCCCTCACTGGCTTCTGCACTGGGACTCGATTCCCCTCACTGGCCTCTGCACTGGTACTCGATTCCCCTCACTGGCCTCCCCACTGGGACTCGATTGCCCTCACTGGCTTCTGCACTGGGACTCAATTCCCCTCACTGGCCTCCGCACTGGGACCCGATTCCCTTCACTGGCCTCCGTACTGGGACTCGATTGCCCTCACTGGCCTCTGCACTGGGACTCAATTCCCCTCACTGGCCTCTGCACTGGGACTCAATTCCCCTCAATGGCCTTCACACTGGGACTCGATTCCCCTCACTGGCCTCCACACTGGGACTTGATTCCCCACACTGACGTCCACACTGGAACTTGATTCCCCTCACTGGCCTCTGCACCAGGATTCGATTCCCCTCACTGGCCTCTGCACTGGAACTTGATTCCCCTCACTGACCTCCGCACTGGGACTCGATTCCCCTCACTGGCCTCCGCACTTGGACTCGATTCCCCTCACTGGCCTCCGCACTGGGACTCGATTCCCCTCACTGGCCTCTGCACTGGGACTCGATTCCCCTCACTGACCTCCGCACTGGGACTCGATTCCCCACACTGACCTCCGCACTTGGACTCGATTCCCTTCACTCGCCTCCGCACTGGGACTTGATTCCCCTCACTGGCCTCTGCACTGGAACTTGATTCCCCTCACTGGCCTCTGCACTGGGACTCAATTCCCCTCAATGGCCTTCACACTGGGACTCGATTCCCCTCACTGGCCTCCACACTGGGACTTGATTCCCCACACTGACGTCCACACTGGATCTTGATTCCCCTCACTGGCCCCTGCACCAGGACTCGATTCCCCTCACTGGCCTCTGCACTGGGACTCGATTCCCCTCACTGGCCTCTGCACTGGGACTCGATTCCCCTCACTGGCCTCTGCACTGGGACTCGATTCCCTCACTGGCCTCTGCACTGGGACTCGATTCCCCTCACTGACCTCTGCACTGGGACTCGATTCCCCTCACTGGCCTCCGCACTCGGACACAATTCCCCTCACTGGCCTCCGTACTGGGACTCGATTGCCCTCACTGGCCTCTGCACTGGGACTCAATTCCCCTCACTGGCCTCTGCACTGGGACTCAATTCCCCTCAATGGCCTTCACACTGGGACTCGATTCCCCTCACTGGCCTCCACACTGGGACTTGATTCCCCACACTGACGTCCACACTGGAACTTGATTCCCCTCACTGGCCTCTGCACCAGGATTCGATTCCCCTCACTGGCCTCTGCACTGGAACTTGATTCCCCTCACTGGCTTCTGCACTGGGACTCGATTCCCCTCACTGGCCTCCGCACTGGGACTTGATTCCCCACACTGACCTCTGCACTTGGACTCGATTCCGCTCACTGGCCTCCGCACTGGGACTCAATTCCCCTCACTGACCTCTGCACTGGGACTCGATTCCCCTCAATGGCCTCCGCACTGGGACTCAATTCCCCTCACTGGTCTCCGCACTGGGACTCGATTCCCCTCACTGGCCTCTGCACCAGGACTTGTTTCCCCTCACTGGCCTCCGCACTGGGACCCAATTCCCCTCACTGGCCTCTGCACTGGGACTCGATTCTCCTCAATGGCCTTCACACTGGGACTCAATTCCCCTCACTGGTCTCCGCACTGGGACTCGATTCCCCTCACTGGCTTCTGCACTGTAACTCGATTCCCCTCACTGGCTTCTGCACTGGAACTCGATTCCCCTCACTGGCCTCTGCTCTGGAACTTGGTTCTCCTCACTGGCCTCCGCACTGGGACTCGATTCCCCTCACTGGCCTCTGCACTGGGACTCGATTCCCCTCCCTGGCCTCTGCACTGGTACTCGATTCCCCTCACTGGCCTCCCCACTGGGACTCGATTCCCCTCACTGGCTTCTGCACTGGGACTCGATTCCCCTCACTGGCCTCCGCACTGGGACCCGATTCCCTTCACTGGCTTCTGCACTGGGACTCGATTCCCCTCACTGGCCTCTGCACTGGTACTCGATTCCCCTCACTGGCTTCTGCACTGGGACTCGATTCCCCTCACTGGCCTCCGCACTGGGACCCGATTCCCTTCACTGGCCTCCGAACTGGGACTCGATTCCCCTCACTGGCCTCCGCACTGGGACTCGATTCCCCTCACTGGCCTCTGCACTGGGACTCGATTCCCCTCACTGGCCTCTGCACAGGGACTCGATTCCCCTCACTGGCCTCCCCACTGGGACTCGATTCCCCTCACTGGCTTCTGCACTGGGACTCGATTCCCCTCACTGGCCTCTGCACTGGTACTCGATTCCCCTCACTGGCCTCCCCACTGGGACTCGATTGCCCTCACTGGCTTCTGCACTGGGACTCAATTCCCCTCACTGGCCTCCGCACTGGGACCCGATTCCCTTCACTGGCCTCCGCAATGGGACTCGATTCCCCTCACTGGCCTCCGCACTGGGACTCGATTTCCCTCACTGGCCTCTGCACTGGGACTCGATTCCCCTCACTGGCCTCTGCACAGGGACTGGATTCCCCTCACTGACCTCTGCACTGGGACTCGATTCCCCTCACTGGCCTCTGCACTGGGACTCGATTCCCTCACTGGCCTCTGCACTGGGACTCGATTCCCCTCACTGACCTCTGCACTGGGACTCGATTCCCCTCCCTGGCCTCTGCACTGGTACTCGATTCCCCTCACTGGCCTCCGCACTGGGACTCGATTCCCCTCACTGGCCTCTGCACTGGGACTCGATTCCCCTCCCTGGCCTCTGCACTGGTACTCGATTCCCCTCACTGGCCTCTGCACTGGTACTCGATTCCCCTCACTGGCCTCCCCACTGGGACTCGATTCCCCTCACTGGCTTCTGCACTGGGACTCGATTCCCCTCACTGGCCTCCGCACTGGGACCCGATTCCCTTCACTGGCTTCTGCACTGGGACTCGATTCCCCTCACTGGCCTCTGCACTGGTACTCGATTCCCCTCACTGGCCTCTGCACTGGGACTCGATTCCCCTCACTGACCTCCGCACTGGGACTCGATTCCCCACACTGACCTCCGCACTTGGACTCGATTCCCTTCACTCGCCTCCGCACTGGGACTTGATTCCCCTCACTGGCCTCTGCACTGGAACTTGATTCCCCTCACTGGCCTCTGCACTGGGACTCAATTCCCCTCAATGGCCTTCACACTGGGACTCGATTCCCCTCACTGGCCTCCACACTGGGACTTGATTCCCCACACTGACGTCCACACTGGATCTTGATTCCCCTCACTGGCCCCTGCACCAGGACTCGATTCCCCTCACTGGCCTCTGCACTGGGACTCGATTCCCCTCACTGGCCTCTGCACTGGGACTCGATTCCCCTCACTGGCCTCTGCACTGGGACTCGATTCCCTCACTGGCCTCTGCACTGGGACTCGATTCCCCTCACTGACCTCTGCACTGGGACTCGATTCCCCTCACTGGCCTCCGCACTCGGACACAATTCCCCTCACTGGCCTCCGTACTGGGACTCGATTGCCCTCACTGGCCTCTGCACTGGGACTCAATTCCCCTCACTGGCCTCTGCACTGGGACTCAATTCCCCTCAATGGCCTTCACACTGGGACTCGATTCCCCTCACTGGCCTCCACACTGGGACTTGATTCCCCACACTGACGTCCACACTGGAACTTGATTCCCCTCACTGGCCTCTGCACCAGGATTCGATTCCCCTCACTGGCCTCTGCACTGGAACTTGATTCCCCTCACTGGCTTCTGCACTGGGACTCGATTCCCCTCACTGGCCTCCGCACTGGGACTTGATTCCCCACACTGACCTCTGCACTTGGACTCGATTCCGCTCACTGGCCTCCGCACTGGGACTCAATTCCCCTCACTGACCTCTGCACTGGGACTCGATTCCCCTCAATGGCCTCCGCACTGGGACTCAATTCCCCTCACTGGTCTCCGCACTGGGACTCGATTCCCCTCACTGGCCTCTGCACCAGGACTTGTTTCCCCTCACTGGCCTCCGCACTGGGACCCAATTCCCCTCACTGGCCTCTGCACTGGGACTCGATTCCCCTCCCTGGCCTCTGCACTGGTACTCGATTCCCCTCACTGGCCTCTGCACTGGTACTCGATTCCCCTCACTGGCCTCCCCACTGGGACTCGATTCCCCTCACTGGCTTCTGCACTGGGACTCGATTCCCCTCACTGGCCTCCGCACTGGGACCCGATTCCCTTCACTGGCTTCTGCACTGGGACTCGATTCCCCTCACTGGCCTCTGCACTGGTACTCGATTCCCCTCACTGGCCTCTGCACTGGGACTCGATTCCCCTCACTGACCTCCGCACTGGGACTCGATTCCCCACACTGACCTCCGCACTTGGACTCGATTCCCTTCACTCGCCTCCGCACTGGGACTTGATTCCCCTCACTGGCCTCTGCACTGGAACTTGATTCCCCTCACTGGCCTCTGCACTGGGACTCAATTCCCCTCAATGGCCTTCACACTGGGACTCGATTCCCCTCACTGGCCTCCACACTGGGACTTGATTCCCCACACTGACGTCCACACTGGATCTTGATTCCCCTCACTGGCCCCTGCACCAGGACTCGATTCCCCTCACTGGCCTCTGCACTGGGACTCGATTCCCCTCACTGGCCTCTGCACTGGGACTCGATTCCCCTCACTGGCCTCTGCACTGGGACTCGATTCCCTCACTGGCCTCTGCACTGGGACTCGATTCCCCTCACTGACCTCTGCACTGGGACTCGATTCCCCTCACTGGCCTCCGCACTCGGACACAATTCCCCTCACTGGCCTCCGTACTGGGACTCGATTGCCCTCACTGGCCTCTGCACTGGGACTCAATTCCCCTCACTGGCCTCTGCACTGGGACTCAATTCCCCTCAATGGCCTTCACACTGGGACTCGATTCCCCTCACTGGCCTCCACACTGGGACTTGATTCCCCACACTGACGTCCACACTGGAACTTGATTCCCCTCACTGGCCTCTGCACCAGGATTCGATTCCCCTCACTGGCCTCTGCACTGGAACTTGATTCCCCTCACTGGCTTCTGCACTGGGACTCGATTCCCCTCACTGGCCTCCGCACTGGGACTTGATTCCCCACACTGACCTCTGCACTTGGACTCGATTCCGCTCACTGGCCTCCGCACTGGGACTCAATTCCCCTCACTGACCTCTGCACTGGGACTCGATTCCCCTCAATGGCCTCCGCACTGGGACTCAATTCCCCTCACTGGTCTCCGCACTGGGACTCGATTCCCCTCACTGGCCTCTGCACCAGGACTTGTTTCCCCTCACTGGCCTCCGCACTGGGACCCAATTCCCCTCACTGGCCTCTGCACTGGGACTCGATTCTCCTCAATGGCCTTCACACTGGGACTCAATTCCCCTCACTGGTCTCCGCACTGGGACTCGATTCCCCTCACTGGCTTCTGCACTGTAACTCGATTCCCCTCACTGGTTTCTGCACTGGAACTCGATTCCCCTCACTGGCCTCTGCTCTGGAACTTGGTTCTCCTCACTGGCCTCCGCACTGGGACTCGATTCCCCACACTGACCTCCGCACTGGGACTCGATTCCCCTCACTGGCCTCCGCACTGGGACTCGATTCCCCTCACTGGCCTCTGCACTGGGACTCGATTCCCCTCCCTGGCCTCTGCACTGGTACTCGATTCCCCTCACTGGCCTCCCCACTGGGACTCGATTCCCCTCACTGGCTTCTGCACTGGGACTCGATTCCCCTCACTGGCCTCCGCACTGGGACCCGATTCCCTTCACTGGCTTCTGCACTGGGACTCGATTCCCCTCACTGGCCTCTGCACTGGTACTCGATTCCCCTCACTGGCTTCTGCACTGGGACTCGATTCCCCTCACTGGCCTCCGCACTCGGACACAATTCCCCTCACTGGCCTCCGTACTGGGACTCGATTCCCCTCACTGGCCTCTGCACTGGGACTCGATTCCCCTCACTGGCCTCCCCACTGGGACTCGATTCCCCTCACTGGCTTCTGCACTGGGACTCGATTCCCCTCACTGGCCTCCGCACTGGGACCCGATTCCCTTCACTGGCCTCCGAACTGGGACTCGATTCCCCTCACTGGCCTCCGCACTGGGACTCGATTCCCCTCACTGGCCTCTGCACTGGGACTCGATTCCCCTCACTGGCCTCTGCACAGGGACTCGATTCCCCTCACTGGCCTCTCCACTGGGACTCGATTCCCCTCACTGGCTTCTGCACTGGGACTCGATTCCCCTCACTGGCCTCTGCTCTGGAACTTGGTTCTCCTCACTGGCCTCCGCACTGGGACTCGATTCCCCACACTGACCTCCGCACTGGGACTCGATTCCCCTCACTGGCCTCCGCACTGGGACTCGATTCCCCTCACTGGCCTCTGCACTGGGACTCGATTCCCCTCCCTGGCCTCTGCACTGGTACTCGATTCCCCTCACTGGCCTCCCCACTGGGACTCGATTCCCCTCACTGGCTTCTGCACTGGGACTCGATTCCCCTCACTGGCCTCCGCACTGGGACCCGATTCCCTTCACTGGCTTCTGCACTGGGACTCGATTCCCCTCACTGGCCTCTGCACTGGTACTCGATTCCCCTCACTGGCTTCTGCACTGGGACTCGATTCCCCTCACTGGCCTCCGCACTGGGACCCGATTCCCTTCACTGGCCTCCGAACTGGGACTCGATTCCCCTCACTGGCCTCCGCACTGGGATTCGATTCCCCTCACTGGCCTCTGCACTGGGACTCGATTCCCCTCACTGGCCTCTGCACAGGGACTCGATTCCCCTCACTGGCCTCCCCACTGGGACTCGATTCCCCTCACTGGCTTCTGCACTGGGACTCGATTCCCCTCACTGGCCTCTGCACTGGTACTCGATTCCCCTCACTGGCCTCCCCACTGGGACTCGATTGCCCTCACTGGCTTCTGCACTGGGACTCAATTCCCCTCACTGGCCTCCGCACTGGGACCCGATTCCCTTCACTGGCCTCCGCAATGGGACTCGATTCCCCTCACTGGCCTCCGCACTGGGACTCGATTTCCCTCACTGGCCTCCGCACTGGGACTCGATTTCCCTCACTGGCCTCTGCACTGGGACTCGATTCCCCTCACTGGCCTCTGCACAGGGACTGGATTCCCCTCACTGACCTCTGCACTGGGACTCGATTCCCCTCACTGGCCTCTGCACTGGGACTCGATTCCCTCACTGGCCTCTGCACTGGGACTCGATTCCCCTCACTGGCCTCCGCACTCGGACACAATTCCCCTCACTGGCCTCCGTACTGGGACTCGATTCCCCTCACTGGCCTCTGCACTGGGACTCGATTCCCCTCACTGGCCTCCCCACTGGGACTCGATTCCCCTCACTGGCTTCTGCACTGGGACTCGATTCCCCTCACTGGCCTCCGCACTGGGACCCGATTCCCTTCACTGGCCTCCGAACTGGGACTCGATTCCCCTCACTGGCCTCCGCACTGGGACTCGATTCCCCTCACTGGCCTCTGCACTGGGACTCGATTCCCCTCACTGGCCTCTGCACAGGGACTCGATTCCCCTCACTGGCCTCTCCACTGGGACTCGATTCCCCTCACTGGCTTCTGCACTGGGACTCGATTCCCCTCACTGGCCCCTGCACTGGTACTCGATTCCCCTCACTGGCCTCCCCACAGGGACTCGATTCCCCTCACTGGCTTCTGCACTGGGACTCGATTCCCCTCACTGGCCTCCGCACTGGGACCCGATTCCCTTCACTGGCCTCCGTACTGGGACTCGATTGCCCTCACTGGCCTCTGCACTGGGACTCAATTCCCCTCACTGGCCTCTGCACTGGGACTCAATTCCCCTCAATGGCCTTCACACTGGGACTCGATTCCCCTCACTGGCCTCCACACTGGGACTTGATTCCCCTCACTGGCTTCTGCACTGGGACTCGATTCCCCTCACTGGCCTCCGCACTGGGACTTGATTCCCCACACTGACCTCTGCACTTGGACTCGATTCCGCTCACTGGCCTCCGCACTGGGACTCAATTCCCCTCACTGACCTCTGCACTGGGACTCGATTCCCCTCAATGGCCTCCGCACTGGGACTCAATTCCCCTCACTGGTCTCCGCACTGGGACTCGATTCCCCTCACTGGCCTCTGCACCAGGACTTGTTTCCCCTCACTGGCCTCCGCACTGGGACCCAATTCCCCTCACTGGCCTCTGCACTGGGACTCGATTCTCCTCAATGGCCTTCACACTGGGACTCAATTCCCCTCACTGGTCTCCGCACTGGGACTCGATTCCCCTCACTGGCTTCTGCACTGTAACTCGATTCCCCTCACTGGCTTCTGCACTGGAACTCGATTCCCCTCACTGGCCTCTGCTCTGGAACTTGGTTCTCCTCACTGGCCTCCGCACTGGGACTCGATTCCCCACACTGACCTCCGCACTGGGACTCGATTCCCCTCACTGGCCTCCGCACTGGGACTCGATTCCCCTCACTGGCCTCTGCACTGGGACTCGATTCCCCTCCCTGGCCTCTGCACTGGTACTCGATTCCCCTCACTGGCCTCCCCACTGGGACTCGATTCCCCTCACTGGCTTCTGCACTGGGACTCGATTCCCCTCACTGGCCTCCGCACTGGGACCCGATTCCCTTCACTGGCTTCTGCACTGGGACTCGATTCCCCTCACTGGCCTCTGCACTGGTACTCGATTCCCCTCACTGGCTTCTGCACTGGGACTCGATTCCCCTCACTGGCCTCCGCACTGGGACCCGATTCCCTTCACTGGCCTCCGAACTGGGACTCGATTCCCCTCACTGGCCTCCGCACTGGGATTCGATTCCCCTCACTGGCCTCTGCACTGGGACTCGATTCCCCTCACTGGCCTCTGCACAGGGACTCGATTCCCCTCACTGGCCTCCCCACTGGGACTCGATTCCCCTCACTGGCTTCTGCACTGGGACTCGATTCCCCTCACTGGCCTCTGCACTGGTACTCGATTCCCCTCACTGGCCTCCCCACTGGGACTCGATTGCCCTCACTGGCTTCTGCACTGGGACTCAATTCCCCTCACTGGCCTCCGCACTGGGACCCGATTCCCTTCACTGGCCTCCGTACTGGGACTCGATTGCCCTCACTGGCCTCTGCACTGGGACTCAATTCCCCTCACTGGCCTCTGCACTGGGACTCAATTCCCCTCAATGGCCTTCACACTGGGACTCGATTCCCTCACTGGCCTCTGCACTGGGACTCGATTCCCCTCACTGACCTCTGCACTGGGACTCGATTCCCCTCACTGGCCTCCGCACTCGGACACAATTCCCCTCACTGGCCTCCGCACTGGGACTCGATTCCCCTCACTGGCCTCTGCACTGGGACTCGATTCCCCTCACTGGCCTCCGCACTGGGACTCAATTCCCCTCACTGGCTCTGCACTGGGACTCGATTCCCCTCACTGGCCACCGCACTGGGACTCGATTCCCCAAACTGACCTCCGCACTGGGACTCGATTCCGCTCACTGGCCTCCGCACTGGGACTCGATTCCCCTCACTGGCCTCTGCACTGTGACTCGATTCCCCTCACTGGCCTCCGCACTGGGACTCGATTCTCCTCACTGACCTCCGCACTGGGACTCGATTCCCCTCACTGACCTCCGCACTGGGACTCGATTCCCCTCACTGGCCTCCGCACTTGGACTCGATTCCCCTCACTGGCCTCCGCACTGGGACTCGATTCCCCTCACTGGCCTCTGCACTGGGACTCGATTCCCCTCACTGACCTCCGCACTGGGACTCGATTCCCCACACTGACCTCCGCACTTGGACTCGATTCCCTTCACTCGCCTCCGCACTGGGACTTGATTCCCCTTACTGGCCTCTGCACTGGAACTTGATTCCCCTCACTGGCCTCTGCACTGGGACTCAATTCCCCTCAATGGCCTTCACACTGGGACTCGATTCCCCTCACTGGCCTCCACACTGGGATTGATTCCCCACACTGACGTCCACACTGGATCTTGATTCCCCTCACTGGCCCCTGCACCAGGACTCGATTCCCCTCACTGGCCTCTGCACTGGGACTCGATTCCCCTCACTGGCCTCTGCACTGGGACTCGATTCCCTCACTGGCCTCTGCACTGGGACTCGATTCCCCTCACTGACCTCTGCACTGGGACTCGATTCCCCTCACTGGCCTCCGCACTCGGACACAATTCCCCTCACTGGCCTCCGTACTGGGACTCGATTGCCCTCACTGGCCTCTGCACTGGGACTCAATTCCCCTCACTGGCCTCTGCACTGGGACTCAATTCCCCTCAATGGCCTTCACACTGGGACTCGATTCCCCTCACTGGCCTCCACACTGGGACTTGATTCCCCACACTGACGTCCACACTGGAACTTGATTCCCCTCACTGGCCTCTGCACCAGGATTCGATTCCCCTCACTGGCCTCTGCACTGGAACTTGATTCCCCTCACTGACCTCCGCACTGGGACTCGATTCCCCTCACTGGCCTCCGCACTTGGACTCGATTCCCCTCACTGGCCTCCGCACTGGGACTCGATTCCCCTCACTGGCCTCTGCACTGGGACTCGATTCCCCTCACTGACCTCCGCACTGGGACTCGATTCCCCACACTGACCTCCGCACTTGGACTCGATTCCCTTCACTCGCCTCCGCACTGGGACTTGATTCCCCTCACTGGCCTCTGCACTGGAACTTGATTCCCCTCACTGGCCTCTGCACTGGGACTCAATTCCCCTCAATGGCCTTCACACTGGGACTCGATTCCCCTCACTGGCCTCCACACTGGGACTTGATTCCCCACACTGACGTCCACACTGGATCTTGATTCCCCTCACTGGCCCCTGCACCAGGACTCGATTCCCCTCACTGGCCTCTGCACTGGGACTCGATTCCCCTCACTGGCCTCTGCACTGGGACTCGATTCCCCTCACTGGCTTCTGCACTGGAACTCGATTCCCCTCACTGGCCTCTGCTCTGGAACTTGGTTCTCCTCACTGGCCTCCGCACTGGGACTCGATTCCCCACACTGACCTCCGCACTGGGACTCGATTCCCCTCACTGGCCTCCGCACTGGGACTCGATTCCCCTCACTGGCCTCTGCACTGGGACTCGATTCCCCTCCCTGGCCTCTGCACTGGTACTCGATTCCCCTCACTGGCCTCCCCACTGGGACTCGATTCCCCTCACTGGCTTCTGCACTGGGACTCGATTCCCCTCACTGGCCTCCGCACTGGGACCCGATTCCCTTCACTGGCTTCTGCACTGGGACTCGATTCCCCTCACTGGCCTCTGCACTGGTACTCGATTCCCCTCACTGGCTTCTGCACTGGGACTCGATTCCCCTCACTGGCCTCCGCACTGGGACCCGATTCCCTTCACTGGCCTCCGAACTGGGACTCGATTCCCCTCACTGGCCTCCGCACTGGGACTCGATTCCCCTCACTGGCCTCTGCACTGGGACTCGATTCCCCTCACTGGCCTCTGCACAGGGACTCGATTCCCCTCACTGGCCTCCCCACTGGGACTCGATTCCCCTCACTGGCTTCTGCACTGGGACTCGATTCCCCTCACTGGCCTCTGCACTGGTACTCGATTCCCCTCACTGGCCTCCCCACTGGGACTCGATTGCCCTCACTGGCTTCTGCACTGGGACTCAATTCCCCTCACTGGCCTCCGCACTGGGACCCGATTCCCTTCACTGGCCTCCGTACTGGGACTCGATTGCCCTCACTGGCCTCTGCACTGGGACTCAATTCCCCTCACTGGCCTCTGCACTGGGACTCAATTCCCCTCAATGGCCTTCACACTGGGACTCGATTCCCCTCACTGGCCTCCACACTGGGACTTGATTCCCCACACTGACGTCCACACTGGAACTTGATTCCCCTCACTGGCCTCTGCACCAGGATTCGATTCCCCTCACTGGCCTCTGCACTGGAACTTGATTCCCCTCACTGACCTCCGCACTGGGACTCGATTCCCCTCACTGGCCTCCGCACTTGGACTCGATTCCCCTCACTGGCCTCCGCACTGGGACTCGATTCCCCTCACTGGCCTCTGCACTGGGACTCGATTCCCCTCACTGACCTCCGCACTGGGACTCGATTCCCCACACTGACCTCCGCACTTGGACTCGATTCCCTTCACTCGCCTCCGCACTGGGACTTGATTCCCCTCACTGGCCTCTGCACTGGAACTTGATTCCCCTCACTGGCCTCTGCACTGGGACTCAATTCCCCTCAATGGCCTTCACACTGGGACTCGATTCCCCTCACTGGCCTCCACACTGGGACTTGATTCCCCACACTGACGTCCACACTGGATCTTGATTCCCCTCACTGGCCCCTGCACCAGGACTCGATTCCCCTCACTGGCCTCTGCACTGGGACTCGATTCCCCTCACTGGCCTCTGCACTGGGACTCGATTCCCCTCACTGGCCTCTGCACTGGGACTCGATTCCCTCACTGGCCTCTGCACTGGGACTCGATTCCCCTCACTGACCTCTGCACTGGGACTCGATTCCCCTCACTGGCCTCCGCACTCGGACACAATTCCCCTCACTGGCCTCCGTACTGGGACTCGATTGCCCTCACTGGCCTCTGCACTGGGACTCAATTCCCCTCACTGGCCTCTGCACTGGGACTCAATTCCCCTCAATGGCCTTCACACTGGGACTCGATTCCCCTCACTGGCCTCCACACTGGGACTTGATTCCCCACACTGACGTCCACACTGGAACTTGATTCCCCTCACTGGCCTCTGCACCAGGATTCGATTCCCCTCACTGGCCTCTGCACTGGAACTTGATTCCCCTCACTGGCTTCTGCACTGGGACTCGATTCCCCTCACTGGCCTCCGCACTGGGACTTGATTCCCCACACTGACCTCTGCACTTGGACTCGATTCCGCTCACTGGCCTCCGCACTGGGACTCAATTCCCCTCACTGACCTCTGCACTGGGACTCGATTCCCCTCAATGGCCTCCGCACTGGGACTCAATTCCCCTCACTGGTCTCCGCACTGGGACTCGATTCCCCTCACTGGCCTCTGCACCAGGACTTGTTTCCCCTCACTGGCCTCCGCACTGGGACCCAATTCCCCTCACTGGCCTCTGCACTGGGACTCGATTCTCCTCAATGGCCTTCACACTGGGACTCAATTCCCCTCACTGGTCTCCGCACTGGGACTCGATTCCCCTCACTGGCATCTGCACTGTAACTCGATTCCCCTCACTGGCTTCTGCACTGGAACTCGATTCCCCTCACTGGCCTCTGCTCTGGAACTTGGTTCTCCTCACTGGCCTCCGCACTGGGACTCGATTCCCCTCACTGGCCTCTGCACTGGGACTCGATTCCCCTCCCTGGCCTCTGCACTGGTACTCGATTCCCCTCACTGGCCTCCCCACTGGGACTCGATTCCCCTCACTGGCTTCTGCACTGGGACTCGATTCCCCTCACTGGCCTCCGCACTGGGACCCGATTCCCTTCACTGGCTTCTGCACTGGGACTCGATTCCCCTCACTGGCCTCTGCACTGGTACTCGATTCCCCTCACTGGCTTCTGCACTGGGACTCGATTCCCCTCACTGGCCTCCGCACTGGGACCCGATTCCCTTCACTGGCCTCCGAACTGGGACTCGATTCCCCTCACTGGCCTCCGCACTGGGACTCGATTCCCCTCACTGGCCTCTGCACTGGGACTCGATTCCCCTCACTGGCCTCTGCACAGGGACTCGATTCCCCTCACTGGCCTCCCCACTGGGACTCGATTCCCCTCACTGGCTTCTGCACTGGGACTCGATTCCCCTCACTGGCCTCTGCACTGGTACTCGATTCCCCTCACTGGCCTCCCCACTGGGACTCGATTGCCCTCACTGGCTTCTGCACTGGGACTCAATTCCCCTCACTGGCCTCCGCACTGGGACCCGATTCCCTTCACTGGCCTCCGCAATGGGACTCGATTCCCCTCACTGGCCTCCGCACTGGGACTCGATTTCCCTCACTGGCCTCTGCACTGGGACTCGATTCCCCTCACTGGCCTCTGCACAGGGACTGGATTCCCCTCACTGACCTCTGCACTGGGACTCGATTCCCCTCACTGGCCTCTGCACTGGGACTCGATTCCCTCACTGGCCTCTGCACTGGGACTCGATTCCCCTCACTGACCTCTGCACTGGGACTCGATTCCCCTCCCTGGCCTCTGCACTGGTACTCGATTCCCCTCACTGGCCTCCGCACTGGGACTCGATTCCCCTCACTGGCCTCTGCACTGGGACTCGATTCCCCTCCCTGGCCTCTGCACTGGTACTCGATTCCCCTCACTGGCCTCTGCACTGGTACTCGATTCCCCTCACTGGCCTCCCCACTGGGACTCGATTCCCCTCACTGGCTTCTGCACTGGGACTCGATTCCCCTCACTGGCCTCCGCACTGGGACCCGATTCCCTTCACTGGCTTCTGCACTGGGACTCGATTCCCCTCACTGGCCTCTGCACTGGTACTCGATTCCCCTCACTGGCCTCTGCACTGGGACTCGATTCCCCTCACTGACCTCCGCACTGGGACTCGATTCCCCACACTGACCTCCGCACTTGGACTCGATTCCCTTCACTCGCCTCCGCACTGGGACTTGATTCCCCTCACTGGCCTCTGCACTGGAACTTGATTCCCCTCACTGGCCTCTGCACTGGGACTCAATTCCCCTCAATGGCCTTCACACTGGGACTCGATTCCCCTCACTGGCCTCCACACTGGGACTTGATTCCCCACACTGACGTCCACACTGGATCTTGATTCCCCTCACTGGCCCCTGCACCAGGACTCGATTCCCCTCACTGGCCTCTGCACTGGGACTCGATTCCCCTCACTGGCCTCTGCACTGGGACTCGATTCCCCTCACTGGCCTCTGCACTGGGACTCGATTCCCTCACTGGCCTCTGCACTGGGACTCGATTCCCCTCACTGACCTCTGCACTGGGACTCGATTCCCCTCACTGGCCTCCGCACTCGGACACAATTCCCCTCACTGGCCTCCGTACTGGGACTCGATTGCCCTCACTGGCCTCTGCACTGGGACTCAATTCCCCTCACTGGCCTCTGCACTGGGACTCAATTCCCCTCAATGGCCTTCACACTGGGACTCGATTCCCCTCACTGGCCTCCACACTGGGACTTGATTCCCCACACTGACGTCCACACTGGAACTTGATTCCCCTCACTGGCCTCTGCACCAGGATTCGATTCCCCTCACTGGCCTCTGCACTGGAACTTGATTCCCCTCACTGGCTTCTGCACTGGGACTCGATTCCCCTCACTGGCCTCCGCACTGGGACTTGATTCCCCACACTGACCTCTGCACTTGGACTCGATTCCGCTCACTGGCCTCCGCACTGGGACTCAATTCCCCTCACTGACCTCTGCACTGGGACTCGATTCCCCTCAATGGCCTCCGCACTGGGACTCAATTCCCCTCACTGGTCTCCGCACTGGGACTCGATTCCCCTCACTGGCCTCTGCACCAGGACTTGTTTCCCCTCACTGGCCTCCGCACTGGGACCCAATTCCCCTCACTGGCCTCTGCACTGGGACTCGATTCCCCTCCCTGGCCTCTGCACTGGTACTCGATTCCCCTCACTGGCCTCTGCACTGGTACTCGATTCCCCTCACTGGCCTCCCCACTGGGACTCGATTCCCCTCACTGGCTTCTGCACTGGGACTCGATTCCCCTCACTGGCCTCCGCACTGGGACCCGATTCCCTTCACTGGCTTCTGCACTGGGACTCGATTCCCCTCACTGGCCTCTGCACTGGTACTCGATTCCCCTCACTGGCCTCTGCACTGGGACTCGATTCCCCTCACTGACCTCCGCACTGGGACTCGATTCCCCACACTGACCTCCGCACTTGGACTCGATTCCCTTCACTCGCCTCCGCACTGGGACTTGATTCCCCTCACTGGCCTCTGCACTGGAACTTGATTCCCCTCACTGGCCTCTGCACTGGGACTCAATTCCCCTCAATGGCCTTCACACTGGGACTTGATTCCCCACACTGACGTCCACACTGGATCTTGATTCCCCTCACTGGCCCCTGCACCAGGACTCGATTCCCCTCACTGGCCTCTGCACTGGGACTCGATTCCCCTCACTGGCCTCTGCACTGGGACTCGATTCCCCTCACTGGCCTCTGCACTGGGACTCGATTCCCTCACTGGCCTCTGCACTGGGACTCGATTCCCCTCACTGACCTCTGCACTGGGACTCGATTCCCCTCACTGGCCTCCGCACTCGGACACAATTCCCCTCACTGGCCTCCGTACTGGGACTCGATTGCCCTCACTGGCCTCTGCACTGGGACTCAATTCCCCTCACTGGCCTCTGCACTGGGACTCAATTCCCCTCAATGGCCTTCACACTGGGACTCGATTCCCCTCACTGGCCTCCACACTGGGACTTGATTCCCCACACTGACGTCCACACTGGAACTTGATTCCCCTCACTGGCCTCTGCACCAGGATTCGATTCCCCTCACTGGCCTCTGCACTGGAACTTGATTCCCCTCACTGGCTTCTGCACTGGGACTCGATTCCCCTCACTGGCCTCCGCACTGGGACTTGATTCCCCACACTGACCTCTGCACTTGGACTCGATTCCGCTCACTGGCCTCCGCACTGGGACTCAATTCCCCTCACTGACCTCTGCACTGGGACTCGATTCCCCTCAATGGCCTCCGCACTGGGACTCAATTCCCCTCACTGGTCTCCGCACTGGGACTCGATTCCCCTCACTGGCCTCTGCACCAGGACTTGTTTCCCCTCACTGGCCTCCGCACTGGGACCCAATTCCCCTCACTGGCCTCTGCACTGGGACTCGATTCTCCTCAATGGCCTTCACACTGGGACTCAATTCCCCTCACTGGTCTCCGCACTGGGACTCGATTCCCCTCACTGGCTTCTGCACTGTAACTCGATTCCCCTCACTGGTTTCTGCACTGGAACTCGATTCCCCTCACTGGCCTCTGCTCTGGAACTTGGTTCTCCTCACTGGCCTCCGCACTGGGACTCGATTCCCCACACTGACCTCCGCACTGGGACTCGATTCCCCTCACTGGCCTCCGCACTGGGACTCGATTCCCCTCACTGGCCTCTGCACTGGGACTCGATTCCCCTCCCTGGCCTCTGCACTGGTACTCGATTCCCCTCACTGGCCTCCCCACTGGGACTCGATTCCCCTCACTGGCTTCTGCACTGGGACTCGATTCCCCTCACTGGCCTCCGCACTGGGACCCGATTCCCTTCACTGGCTTCTGCACTGGGACTCGATTCCCCTCACTGGCCTCTGCACTGGTACTCGATTCCCCTCACTGGCTTCTGCACTGGGACTCGATTCCCCTCACTGGCCTCCGCACTGGGACCCGATTCCCTTCACTGGCCTCCGAACTGGGACTCGATTCCCCTCACTGGCCTCCGCACTGGGATTCGATTCCCCTCACTGGCCTCTGCACTGGGACTCGATTCCCCTCACTGGCCTCTGCACAGGGACTCGATTCCCCTCACTGGCCTCCCCACTGGGACTCGATTCCCCTCACTGGCTTCTGCACTGGGACTCGATTCCCCTCACTGGCCTCTGCACTGGTACTCGATTCCCCTCACTGGCCTCCCCACTGGGACTCGATTGCCCTCACTGGCTTCTGCACTGGGACTCAATTCCCCTCACTGGCCTCCGCACTGGGACCCGATTCCCTTCACTGGCCTCCGCAATGGGACTCGATTCCCCTCACTGGCCTCCGCACTGGGACTCGATTTCCCTCACTGGCCTCCGCACTGGGACTCGATTTCCCTCACTGGCCTCTGCACTGGGACTCGATTCCCCTCACTGGCCTCTGCACAGGGACTGGATTCCCCTCACTGACCTCTGCACTGGGACTCGATTCCCCTCACTGGCCTCTGCACTGGGACTCGATTCCCTCACTGGCCTCTGCACTGGGACTCGATTCCCCTCACTGGCCTCCGCACTCGGACACAATTCCCCTCACTGGCCTCCGTACTGGGACTCGATTCCCCTCACTGGCCTCTGCACTGGGACTCGATTCCCCTCACTGGCCTCCCCACTGGGACTCGATTCCCCTCACTGGCTTCTGCACTGGGACTCGATTCCCCTCACTGGCCTCCGCACTGGGACCCGATTCCCTTCACTGGCCTCCGAACTGGGACTCGATTCCCCTCACTGGCCTCCGCACTGGGACTCGATTCCCCTCACTGGCCTCTGCACTGGGACTCGATTCCCCTCACTGGCCTCTGCACAGGGACTCGATTCCCCTCACTGGCCTCTCCACTGGGACTCGATTCCCCTCACTGGCTTCTGCACTGGGACTCGATTCCCCTCACTGGCCCCTGCACTGGTACTCGATTCCCCTCACTGGCCTCCCCACAGGGACTCGATTCCCCTCACTGGCTTCTGCACTGGGACTCGATTCCCCTCACTGGCCTCCGCACTGGGACCCGATTCCCTTCACTGGCCTCCGCACTGGGACTCGATTCCCCTCACTGGCCTCCGCACTGGGACTCGATTCCCCTCACTGGCCTCTGCACAGGGACTCGATTCCCCTCACTGGCCTCTGCACTGGGACTCGATTCCCCTCACTGGCCTCTGCACTGGGACTCGATTCCCTCACTGGCCTCTGCACTGGGACTCGATTCCCCTCACTGACCTCTGCACTGGGACTCGATTCACCTCACTGGCCTCCGCACTCGGACACAATTCCCCTCACTGGCCTCCGTACTGGGACTCGATTCCCCTCACTGGCCTCTGCACTGGGACTCGATTCCCCTCACTGGCCTCCGCACTGGGACTCAATTCCCCTCACTGGCTCTGCACTGGGACTCGATTCCCCTCACTGGCCCCCGCACTGGGACTCGATTCCCCAAACTGACCTCCGCACTGGGACTCGATTCCGCTCACTGGCCTCCGCACTGGGACTCGATTCCCCTCACTGACCTCTGCACTGTGACTCGATTCCCCTCACTGGCCTCCGCACTGGGACTCGATTCCCCTCACTGGCCTCCGCACTGGGACTCGATTCCCCTCACTGGCCTCTGCACTGGGACTCGATTCCCCTCACTGACCTCCGCACTGGGACTCGATTCCCCACACTGACCTCCGCACTTGGACTCGATTCCGCTCACTGGCCTCCGCACTGGGACTCGATTCCCCTCACTAGCCTCCGCACTGGGACTCGATTCCCCTCACTAGCCTCCGCACTGGGACTCGATTCCCCTCACTGGCCTCCCCACTGGGACTCGATTCCCCTCACTGGCTTCTGCACTGGGACTCGATTCCCCTCACTGGCCTCTGCACTGGTACTCGATTCCCCTCACTGGCCTCCCCACTGGGACTCGATTCCCCTCACTGGCTTCTGCACTGGGACTCGATTCCCCTCACTGGCCTCCGCACTGGGACCCGATTCCCTTCACTGGCCTCCGCACTGGGACTCGATTCCCCTCACTGGCCTCCGCACTGGGACTCGATTCCCCTCACTGGCCTCTGCACAGGGACTCGATTCCCCTCACTGGCCTCTGCACTGGGACTCGATTCCCCTCACTGGCCTCTGCACTGGGACTCGATTCCCTCACTGGCCTCTGCACTGGGACTCGATTCCCCTCACTGACCTCTGCACTGGGACTCGATTCCCCTCACTGGCCTCCGCACTCGGACACAATTCCCCTCACTGGCCTCCGTACTGGGACTCGATTCCCCTCACTGGCCTCTGCACTGGGACTCGATTCCCCTCACTGGCCTCCGCACTGGGACTCAATTCCCCTCACTGGCTCTGCACTGGGACTCGATTCCCCTCACTGGCCACCGCACTGGGACTCGATTCCCCAAACTGACCTCCGCACTGGGACTCGATTCCGCTCACTGGCCTCCGCACTGGGACTCGATTCCCCTCACTGGCCTCTGCACTGTGACTCGATTCCCCTCACTGGCCTCCGCACTGGGACTCGATTCTCCTCACTGACCTCCGCACTGGGACTCGATTCCCCTCACTGACCTCCGCACTGGGACTCGATTCCCCTCACTGGCCTCCGCACTTGGACTCGATTCCCCTCACTGGCCTCCGCACTGGGACTCGATTCCCCTCACTGGCCTCTGCACTGGGACTCGATTCCCCTCACTGACCTCCGCACTGGGACTCGATTCCCCACACTGACCTCCGCACTTGGACTCGATTCCCTTCACTCGCCTCCGCACTGGGACTTGATTCCCCTCACTGGCCTCTGCACTGGAACTTGATTCCCCTCACTGGCCTCTGCACTGGGACTCAATTCCCCTCAATGGCCTTCACACTGGGACTCGATTCCCCTCACTGGCCTCCACACTGGGACTTGATTCCCCACACTGACGTCCACACTGGAACTTGATTCCCCTCACTGGCCTCTGCACCAGGACTCGATTCCCCTCACTGGCCTCTGCACTGGGACTCGATTCCCCTCACTGGCCTCTGCACTGGGACTCGATTCCCCTCACTGGCCTCTGCACTGGGACTCGATTCCCTCACTGGCCTCTGCACTGGGACTCGATTCCCCTCACTGACCTCTGCACTGGGACTCGATTCCCCTCACTGGCCTCCGCACTCGGACACAATTCCCCTCACTGGCCTCCGTACTGGGACTCGATTGCCCTCACTGGCCTCTGCACTGGGACTCAATTCCCCTCACTGGCCTCTGCACTGGGACTCAATTCCCCTCAATGGCCTTCACACTGGGACTCGATTCCCCTCACTGGCCTCCACACTGGGACTTGATTCCCCACACTGACGTCCACACTGGAACTTGATTCCCCTCACTGGCCTCTGCACCAGGATTCGATTCCCCTCACTGGCCTCTGCACTGGAACTTGATTCCCCTCACTGGCTTCTGCACTGGGACTCGATTCCCCTCACTGGCCTCCGCACTGGGACTTGATTCCCCACACTGACCTCTGCACTTGGACTCGATTCCGCTCACTGGCCTCCGCACTGGGACTCAATTCCCCTCACTGACCTCTGCACTGGGACTCGATTCCCCTCAATGGCCTCCGCACTGGGACTCAATTCCCCTCACTGGCCTCCGCACTGGGACCCAATTCCCCTCACTGGCCTCTGCACTGGGACTCGATTCTCCTCAATGGCCTTCACACTGGGACTCAATTCCCCTCACTGGTCTCCGCACTGGGACTCGATTCCCCTCACTGGCTTCTGCACTGTAACTCGATTCCCCTCACTGGCTTCTGCACTGGAACTCGATTCCCCTCACTGGCCTCTGCTCTGGAACTTGGTTCTCCTCACTGGCCTCCGCACTGGGACTCGATTCCCCACACTGACCTCCGCACTGGGACTCGATTCCCCTCACTGGCCTCCGCACTGGGACTCGATTCCCCTCACTGGCCTCTGCACTGGGACTCGATTCCCCTCCCTGGCCTCTGCACTGGTACTCGATTCCCCTCCCTGGCCTCTGCACTGGTACTCGATTCCCCTCACTGGCCTCCCCACTGGGACTCGATTCCCCTCACTGGCTTCTGCACTGGGACTCGATTCCCCTCACTGGCCTCCGCACTGGGACCCGATTCCCTTCACTGGCTTCTGCACTGGGACTCGATTCCCCTCACTGGCCTCTGCACTGGTACTCGATTCCCCTCACTGGCTTCTGCACTGGGACTCGATTCCCCTCACTGGCCTCCGCACTGGGACCCGATTCCCTTCACTGGCCTCCGAACTGGGACTCGATTCCCCTCACTGGCCTCCGCACTGGGACTCGATTCCCCTCACTGGCCTCTGCACTGGGACTCGATTCCCCTCACTGACCTCTGCACAGGGACTCGATTCCCCTCACTGGCCTCCCCACTGGGACTCGATTCCCCTCACTGGCTTCTGCACTGGGACTCGATTCCCCTCACTGGCCTCTGCACTGGTACTCGATTCCCCTCACTGGCCTCCCCACTGGGACTCGATTGCCCTCACTGGCTTCTGCACTGGGACTCAATTCCCCTCACTGGCCTCCGCACTGGGACTCGATTCCCTTCACTGGCCTCCGCTATGGGACTCGATTCCCCTCACTGGCCTCCGCACTGGGACTCGATTTCCCTCACTGGCCTCTGCACTGGGACTCGATTCCCCTCACTGGCCTCTGCACAGGGACTGGATTCCCCTCACTGACCTCTGCACTGGGACTCGATTCCCCTCACTGGCCTCTGCACTGGGACTCGATTCCCTCACTGGCCTCTGCACTGGGACTCGATTCCCCTCACTGACCTCTGCACTGGGACTCGATTCCCCTCACTGGCCTCTGCACTGGTACTCGATTCCCCTCACTGGCCTCCGCACTGGGACTCGATTCCCCTCACTGGCCTCTGCACTGGGACTCGATTCCCCTCCCTGGCCTCTGCACTGGTACTCGATTCCCCTCACTGGCCTCTGCACTGGTACTCGATTCCCCTCACTGGCCTCCCCGCTGGGACTCGATTCCCCTCACTGGCTTCTGCACTGGGACTCGATTCCCCTCACTGGCCTCCGCACTGGGACCCGATTCCCTTCACTGGCTTCTGCACTGGGACTCGATTCCCCTCACTGGCCTCTGCACTGGTACTCGATTCCCCTCACTGGCCTCTGCACTGGGACTCGATTCCCCTCACTGACCTCCGCACTGGGACTCGATTCCCCACACTGACCTCCGCACTTGGACTCGATTCCCTTCACTCGCCTCCGCACTGGGACTTGATTCCCCTCACTGGCCTCTGCACTGGAACTTGATTCCCCTCACTGGCCTCTGCACTGGGAATCAATTCCCCTCAATGGCCTTCACACTGGGACTCGATTCCCCTCACTGGCCTCCACACTGGGACTTGATTCCCCACACTGACGTCCACACTGGATCTTGATTCCCCACACTGACCTCCGCACTTGGACTCGATTCCGCTCACTGGCCTCCGCACTGGGACTCGATTCCCCTCACTAGCCTCCGCACTGGGACTCGATTCCCCTCACTAGCCTCCGCACTGGGACTCGATTCCCCTCACTGGCCTCCCCACTGGGACTCGATTCCCCTCACTGGCTTCTGCACTGGGACTCGATTCCCCTCACTGGCCTCTGCACTGGTACTCGATTCCCCTCACTGGCCTCCCCACTGGGACTCGATTCCCCTCACTGGCTTCTGCACTGGGACTCGATTCCCCTCACTGGCCTCCGCACTGGGACCCGATTCCCTTCACTGGCCTCCGCACTGGGACTCGATTCCCCTCACTGGCCTCCGCACTGGGACTCGATTCCCCTCACTGGCCTCTGCACAGGGACTCGATTCCCCTCACTGGCCTCTGCACTGGGACTCGATTCCCCTCACTGGCCTCTGCACTGGGACTCGATTCCCTCACTGGCCTCTGCACTGGGACTCGATTCCCCTCACTGACCTCTGCACTGGGACTCGATTCCCCTCACTGGCCTCCGCACTCGGACACAATTCCCCTCACTGGCCTCCGTACTGGGACTCGATTCCCCTCACTGGCCTCTGCACTGGGACTCGATTCCCCTCACTGGCCTCCGCACTGGGACTCAATTCCCCTCACTGGCTCTGCACTGGGACTCGATTCCCCTCACTGGCCACCGCACTGGGACTCGATTCCCCAAACTGACCTCCGCACTGGGACTCGATTCCGCTCACTGGCCTCCGCACTGGGACTCGATTCCCCTCACTGGCCTCTGCACTGTGACTCGATTCCCCTCACTGGCCTCCGCACTGGGACTCGATTCTCCTCACTGACCTCCGCACTGGGACTCGATTCCCCTCACTGACCTCCGCACTGGGACTCGATTCCCCTCACTGGCCTCCGCACTTGGACTCGATTCCCCTCACTGGCCTCCGCACTGGGACTCGATTCCCCTCACTGGCCTCTGCACTGGGACTCGATTCCCCTCACTGACCTCCGCACTGGGACTCGATTCCCCACACTGACCTCAGCACTTGGACTCGATTCCCTTCACTCGCCTCCGCACTGGGACTTGATTCCCCTCACTGGCCTCTGCACTGGAACTTGATTCCCCTCACTGGCCTCTGCACTGGGACTCAATTCCCCTCAATGGCCTTCACACTGGGACTCGATTCCCCTCACTGGCCTCCACACTGGGACTTGATTCCCCACACTGACGTCCACACTGGATCTTGATTCCCCTCACTGGCCCCTGCACCAGGACTCGATTCCCCTCACTGGCCTCTGCACTGGGACTCGATTCCCCTCACTGGCCTCTGCACTGGGACTCGATTCCCCTCACTGGCCTCTGCACTGGGACTCGATTCCCTCACTGGCCTCTGCACTGGGACTCGATTCCCCTCACTGACCTCTGCACTGGGACTCGATTCCCCTCACTGGCCTCCGCACTCGGACACAATTCCCCTCACTGGCCTCCGTACTGGGACTCGATTGCCCTCACTGGCCTCTGCACTGGGACTCAATTCCCCTCACTGGCCTCTGCACTGGGACTCAATTCCCCTCAATGGCCTTCACACTGGGACTCGATTCCCCTCACTGGCCTCCACACTGGGACTTGATTCCCCACACTGACGTCCACACTGGAACTTGATTCCCCTCACTGGCCTCTGCACCAGGATTCGATTCCCCTCACTGGCCTCTGCACTGGAACTTGATTCCCCTCACTGGCTTCTGCACTGGGACTCGATTCCCCTCACTGGCCTCCGCACTGGGACTTGATTCCCCACACTGACCTCTGCACTTGGACTCGATTCCGCTCACTGGCCTCCGCACTGGGACTCAATTCCCCTCACTGACCTCTGCACTGGGACTCGATTCCCCTCAATGGCCTCCGCACTGGGACTCAATTCCCCTCACTGGCCTCCGCACTGGGACCCAATTCCCCTCACTGGCCTCTGCACTGGGACTCGATTCTCCTCAATGGCCTTCACACTGGGACTCAATTCCCCTCACTGGTCTCCGCACTGGGACTCGATTCCCCTCACTGGCTTCTGCACTGTAACTCGATTCCCCTCACTGGCTTCTGCACTGGAACTCGATTCCCCTCACTGGCCTCTGCTCTGGAACTTGGTTCTCCTCACTGGCCTCCGCACTGGGACTCGATTCCCCACACTGACCTCAGCACTGGGACTCGATTCCCCTCACTGGCCTCCGCACTGGGACTCGATTCCCCTCACTGGCCTCTGCACTGGGACTCGATTCCCCTCCCTGGCCTCTGCACTGGTACTCGATTCCCCTCCCTGGCCTCTGCACTGGTACTCGATTCCCCTCACTGGCCTCCCCACTGGGACTCGATTCCCCTCACTGGCTTCTGCACTGGGACTCGATTCCCCTCACTGGCCTCTGCACTGGTACTCGATTCCCCTCACTGGCCTCCCCACTGGGACTCGATTGCCCTCACTGGCCTCTGCACTGGTACTCGATTCCCCTCACTGGCTTCTGCACTGGGACTCGATTCCCCTCACTGGCCTCCGCACTGGGACCCGATTCCCTTCACTGGCCTCCGAACTGGGACTCGATTCCCCTCACTGGCCTCCGCACTGGGACTCGATTCCCCTCACTGGCCTCTGCACTGGGACTCGATTCCCCTCACTGACCTCTGCACAGGGACTCGATTCCCCTCACTGGCCTCCCCACTGGGACTCGATTCCCCTCACTGGCTTCTGCACTGGGACTCGATTCCCCTCACTGGCCTCTGCACTGGTACTCGATTCCCCTCACTGGCCTCCCCACTGGGACTCGATTGCCCTCACTGGCTTCTGCACTGGGACTCAATTCCCCTCACTGGCCTCCGCACTGGGACCCGATTCCCTTCACTGGCCTCCGCTATGGGACTCGATTCCCCTCACTGGCCTCCGCACTGGGACTCGATTTCCCTCACTGGCCTCTGCACTGGGACTCGATTCCCCTCACTGGCCTCTGCACAGGGACTGGATTCCCCTCACTGACCTCTGCACTGGGACTCGATTCCCCTCACTGGCCTCTGCACTGGGACTCGATTCCCTCACTGGCCTCTGCAC